>NC_065552.1:34582028-34894059 GCF_022605725.1 Anthonomus grandis grandis
ATCAAACCTTTCATTAAACCTATATATAAAATGTATTTTCAGTATGTGAACAAGTATAAATTATCATTTAATTTTATCAGACAACAAACAAACAATATCAAAACTTTTAGGTCGTTTACTTATTTTGGACCAATTTCGTCACAAATATCCCGCTTTTTTTCTCCCTTTGGCATAACCCCAGCTTTTAAAACCAATAATACCTTAAAAAGACATCTAATTAAAACTAAAGATAAACTACCCCCGCTATCTTTTCCAGGAGTTTATGAGATTAGGTGTAAAGAGTGCCCTGCAGTGTACGTCGGCCAGTCTGGTAGGAAGATTTCTACTAGGATTAGTGAACACAAGGCCCAATACAATAAATTTAAAAATACCGAAATCACAGTGACCAGATCAGCTTTTGCTAATCACCTTCTCGACTCCAAACATGATTTTCCTGATAGCCAAAATATAAAAATACTGCATCAATGCAACAAAAGTAAAAAACTAGACTTGTTGGAGACAATGGAGATTAGTAAAGCTTTCAAAAGCCCAGATCTGTCCTGTGTTAATGAAAGGTTTGATTTTGATGGCCACCTAGTTTTTAATAACCTCAAGTAGTTCTAGACTCTTAAATGATGGTTAGATTTCTAAAATGTATAAAGTAATTTGATTGTTTAGTTGAGTTCTTTGTACATAGATAGTGCCACTTTATTGCAATCTTTATTTACTTAAATATTAGGTGTTTTGTGTATGTTATGGTAAGTTTTTGTTAAATTCTCCTTTTTTCGGGTTACATAATTTTAATTATTGTTTAGGTCTGATGATGCTCTAGTCGAGCGAAACATGTAACCTTCTTTATTTTATTAAATGTATTTGTGATGCTGTAGATTTCGTGTTTTTTACATTTTATAAAAGTAGATCATTATAGGCCGGTTTCCTGAAATAAATTTAATTTAAATAAAATATTTTGCAACAATTTAAAAAAAATCGAAATCTGGAATAAGACTTTGGAGTAAACGTACTCAATTGCGCTAAATCATCTAGGTTTATCGACCTTATAAAGTTACGATGTTCTCGCGGAACTCGGGCATAGGCCTCTTTAGCTCAGTGGCAGAGCACTGGTCTTGTAAACCAGGGGTCGTGAGTTCAATCCTCACAGGAGGCAGGTCCAGGTCGGACTTTTTTTTTAATTTGTTACCATTTTTTTCTTCATTGAAATGATAAATATTCTCATAATTTAGTTTATTAACATAATTATATAAAAAATGCTTTTTTTCTAAACCCAATGTACTGTCATTATCTTTTATTTTTTTATTTGCGAATGCTTTTTTTAGTTGATATTTGAGACATCATTACGGTATATTTTAGAAATAATATTAGAATGAAGTACTTTGTTTTGCATTTCTACTAATAAATAACTAAAAATAGTGATTTTTGTTAATTTGGAAAGCCCTATATATTCTATTGGATTGCGGAACACTAAATTACATAGTAACTTTTTAATAATCTTTAAAAAAATATTTATCTTCTTTTCAGATCCTTTGTATCTATCCAAAGCTAATTCATCCCTGGCCAGTTGCAGGAATAGGCTTATGGTTAGGCTTAGTGCAGGACCTTCTCATACCAATTGGCCTGGGAATAATTGACTCTCGATTTTGTGGCTGGGTATCAGATGCTTACAGTTGTGCGACTAAACGTACTGAAGAAAAATTACCTCAAGGTAATTATTAGACACATTTAGTAAAACAATGACAGGATAAGATAAACAATATAATTTTTTTTTTAATAGGCCATGACCTGCATTTTTTATAAGGAGGTCAAAATTTGTAAAAAAAATTTCTAACAAGCAGTGGCATTTATTTTTAAAAAGTACGTAATCAATTTTTGCAAGACATTTTTTGAAGCAATTTGATGAATAGTAGAACTACAAATAAATAAAAATAGAAATGTAATTAAACGTTTTCTTTTCATTTCGGTTAAAATGTTTTTAAACCTCTATTTGCAAAATTATTAATAACACTAACCTAATTATTAGGAACAATTACCTTAAAATTATTAAACATTTTACTTGGTAGAAGTTACTTTAGACTGCCATACTAACGTTCGATTTCAATTTAATTTTTTAATTTCTTTTTATTATTTCTTATCCAACATCCAAATTGCTGCAAAATTATCAAAGTAATTTTTCGTTAAATTCGGTTATTGACCTAAAATTAATACCTGTATTTAATAAAATTAAACCTGCATAGATAGGCAACTTATCTTATCTATATGGCATTTTGAACTGCTTTTTTACATTTATTAGATATTTAAAATCCTTCCTTATATTTTTCACATTTTGATAAAGCATTATTTTATTGTTTTGTTTCTGCTGGTATTCGTAGAATTTTAAAATAATTCTTTAGTTGAACATTTTTAAGAACCCTTTCATTAAAATTATCTCGCAGGTTAGGACAACATTAAATGATAGCAAATACCTTGTTTTCTCTTCAGATAAATTCAAGTTACAACTTTCGAACCCAACAATTCTAAATTATCTTAATCAAATGAAGAAGAATTTTAAGGTTAGAACCACTAACAAATAAATGTTGAGTTTAATATCTCAGCTTACTGAAGAAAATTCTCTGGAAAAATCTGACCCTAACAGTCGTATAAATATTTCACATTCTTTTTTTTGTCCCATTAATACTCAATCCTCTTCGTTACACTAAACTTTTCTTCAAGGAGTAGATACTTTTTTACCTGTGCGCTTAATGTTAAAGATGATGAGACTTTAAATCACCCCAATCAAGTGGAAGGTCTTTCAATAGACTTGACAACTTTCAGTTTTCTTCTTTATGAGGACAACCAACTTCACATTACGTAAATTTTACTTCAATGCCACAATGTGTTATCATAAAACTGAAAATACATTGGTCAGTATGTTAGCTAGAACGGAAAATTATTTTAAGGTGTTTACACCTTGAAGGGCTTCGTGTCTCTAGGAGAGTCTCCAAAGAGTTTCTTTATAATATATGCCCAGAACTCTTTTCAAAAGATGCTCTCCTTTGGTATCGGGCAAAAAGTTTCGAGTCAACCACGATCGTCCAAAATGTAAACATATTCGCTATGGTTTATTCCCTTACTAGCCAAATGCTTAGCTCTTAACCAGGTTACTTGTTAACATACAGCTAACAGACTATGGCAAACCACCTTAGCCTTGACGACTGTCAACCTTTAGATATAGGTACATATGTTCTTTCTATGTGCGGCAGACTTAATAAGTATGTATAATTTTTTTCCTTGCGTTCGGCTACTATATTAGAAATACTTCAATGAATGGAAAATCATGTGTTTCTCATTCATGGCACTCAACATTTTTCATGCCTCATTTTCATGCCTAAGTACGATACGCAAATCCAGAGTAGGCAATGGCTAGACCTTGGTAATGTAGCCTTGTTTGGTACAAGTAAAGTAATTTATTATTATTATTATTATTATTATTATTATTATTACTATTATTATTATTATTATTATTATTATTATTATTATTATTATTATTATTATTATTATTATTATTAGTATTATTATTTACAGCCAGTTAAGGCTCGCACTCATCATTTACTTATCCCAGATACCTTCGATATCAAAAGGATTAATCTCTGTGGTCTGTGGGGGCCTTTTCGGTGCCCTTAAGTGACCTGAAATGTAGAGTTATCTCCTAGGAATTTTCTGGTGCTGCGAGCAGTTGCCAGTAGTACTGCCTTTTGCATGTGCTTATATAGATGTTCGCCAGTTCCTAGTTGCTTAAGGTATTCCAGTAGACTCTTTGGTATGACACCCGTTGTCGATATAATAATTGGGATGGTCTGAACATTATCCATTGCCTTCCGATTTGAATTTCTAGATCTCTGTATTTGGCGATTTTCTCAGTGGTTTCTCTTGCAGATTATTGTTATTCAGTATGGCTACGTCAATTAGAGTTATTTTCCTGGAAATTTTATCTATTAAAATAAGATCTGGTCTATTATGCCTTACATGTTGATCGGTAAGTACACTGCGGTCCCAATATAACTTATATTGGTCATTTTCCACTACGGGTTCTGGAGTATGTTTATAATACGGCACCTTCTCTATTGTAATAAGTTCCAACTTCATTGCCAGCTCTTGATGTAAAACTTTTCCAGCTGAGTCGTGCCGTTCTTTGTATTCTGTCGCTGCAAAGGCCTGACATCCTCCTGTTATGTGTTGGATTGTCTCTGATGTTTGGCATCCATACCGGCATTTGTCGTTTTGTACGGACAGATCTCTGATGATGTGCTTGAGATAATTTCTTGTTGGTATAACCTGATCTTGGATGGCGAGTAGAAAGCCCTCGGTTTCTGGAAACATCTTGCCTGATACCAACCAATAGTTCGACGAAGCAGTGTCGGCATGATTTTGGCTGATCTCATTAGGATGCCGCCCATGAAGGGGCTTCTCCATCCAGATGCGGAGTTGTTCCTGGTCCGTATGATGGTAGCTGCGCGCTTCCTCGCTCTTAAGTTCTAGAGGAGTGGAATCGTCTATTTGATTTATTGCACGATGCAGCGTGGAATTTTCTCCTTACCTGTAAAAATAGGATCTTAAGTTAGTGATTTGTTTTTCAAGTTGTTTACCCAGATCTATTAATCCTCTTCCTCCAAGGTGGCGGGGAAGCATTGTTCTTTCAGTGGCACTTCGAGGGTGGTGGTTGTGCGTTTTAGTAAATAGGGTCTTCACTTTTCTTTGTAGCCTTTCTGTGTCTGTCCTACTCCAATTAATTACCCTAAAAGAATAACTAAGAGCTGAACATGCGTAGGAGTTAAGTGCCTTAAACATATTTTTGCTGTTGAGATTGGTTCTCAAAACTTGTCTTACCCTTTTCACAAACTCGTTAGTCAGTTCGCATTTCATTGTTTGTTGTTCAACCGTTTGTGATTGTTTCATCCCCAAGTATTTGTGAATATCGTGTTCGCCCATGGCCTCGATGGTCTGGAAATTCTACATCTGATATTCTCCTGGCTAAATTTTTCCTCGGATTATATTGAGAGTACGGCATTTATCTAGTCCAAATTGCATGCCGATGTCGTTGGAGAACTCTTCTACTATATGCAGCATTTGGTTTAGCTGGTTCCTAGTTGCAGCCATTATTTTGAAATCATCCATATACAGTAAGTGATTTAACTTTGCAATCTCGGTGTTATTATCTCGGATGCTAAACCCATAGTTGGTAGAGTTAAAACGGTTCGAAAGAGTTCATAGCAAGGCAGAACCATAATGGGCTCAGTGAATCCCCTTGGAAGGTTCCTGTTCGAATTGGAATGTTGTTTGTACTTACTGCGCTTTTACCCTGTACTTCGAGCTGGATCGTTGTTCTTCAACTTGTCATAGCGCTCTCTAGAAAAGACAAAGTATTAACATCAACTTTATACACTTTTAAAATGTTTATAAGCCATTCGTGTGGTACTGAGTCGAAGGCTTTCTTATAGTCGACGTAGGCAGTAAAAATATTTCTCTTGTTGTGATATGCCTGGTTGTTGATGACGGAGTCGATAATAAGTTGTTATTATTATTATTATTATTATTATTATTATTATTATTATTATTATTATTATTATTATTATTATATGCAAATCCAGTGAAAAGGGTCAAGAGTCATACCCTAACCCTCAATTTCTTAAATTCTACCTCCACTTACTCCATCCTTTATTTTTCATCTGCCCATTTTCCTTCATGTATTATTATCGTTGACAATAATACTACTAAATGCCTTATTAATATTAGAATAAAATATTTAAAGATGCGTCAAGACCTAGCCTTAAAATCATTACAATATAATAAAATTATTAGGGTCGCTTGGTTCACTTTCCAGTAGATAGATGACGACACGTCTTTAAAAATTTTACATTAAAACCAATTTTGAATTTTCGTGGGTAAGTTCGTTGTTGCACTCGTAGCCTCAATTATAAGACAATATCATAACATTAAACTAGATTGTATACCTATAACCATATTTATCAAAAAGCTGTCAAACTGACCTCTATGATAAATATAATGTTTTGTTTTATTTTTACTAATTTTATAACTGTTTTATTTAGTTGGCCTTGATGGAAAGTTTCGACCATTTGGCTTATCTAGTCCACCTCAGAGCCTGGATATAAGTCAACAGGACCGGACTAAGACGTTACATCAAGTTGAGCACAGGTTTCCTATTACCAACGGATCTTTATATACTAGCATTGATGGTAGATTGCCTGTGATACATAATTATAGACGACACAAAGAATTTAGAACAGGTAAGACCTAGTATGTACTTGTGACCGGGTGGGTACATCTGATTTAAACGAATATCTTCTCTTAGCTTAGGCTAGTTTAAAAAGAACCAGATCAGGATGCACAATGTTTGTTTGTTATATTTTATAATATGTAACAGGACATAAACTTATTTAACCACTATATTTTTTAATTAATTTAGGGACTCTTAACAAGCAGCAGGACCTTCAATCTTCCAACGTCGCCCTACATTCGTCACACTTGAATAGACGGGATATCGAATCTACCACACCTCAAAAATACTCGAACTGTTCCAATTGCGAGGCGGATCAGTGTCTCAGCCATTCCGACTTACACCATTTGACTCCTCAACATGTTCATAGGAAATTAAGTTTTTTAAGCAATTCGCAGACGACTGTATTTAATTCCGGAAGAAAACTCCACGGGACAAATGGGAGTAAGGAGATTGAGATTTTGCCAAACCATCAAAACTGCTTATTTGTAGGCAATAAAAGGTATCTACATAAATTTAAGTAAATATTATGACAAAAAGAAAAAAATTGCACAGATTTTTAAATACGAGGGTGGTTCGGATATGATCGAGACAAATGGTCTTGACACGTTTATTTGCTATCGGAAAAATTTACAGCTTTTCTAGGTACTTTCCCTCACTATGCCAGTATCAAAAAATTTCTTGGGCAACTAAAGCAGAGAGCCATGTGCACAAAAACTCTTCTAATCCTCTAATTCGTCGTCAGTGTTGATTTTTAAGATGGCGTAATTGTCTTACACAAATTGGAACGGTCCGGTCTTTTCCCCGAAATTCGTGGATTTATACTTCTATATGGAATGGAAGGATGTAAACTTAAATTTGTCAACATCGCATTACATAAGCATCATGGCGGATTGTAGCAACTGATGCCAAGGTCCTTCGAGGGTTTCTCTCAATGGTCAAAACATATGATAAATCGGGACTGTAAAAGACGTTTTTCAGTACTTACTACTACTACTACTCACCCCAATTTCGATATTGTATCAAGCGTGAGACACGAGGTATGAGGGTGCGCTATACTGGAGAAGAATCACACCATCCGTGATGGCCACGATGGTTTCGCAGTCATCCTTGAAAAATGTGGTCCATTTAAACACTTCAGCCCCTTACTACCACAGACACTTACTACCTAACACTATTCAGACACTTACTACCTAACTCATTTCGCAAAAACAAGAAAACTTTCCGCGTTTTAAGCGCCTTCCCACACTAAAAAACGAATGACATAATGCGTTGCGCAATAGCGGTCGGCAGTTGGCGTTCACGCATGGTCGTTAGTACGCGAGTAAGCTTGAATCCACATTAATACGTAATTACGGATCCGTTGGGATCACGTGAATGCTATCAGCCAATAAGAGACCCGAAAGGTTTCACGTACATACGTGAAGGAAAACACGAAATAGAAGTTGGTTAATTCGAACTTTATTCCGTATTTTTGGTCCGTTGTACTATTCGTTTTTTATCGTTATTTTTAAATTTTTACCAAATTTTTGTTACCAGTTGTTATTTTGTGCCATTCTCTTTAGAATGTCAAGTTCGGATTCGACCCCGGATTCCACATATTTTAAATGTGACTATTGCGGCTTTTTAATTAACAGTCAGTGACAAAATTGTTTGGAACATCAAGATTTCCTAGTATACAGGGTGTCATTGAAATGGTGTAAAAAAATTCGGGGGGTGATAGTACTCCTAAAAATTTTAAAAAAAGTTCCTATAACTATAGGGTGGAAAATGCATATTAAGGGAGTTAGGGGCACTGAAAGGGTAAATTTAAAAAACGGTTTTTTGAAATTGTAGGCTTAAAAAACGAGATAAAATTTCGAAAAAAAATCCTCTGCCATAAATTTTGACCCAAAATCAAATGGTGATACTGAAAAATAATTTGGAAAATCGGAAAGGGTAGTTTTTGCAAGGGTAGGGGGTTAATTCGTGAATATTTTTTTTAGGTTATTTTCTTCGCAACGTGGGTTAATTTTTTAAAAACTACATACTTTTTCCTACAAAAAAGGTACTCTTGTTGCACATCGCCCAGAACGATGGTTTTCGAGAAAATTGAAGGCAAAAAGTTTGCTCTGATGGGCTGCTAACTGGTTAAACAACATAAACTTATGAAAGTTATGGGGTTTCAAAAGTAAACAAGTAGTTATTAAATAATTAATTGAAAAATCTAAATTTCATGATTTTTAAAACATCGTATTGCTTTAAAAAAACGAAATAAACCAATTACCAAAATTCCTTATTAAATGCATACTTATTTGATTCATTAGCCTAGTTTACACCGCGAGTACCAAATATTCAATACGCGGACCCAATCCCCTATTCTCAAACTCAACGTGCGCGAGTTGACAAGTTTACACGTAAATTATTCCAAATTGTGACTTAATAGGTTTGAGAATATGTTGAGGTTTTAGTCCGCGTACTGAATATTTGGTACTCGCGGGGTAAACGTAGCTATTGAAGGTATGCGGTCTTATCACTTTATTTATTTTGCATGTACGCAAAAGAAATGTTCTGGTTCATAAATATTTTTGTCAGTTGATTGTTGTTGAAGTGTGCGTAAACGTAAAATTTCACAAATTATGGGATACCCTGTGTGTGAACTGGCAGATATGCATTTTATTTATGGAAGAGCAAACGGAAACGGTCTTTTGGCTAAGCGCTTGTATGTCCAAAAATATCCAAATCGCAGGGCACCTTCTCACCGGATATTTGCGAGAATTCATCAGCGCCTAAGAGACACAGGTTCATTTGGACATAGAAACCAAGACCGTGGCCGTAACTTGATGGTACGTACACCTGATGTTGAGGAGCGCATTTTAGCACATGTAGAGGAAGATCCGGGGATATCTGTAAGAAGAATTGCAGCGCGGGAAAACGTGAGTCGCCATTCTGTGTGGATGACTCTTAAGACTCAACTCCTGCATCCGTATCACATCCAAAGGTTACAAGCTCTTGCTCCGGCAGACTATCCCGCTCGAGTCATCTTCTGTCGTTGTTTATTAAGAAAACAGGTACAAGAACCCCTTTTTTTGGCAAATATTTTATGCACGGATGAAGCTGGGTTTACAAGAAATGGAATTTTCAATTACCATAATACACATCACTGGTCCGATGAGAACCCTCATGCTGTTGTGGAAAGTCGACACCAAATTCGATTCTCAGTTAATGTTTGGGCGGGAATTCTTGGCGATAGACTTATTGGACCATTTTTTCTACCCCCGAGGTTAATTTGACACCTTTTGAAAAGTCGCTTGTTATTTATAATAATAAACATTTTAGGCTAAATGGTCAAAGTTACCTTAATTTTCTAATACATGATCTACCAGCACTTTTGGAGGAAGTTCCCATAGCACAGAGGCAGATCACGTATTTTATGCATGATGGTGCACCAGCTCATTTTCCGCTAGCGGTGAGGAATCATTTAAACCAAGTTTTTGAGAGGCGTTGGATAGGACGTGGTGGTCCACAAGCTTGGCCAGCAAGATCACCAGATCTTAATCCATTAGATTTCTACTTCTGGGGCCACTTGAAAACTTTGGTTTACTCAGTGCCGATTAATACTGAAGAGCAACTACGTCAACGCATTATCGACTGTTCCAATCAAATTCGTACAACCCCAGGGATATTCCACAGGGTACGCAGATCATGGAGAAGAAGAGCAGATGTCTGCATTGAAATGAATGGTGGTCACTTTGAACATTTACTATGAATGAATTAAGAAATGCATTATTTTAATAAGGAATTTTGGTAATTGGTTTATTTCGTTTTTTAAAGCAATAAGATGTTTTAAAAATCAAAAAATTTAGATTTTTCAATTAATTATTTAATAACTACGTGTTTACTTTTGAAACCCCATAACTTTCATAGGTTTATGTTGTTTAACCAGTTAGCAACCCATCAGAGCAAACTTTTTGCCTTCAATTTTCTCGAAAACCATCGTTCTGGGCGATGTGCAACAAGAGTACCTTTTTTGTAGGAAAAAGTATGTAGTTTTTAAAAAATGAACCCACGTTGCGAAAAAAATAACCTAAAAAAAGTTATTCACGAATTAACCCCCTACCCTTGCAAAAACTACCCTTTCCGATTTTCCAAATTATTTTTCAGTATCACCATTTGATTTTGGGTCAAAATTTATGGCAGAGGATTTTTTTTCGAAATTTTATCTCGTTTTTTAAGCCTACAATTTCAAAAAACCGTTTTTTAAATTTACCCTTTCAGTGCCCCTAACTCCCTTAATATGCATTTTCCGCCCTATAGTTATAGGAACTTTTTTTAAAATTTTTAGGAGTACTATCACCCCCCGAATTTTTTTACACCATTTCAATCACACCCTGTATATGGAGGAGAACCAGGGTTTTACCTTCGAGCTTTGCGCTAATGAGGACAATACTTTATCTTTAGCTTTTAACTTTAATGGTCTCTATGGGATCCGAGAACCCCTTTACAATCAAGGTATAAAAATAGGTTGAAGCAATTGTGGGAGATCAAAACTGTAAGACTCGAGTAAAAATATATTTTTTTTCGCCTTCGTGTTTTTTTATTTAAATATATGCCTATATTATCTCTTTAAAATAAAAAATTGTCGTTGGAAAACCACTACTATCCATTGGAAAATCATAATTGAATTCATGGAAAATCACAAAAACTTGTTGTGTTCATCCACTTTTGGTTTTAATATGGCAACATGTGTGTAATCAATAGGACCTAGAACACCAGGGAAATTGGATCTCTCTATAAATGTTAATTTAATAATTTCTTTAATCTCTTATGTTTGAAAAATTCATGAATCAGCAAGGTGATTGTCAATAATTTCAGTAATTTTATGGATCCAATGACTTGTAGTAGTTTCGCTAATTTTAAATTTAAAATCTTGTCCAATGTTTCTTTGGTAACAATATGTGGCATAAAATCTTGATATATGTACTAAAACTGCCCATTCAATGGTAACTTTATTTCCTCTGCCTCTATTATTAACAAAAAGTTGTGGAAAATAGGGTCGAATTAAATCTATTAGTTGTTGTGTTTAAGAAAGCTTCTTGAAAACCTGGTTTCATAGATAATATATATAATAACTAAAAATACCTGGTATTGGTAAGCAATAAATGAAACAAATACGTTTAAAAAAGGATGCTGTTACATTATGCACGTATTAAAAAAGGAAGAAGCTATACCATCTGGTGTATACGATATACCCAAGCGTGTCGTCGACAAATCGTCATTTTAAACTGCGTTCACACCGAGTTGACACTGTCGATCGGCTATGTCTATCGACATTGTTGATCAACAAGCGACAAAAACTGCATCTGTCCACACCAGAGTCGACACAAATGTTTGTCGATCAGTCAAATCAACATGTCCGACGAAGAAGACGTAATTCTTGCTTACATGTGCCGTGTATATTATTATCGCGACTAAAAAAAGAAAAATTGCGCGCAAAAAAAGATTTTGGGTTCGAACAAGTCTTCAAAGTAGAACTAGATACAATGCTAGTAACTTGATAGACGATTTAAAAAAAGATGACATAAACATTTGTATGCCTCGATAAAGGCTATGACTTTAGCTTGTTCCCATTCCATTTCTTCAACGAAAACACACGGCCACGATGTCAACAAGGCAAGACGTCACTGAGTACCTACTCCTACTTTAACACTTTGTCGAATGTCGAACGTCGAAAACACGTCCACACACTAAAGTCGATCGACTGCTCTGTCATGTTTACCGACAAGCGATGGAAAACAAATCGACATGTCGATCGACATCGTCGATTGCAACTTACACACTAAGTCGACAACATCGATAGACATAGTCGATCGACAGTGTCGACTCGGTGTGGACGCAGCTTTAGAATCCCAGCTCTGATGAAAAATGTCACACCATAGATTAATACTTCTTAGATAGGAAACTCCCATAAGAGTCAATAGAACACTGAACGTCCGAACTGTTGCGCCCTCTGAATGTCGCGGAGTAGTACTACTAACCGGAAGTGAAAATGAGTTTGTGACGGCATAATAGCGGGTAATTTAAAATTTGATTATGGTGCCAAATTTGAATTTCGCTCTACTATACTGTGCGTTTAAAATAAGTGGAAAATGCGAGGTTCTTTCAGAAATTATGGTATGACTTTATTTAATATAGGGACAAAAAAGTCCCAATTTAACACTTTTTCAGGCATTGAGTAGGCATCTTTGTTTGTTGTTTCAAATCGCCAATTTAATTTTCTACGCATATTTCGAGTGTCGTCATTTCTGGATTTTTTTTTTATGAGAATACGCCTGTCGAACCTTAAATTCATTTAATAATTTTAACAATTTCCGGGCATTTTGGTGTTTTTCAATGTGAATTACAGAACGCGCTTTGGTGCCAAGGGAGATTCTCATAAAATTGTGATCCGATGTGATCCGATTTCTTATTGCCGTATTTAATTTACATAGAGCATTGCAAATTCAGCAACAAGGCATTTTTTCCTTAAATGTACAACCACTTGGAATTTTTTGTTCGGGAAATACGATAATAAATAATAAGTTCCCACATATATTCGATTGGCTGCGAACAATTAGTCTGCAATCACAGCAGTATTAGTATGAACGATTTTAATGCTTCGGTCGTCTTTGTTATCATTAAATTGTCACTAATATTGGGTTCGTCTTAGAATTGGGTTACGTCGTCTAGCTATTTCTTTGATGAATTAAGCACTCTTATTGGTATCTTAACTAGTAAGCTTAGATGAAGTCACCAAACCATTTATCATTACATGCCTAGTGGGTTTAAACGTCTGTGTTTAGTTTTGCTAGTCATTGTCGTTAAATACGATGGCATTTGATGTGAAATCTTGGATTAATGTATTAACTGTTGTTGCTAGACAGCAACTAAATTAACTCAGGTTTTTCACATTTTGAACTGGATTTTGGATCATTCAGTAGACCATGGAGAAATACTTCCGAACCACACATGCTATCCCACTTCTGATATAGACGTTTAGGAGTACTACAGTTCAATGAAAATAAAACTCATCATTTAATTGCTAATATTTTAATTTTACCTAGTTACATAAATTAATATAATTGATTTATATGTGTGTTCTTTTTTTAGACTTCAAAATACTCAAAACTCTTTGCAACGTAATCAGATCCGAATTGAAACGAACCGAAGAAACCACATAGCACAAAAACGCCTGAGTCAAAGTCAAGAAAGTATAAACCACTTATTTTATGAGGGAAAACCAGACATCAAAATGGCCGATCTGATTTACCATAGATCAGATATTAATATTTCTAGTCCCGGTTATAATATAGATGTCAATATCAATCAGCAAATGATTAAAAACTCTAGAAATTTATTAAGGTAAACTGAGTGGCATTTTTTTATAGGCATTTAAACCATACTTTTATTTTAGACTCAACAAAATGCGCCTTAGCCGTAGCGAAGATTCTTTAACAGACATTCAAATGGAATCATCGATTATACCGACAACAACTCGTCAACCACCTTCTCGCCAACCGTCCATTGTTCATCAACCTTACCAAGAGAACCAGTTTTCTTCAGAAGATGAAGAGTATTTTTTCAATCAAAATCAGCACTTACCCAAGGACTATGACTCTATGAGCTCAAACAATAGTATAACTACAGATGCAAATTGTGACTTTGAATTTTTCCAGGCAAACAACTCAACTATTAATGAAGCAGGGATTTCAAATTGTCAAAAAGTTAAAATTCACGACTCTCAAGATAAGTCGAAACAATATTCGAACACTAAAATAACTAGGTCGAACTCTAAAAGATCCCTTGAAAACTTCCAAGCCTTTGTGGAAGAAAACACTTTTATCGATGCCGAATTAAATATTAGACATAAAGATCAAAATATCAGCAGAGTAGTCATACTGCATAGATCTAATTCTTTTACCACTTTAGAAAATAAAAAGAAAAAATGTAGAGCAAAGCAAGTGGTGAGTAGAACAAGCTCCAAAGCTTCGGATTCGGCACAGTTTTTCAGTTTTCAAAACGAGTTAAATATAAGAAATAAAAAGATCAAGTCAGTAGAATATTTACCGAATTCGATAAAAGAAAGTACAACGTATATTGAGGACTATAAAAATAATAATAAGGATTTTAAATTTGGCAGCAGCGTGCCAGATTTTAAAAGAGTATTTATTTCCGATTATATATAATTGTGTGATGTTTGAATTTTGTAAATTCGTTTTTGATCGTTACCGAAGTATATATTTAGGTAATTAAACTGTATGCAATAGATAGATAATAGTTTCATATAGTTATGGTGTAAATAGTATTTTATGTAAATATAAAGTATTTAATAAAAACTGATTTTCAAATTGAATTTATTTGCAAAAAATCTCTCTATTTAATTATTGAAATTATTTCATTTTAAACATAACATAAATTAACCTTTCTTTCAGGACTGGGCTTGATAAAATGCTTTTTTTTTTATTATAAACTAATAATAAATTATTTGATCTTATGGATTGTTATCTTTGTTTACCAGTACTAAACATACTTGAGATTATGGAAATTACCACAATTTAATTAGCTGTATTAATTTTTTTTTGTTTAAGCTAATTAGTTAGGGTGAAGTGGGGTAAGTTTAATCAAAAAAATTTAAGTGGCACTTTAAAATTTCATAACAAAAAAACCAAAAGAGAAATCGGGTTTATTTTTAGTAGGCACAGAGCTTATTTCTTTGTTAAATCAATGTCATATTTATTTATTTTTTATCTGCTTTTGTTTTTTTTATAAACCAAAATAAAAAAAACATGTCGGCTGATTACACTTGCCCCAGAGAATGGGGCAAGTGTACTCACGGCTCCTAATTCTGCCGATGGATCTGGGGCAAGTGTACTATAGTATGAAAAATTCTGGGTTAAAAAAAATAGCTTGATACCTATCTTAATTTATAAGGAAGTTATGAACTTTTTTCGTGGAGCAATGATAGGGAATAAAACTCAAAGATTTTCTGAAATGTATATTACGTAGGTAAGTTGAGCAAAACAGTCTGTGACATGTTTTTTTTATTTATTTAACGTTATATGAGGTAAAGGATACTGGAAAAGTTAGTTCTCCTCTTCGCCCTAAAGTGGGTTCTGGTAAAACTCGCTCTATATCTGATGCAGCCACTAAGTGGTGGTTCTCTTGTTTAGGCCAGTGAAACACTGAATTATGCGCGTTTCGGTTTGATTTTTTTTTTAACTTAATGGTAGGTTGCGATTCTTCATCAAGCGTTGTTATTTTACCAGCATAGAAAAGTATACTTTTTTTTCCTTTAAATGAGACCAAAACCCAGTTTCCAATGTTAAGGTTTTCTACCCCCTTGAGAAACAATTCGTCTTGTTTTAATGCTTCTTCATCTTCCTCTAACCTTTTTGCATAAGTCTTATAGGTGACGTCGTCGGATTCACTGTCACTTAAAATTTGCGATTCGTCTTCATCTGAAGAGCTCTCAGGTATTCTATTTAGACCACTAGGTACTAAATAGAATTCGGAAAGGGCCAAGTAACTAATGAGTATCTAGCACTTACAAATATACAAATAAAAATAGGCCTAGTAAATAAAAAATATTCTTTAATGATTTTTTCAAGAACATCAAGTCAGTTTACGATCTTGTAAATTTAGAAATCCTTTATAATACAATGCATGACTTCTCCAAAATCTATTCGACTTTAAAATTAGAGGCAATTCTCATTCAGCAAGAAGAAAAGGAATAACCTCTTCCACCCAAACATAATCAATGGTGAAAAAAATACTCTGTGAGATACCAGTGGCGAAGCGTACGAGTAGACAAGGTAGACACTGTCTACCCAAAATTATCCAGTTATTTGTGATTAATTTATTACGTAATTATTTCATGTAATTGTTGAATTACAATTTAAAAAAAAATTAACACAGAACGTAGTCGCTCCTTACTATTATTATATAATATCTAAACGGCTATAATATCTATCTATCTATAATATCTATAAGGCGCGCCCCGCCTGATGCACCAATTAAAATAAAAATGCAGGGCTGACACACAATTATTGTATGCGAGCCCCAGAAAGACACATTGATATTTGTCTTCCGAAATTTAGAGCAATTAATCGAACCATATAGGCATCAAGCAGGTGGCAGAGGTCCGGCCGCATCAGCATTCTGCCTATTACGTATGCAAAATTTACTCGCGGGAAAGACATTCGAGCTTTTGTCTATCGAAGTCGACCAGCTATTTTATTATGCTGTTGAGGGTTATTGTTTATGGACACGCTTGATCTGGTTGGCCGCAATACATCTTACAGGTTTTTTTAGTGGTTATTTATAAACGACTGTTCGATATTGGCAATTGTATTTTGGTTGTGTTTTTATTTGTCTTTAATTAATTTTAAAATAATGGATATTATGGATTTATAAGTTATAGTTATACCTATGTTGTGTTTTTTGTAAGCAGTATTTATTTTTATTTATCTATCTTTTTATGCTAGTAGTAATTATTTTTTTCTTTTTTATATCACTACATAATTTTTCTCTTTGAGTTAATATTTAATGCGCTTTTATTCTCTATTTCATTAAAATGAATAATATTGAATACACATTTTTTTCTAATTAACGATTTTTATTGTTTGTCTACCCGAAAAAAAAGTTCACGCTTCGCCACTGTGAGATACAATATATTGTGAGGCAATAATATATTGTGATGCCTGGCAAGAACTTAGTGAGGACCTGATCTATGACTATCAATAAATTTTATAAGGCAATTGTGAGTTCACATCAAAGGCAACAATACGACTAGTGGTAAAACCACTAGTTTATTAGGTATTTATTATTATAGGTATTTATTGTTAAAGAAATACGACAGCTAGAAAAAGGATTTTTCTAACTGCTGCTTTTTTCTAGATCCTACATACCTACATATTATTACATATCTCGATACCTACATATTTAAATGAAAAATGTATTCTGGCCTATCTTCTGTACTCGCTTCTTAGTGCTGCTATTTTGGTATCTAATTCCTTATCACTAAATAACTTAGATATTTTTTATGTTTCGTATAGTTTACTTAGACGTTTAGGGGGCACCTAAGCAATTAAATGCATTGTTTACCTAATTTAATTAAGAGCGTTATAAATAACATATTACGTATACCAACACCTAATAAATAAGAAAAGAAAGAATGCGTTGCTTGGTTTTCGCAGTATACTTGTTTGCAGTAGTCAGAGGTAAACAAAAAAATATTCAGTTTCAGAAAAAATATAGCATGCACTAAACACAGTTGACAAGTATTGCAAGGATGATTGCTTATCGGTAAATCCGCTCAAAGTCACAATAATTCCTTTCATAGAGAAATTAAGACGATAACCTAGGAGTCTTTTTTTCCAATTAATGACCTATACTTAAGAGAAAAAAACTCATCCGAGTAGATGCAGAAGACTGTGCGGCAGAAAATGATGCTTGGACATAAAAATAAAGCTGGCATATTGTTAAATGGTGTATTTACCTCAGGAACGAAGGTTGTTAACTATTATTAACTGGGGTTCCTTAATATAAATTCGACAGACTTTTTCTGCAAAAAACTGTTAGTCGACCATCATGAGGGCTACTATGGAAATGAAGGAGCACACTTGTTAAGCAGAAAGAAGAAAAGCTCAAGTCATAAATTAATATGCTCTGAACTAGTCTGTGGTATTGCAGCAGGACTTTTTATATTATATATATATTTTATATTGCTAAAATAATATTTAGTGGGTAGATAAATCAAGACAAAAATAGTGTAAAGATTTATATAAAGCTATACGTCAATTTTACGCAGCTTTTTGAACTACAACCCATATTGGCCCGAATTTTTTTTTTCGTAAATCTAAGTTTTTTTGTTGAAATATATGATTTCAGATTTATGCTAATATCACATTTTCTATACATTTTCGAAAAAGTTTTTAAGATTATAGAAAAATAGTGTTACGATTTGGTCGCGTTAGGACTCAAATGAATTAAAAACACATATTTTTAATATAAATAGTCATACCCTTTTATTTACTTGTAATGGTATACTGGTTTTTCTCTAGGATTATAAGAACAACAGAATTTAATAAATGATACCCTACATATGCATAGACTAACGTTACACATTGTACATCCACTTGAGCAGCAGCCTTCTCCAGGACCTTTAGGTATCCCATAGCACAGTAGGTTACAATTTTGCGTCTGAACCCAAGTTGGCACAAATTGTCTCCGGCTTTTTTAAGGATTATCCAAGGATTTTCAATTGTAACGTTAAGCAACCAACTAAGTACACACCACTGCCAATATTTGCTTCGCATCGAAATTCTATACCGGGAAATATTCTGATCCATAAAATCTGTGTCATTGTTGTATTTACGAATAAGATTTGGCCTATTCACTTGGGTATATTTTTTCTCTGCTCATGAATATCTGTTTACCTTGCTTATGGGAGCTACTTCAAATGATATACATGCCATAGTAATAACATTGTTATCTAGTCTGGTTCAATGTCTTCACCTTTTGGAATTAATTGCGGCGTACCTCAAGGTTCGGTATTGGGTTCCCTGTAATTTTTAATGTACATTAACGATCTCGTTCAATGAAATTGAACTCTTGAAATTATTCTTTGTCGTATGGCACCACAAAAACTCAAACACTCTTGAAAAAATAATCTCGGAAGACCTCACAAAAATTAAAAGACGGTGTGATGTAAACCGCCTTGTTTTTAATGTTGGCAAATTAAATATACTAAGTTTTAAATATGATATAAAAAATATAAAACTTAAGGATAATCCTCTTGACAATAAAACTGTATCAAAATTTTTAGAAGTTCACATTGACAGCCAACTGCGTTTTGAAGACCATATCTTTAAATTAAGCAGAAAAATTTCTTCAGGATGCTTTGCAGTGGAGTTGGGAGTTGAAATTAGTTGTAGTTGTTAGGTTGAATCCCATCTCAGGTATGGCATCACTTTTTGGGGTTTAGCTAGCCAATATTTATTAAAAATACTTTTTATACTTCAAAAAAAAAGCAGTTCGTTATATGGCAAATGTTCATCAGAGAGAGTCGTGTAGACCGCATTTTAACACTCGAAATTTTGACTCTCACTTCGGTATACATACTTGAGACAGCCAGTCTTGTTTATAAACAATGCAATCAGAAAATAAATAATAACAGAGCCAACCTTCCAACCAGACAAGAATTTACTGTTCCCTTACCGATTCCGAAAAGTACTCTTACTCACAAATTATTTATATATGAGGGAAGGAAAATATTTTATCATCTTCCTGAGAATATTAGACGTGCTGTCTCTGTCGGGCAGTTTAGAGGAAAATTAAAGACTATTTTATTGGAGGAGTCTTTGTATAACATGAGAGAGTTTTTTGACAGAAGATTTTAAATAAATAGATACCCACCTAATTGAGAACTTCAAAAGCAATTGTATTTTAAGCATATATCTATACTTGCATCCAAGTGTTATTGTACTATACCAAATTTTAATCTGTAGACTGTCTTTTAAATGTTTTATATCTAATTGTACTTATCCAACTTCTGCATGTTTTTAATTTTAATGTTTTAATTTAGTTTAGTTTGGGATATAATTACAAATAGTTAGATTGTTACGATTTAGTTATTAGCCTGCTTTTGTTGATAGAAAAATTAATGCCACTATTTTCGTCAATTATTGAGGCATCCAATATTCCGTTTTTTGTGAAAAGGTTTTTTTATTCGGTAGTGGACTATTTTTTGGACTCCTATTGGCTCTCATTGTTCCGATTGCCCCATAGCCTTTTTCTTTTAAACAAACTAGAAGATTTACACAAATAAATTGTCCATAATTTGACATAACGGCCATAGGTGAGATCTCGCCATATTGTTATCACTATATGTAGGATATTCTTTTGAGGCCAATAAAAAGACATTTATTATTGATACTCGTAAAGGCTTAAAGTGTCCGTTTTTGTGCACAGCATCCGCCACCATATCGTTTTTAAAATTCCTCTGAAATCTGCGTTTCGGTAAATTATTATATCCACTTAAAACGGTAATAACTATTGTATGTAAATTTTAACCCTTCGTCAGTAAGCTTAGGATCGAGCCAGTTCTGAACAGCTGCACATTCAGTAAATTCTTTGGTAATTAGAGAATATACATTACGATTAAAAAATAGTTCACATAATTCCACTCGCGTCTTTTTTACAGATTTGGAGTAATCTGATCTAGGAAAAACTCGACCGTTATTCTCTAGATCTCCCTTTAGCCATAAAAAGGTTACTTTTTGTCCTTCTTTGCTTCGGCTCCTCTGGGTCAGCAAGGTTTTTAGTCAATGTTATATGTTCGATCATTGATAGAGCTCAGTTGGCTTAAATTTTTAATTATCTGATCATTAAGTTAAACCAGCTCTGCTTGTGCTGCTAGTTGACGAGCTGGTAGATAATCTATGTCGCCTTCCTCATCTTCGTCCCCAGATTCTTCATCCGTAACGACGTTACAAGCGGGTGATTCCACCTAGATAGATCGGGCAGGTAGATCCTCTTGATAAATAGCTTTAGCGAATCCTCTAGTGTGAAACCACGTTTTTAAACAAAAAATGAAACCTATCATCTCAAAAATTAAAATACCACAATAAAACATTATTGTAGATTGTTTTATGAGTAAACACCATTTTTGAGGTAATTTACCAAGAAACAATACAAAAAGGTAACGTAAAGTCCTAGCATATGGTCACACAAAAAAATAACCCAACCTCATGGCAAAATCAAAAAGACTTTTGTTTTAAAATGTTTACAGTTATGTACCTTAAAATGTTGAGCGCACGAACCTAATAAATATACTTACCTGGACTGCTAATGCATATGACCACTGCCTGATGCCCGCCATTTTTATAGTGGTTCTGTCCTATTGATGTTGGTCACTCTGAACATTTTCAGTGTTGCCAACAAAAAATATTATAAAATAACGGTAATGAAATTGACGACGCTGACGTTTGACGTGTAAGTATAGCGGATTGCCTAGTTTTTGGCGGTTTATAAACGACGCTTGGGTATATCGTCTGAAAAAGGCGATGTATCTTCCTCCTTATTTAATACGTGAATAATGTAACACTATCTTTATTTATATAATAATTTCAAATATTGATCCAATATCATTGATTCCCAAACATGATATTGTTTTTTTTTTCAATGAAGTATCCTATAACAAAGTCCGTGATATTATCTCCAGCCTCAAAAATAAAAATAGTAAGGATATTTTTGGTCTAAATGTTAAAATATTAAAATCAATTACAAATGAAATTATTGTTCCACTTACAAATTTAATCAATCTGTGCCTTAAAGAATCATGCTTTCCATCTGTTTTGAAGGAGGCACTTGTAATTCCTTTGTTTAAGAAGGGTGATTGCAATAAACCAGATAATTACAGGCCTATATCTCTTTTACCAATTGTGTCCAAGATTTTAGAGAGGTGTCTAGCTGAACAGATTGTGGACTTCTTTGAAAGAAACAACTTATTTAGCAAATTTAGTCAATTTGGTTTTCGTAAAGACAAAAGTACAGTTCTGGGCGTCTTGGATTTGGTTTCAGATATTCTTGAAGGTTTTCAAAATTTTCAATATGACACAGTTCTTTGCTGCGACCTGAGTAAAGCTTTTGATTGCGTCGACCATGGGATCCTTCTTGGAAAGCTCAAAGCCTATAATTTTAATCCATCAAGCGTTCAACTTATGAAATCTTACCTTGAGGGCAGGTGTCAGTCTGTGAGTTTTGCTGGGGTGGCGTCGGCAATAGGCGATATTACAATGGGTGTGCCTCAGGGGTCAATTCTGGGACCCATTCTTTTTTTAATATATATCAATGATCTTCCACTAATTAGTGAATATGCAAAATTTACCCTCTTTGCCGATGACACCACAGTATCCTTTCGGGCTGACACTCTGGGTGCTTCCCTGGAGGGATCCCTGGTGGCGCGGGAA
The DNA here is from genome assembly GCF_022605725.1 of Anthonomus grandis grandis. Lineage (NCBI taxonomy): Eukaryota > Metazoa > Arthropoda > Insecta > Coleoptera > Curculionidae > Anthonomus > Anthonomus grandis. The sequence goes on from NC_065552.1 coordinate 34,604,283, forward strand.
GGAGTTGAAAGCTGGTTCTGCAGCAATCGGCTTCTCATGAACTCAGATAAGACACTTAAAATCATTTTCTCTATGAGGGAACTTAGGCAGGTGGAGTCTGCTGACACAGCTAAATTCCTAGGAGTCACACTAGACCAACGTTTACATTGGGGTCATCACATCAACCAACTGACTTTAAAGCTAAACAAAGCTGCCTATCTAATAAGAGGGCTCAGTGATAGGGTCTCAGCAGCAGTTCTGAGAACTGCATACTTTGGTGTTTTCCATTCACATTTGTCATATAGTATTCTAGCCTGGGGACATGCATCTGATATCAAACGTGTGTTCGGTATACAGAGAAGGGTGATAAGGGTACTAGCTGGTCTTGCATATAGGGAGGACTGCAAGGCAGCCTTTAAACAACTTGGCATTCTCACCCTGCCCTCAGTGTACATTTTGGAAAACCTTCTGTATGTTAGACGTAATACTCAGTCTTTTACTACTCACCAAGATATACATGGCTATAATACTCGCCATAGAACTGACTTTGTACCTCCTTACTGCCGTCTGGAAAGGTGTCGGGATGGACCGGGCTTTTGGGGAATAAAATTATTTAATGCTCTTCCCTCTGAAATAAAATACTTACCTCTAAACAGTTTTAAAACAAAAATCAAAAAAGTTTTATTAGTGAATGCTTTTTATTCATTAGAGGAGTTTTTAATCACATATTTTAAGGTGATTTTACTGTGTTTTTATAACATCATTTATTGTTTTAGTTATAGTCGAATTTTAATTTAATGTTCTTAGTGTTAGTACTGTTAAGTAGTCTGTTTTGACTTTACCTATGTATTTTTTGACTTGTGTAAAATTTATATTACTGGCATCAATAAAAATTATGATTATGATTATGATTATGATTATGATTTATATAAAAGTATTTGGTTCACTGTTTTTTAAAACCAAATTATTGTGAATTTTCTGTCTGTATTGTTTATGATAGAATAATATATAGAGTTGTTGAAGGAATAATATATTTTTACTATATAAACCCTTGCTAATTACGAACCCTCATAAAATCATCTATATTTTGATTTTTATAGATGGTTGTACCTATTAATGTGGAAACACTGTACATGGAAGGAAAGTAAAGCTCGTATTAGTAAAAATAGAAAGAAAATTAAAGTGTTTTTAACTGAATTTGTTAAGGAAATGCAAGTAAAAACAAGTGCATGCATCACAGATCTAACGCAACTACTTCAAATTCTTACCTATATATAACTTTCTATTTTTTATTTTCGTAACATAACCTCTCAAAAACTTTAATTATTTTGTGTCCCTACAATTGGCACAACTAAAATTTTTAAGCTATTCCAATCCGTGCTTCTTATATTCAATTATAGGTCTGATAGCATTAGAAATGCTTAAGGAAATGTGTCAGTAGTTTGAGCTCGATGGTTCAAGTGACACCATCGAGTATTGGACTGTGCGACTGTTGTAGCAAGATTGGTAAAAAGCAGTTATATTCTGAGGTTGGTATGAAGAGGCGGTTTAATTAAACTTATTTAACCTTAGTTTGGTTAGAAGAAGACCAACCTGATGTAGTATTTAGTGGTTTCAGAATATTACTCGTTTGGTTTTATAAGACTGAAGAAAAAGGCGATTTTAAGTAGATCACTTCTCCATTTTAGGAAAGCTGTTTTTCTCAAGGGTAGATTTAATTAATTCAAAATTATCTTTAATAAACTTGTCATCAGAAAGTAAGACTGCTCTATCAATAAGATTGATGTTTCTAAGACAGTTCATTTTAAACAATATTGCTTTATGTATATGATTCCGATTACATTTGTGCTTAGGCCAAGCAATTATTAGTTTTATTAGCAATTTTAATCTTCAGTTTTTTCCTTAAAGCATTTAAGTGACGTACTAATGTATTATTTAATTATTGCTAGTGATTTTCGCAGCTTTTCTTGATTTGTTCTTAAAAGTGTAAATATTAATGCCTCCGAACATTAAAATAATTTCCTATTGGCTCATAAATAACCCTGAATTTTCAAGAGTAAATTTAAATTTTCGAAGTTTAATTGTATTCAGGGATTTTAGGCATCCTTAATACTAAAACAAGTTTGAGAATTAATTAATATTCATTGTTAATACCAGGTTAGCATGCGCGATGCTTATCAGTATGATAAAATTCACAAAATCATCATTAAAATTCTGTATAGTAATAATTATTTTTCAATAAATTTACTGCACGTTGAGATAAGTAACGAGTATTCGAATCTCGTTTTTGGTATTACCCTTATCTGTTTACATTTTTTTTTATTTCAAACACATAAAACTATCTGTAAGCCTCATGTATCAATTATTCTGTTCTATTTTATAGCATCCTGCAAACTATCTTTGCATACTTATATAGATTCAAACTGCCAAAATGGCTTATACAACACCCAACAGACGAGAAGCTGACATGCATATCAATGTACGATAGTTGTTTGGCTTTAATTTATTTTGAACCCAGCTTTTCGGGTAACTGTATTGTCTGTAAAACTCTTTTGCGGTATTATGATGCGAATAAAATTATTGTTTTTATTTATGGTAATATGATGGCATTTTCATATCTTAGGCAGACAAGTTTTTCTTGCATAAAAAGTCAGTAGGAAAGAACGCTAGAAAGAGGTCGCCAAATTGTAATAAATTGTATTTTAGTATGAGTTATGTGTGTTTCTACCAAATTAATAATTTTTCAGAATGCAATACAATAAACGGTAAGTACTATTAACAAAAGAGGATACAGACACCACGTCATACAAGTGACATAAATTACAACGTATAAGCGACCGTTTCTTTCTATTCAGTTCAGGTTTGGAAATCCCTGGGACGTTTATTGAGAGGTCGAAATTTTATCATGATCACAGCGGCTTAAGCGTATATGAATCACAACGGCAATTGTGAATTATTCAAAACCGATACTCTGATTGTGTTAATATATCGATGTATTTAGTATTAATAAAGGTACCCTATAGTATTTTATGTACTAACGGCTCTTTTCAAGAGACGTCTGCGTTCGGATTTCTAAAAAGGTATATATTATTTCTGGACTATAACGTCTAATGAAGCGTAAACTTTTTTATTAGCTTGAACCATTAAAATATTTAAGTAAACTTCAATTACTACAGAAAAACTATGATTAGTATGTAATAAAACAACAAGAGGCGAAAAGTAGTGGTTATTATCAAAATGGCTCCCTCAGTAATGCGAGAATTGTACCTTTTGATATGGGTTAAGTAACGATCAATACCAATGGTTCCTCAGCGTGTGCAAGCGAGATGATTTTGACAAGGATAGAGGGTTATATTCTGAACACCTTGGTAAGCTCTCTAGATAGCAAACCGTGGTTTGCTAAAAGTTGCACCCAAGCAACAACACATAGACAGTCAACAACAAAAATGCTGCTTATCGTAAATAAAATCTTCAGTAGTACAACTTTTACGTAATCTGCTCTTTTTCCAATACAAACCAGTTTGCGCAACTAAGCGCGCGGTAAACATGGACGTGTGGATGCTGCCTTAGTTTCCTTGTAACCTTTGGTTATATTGCACGTAATTTCAGGTTGGGCCTAAGCATTTACATCTAATTCAATGATTACACTTGGAGTTATACTTAAACTAAAATAATGTTTAATCTTACAGTAGATTAGTCTCTTACTTTATTTATTGTTGCACCTTTCCAAGTAACAATTTGCAGCCACCTAAGTTGAGATTACTCTTATTTTCACTAGTTGCAACGTTGTTTTCGTCGCATGAGGCAGACGCATGGAAGGAACCATACCTTAAGACAACGTAACAATGCAACGTTGCGTTGCAATTTGCAACGTTGTCGCGTCGAAAACTTGCTAGTTGGGTTTTTTTGTCTTTTCATAAATAACAATAAATTTAGCAAGAAACTCTGTCAAATATGGTTGGATTCAACCTGTGTCATTTAAAACTACATACCTTCCTACCTACAAGGTTATTTCGGCTGTATTTGTTCTCTCACAAAAAAAAGCATAATAAAGAAATTTTTTTTACATGATATCTTATCTCTATCTTAACCCTATTTAATACACGCATCGAATAGTTGATATTTTGTATCTCAAATAGAGTACACCTGATCTTGATTCATTGTTTTTGTAATAAGATATGCAGCGCTCGTGCATGAGTCGTTCATGAAACATTTATTCATTTGTTTAAACTGACTGAATTACGATTTTCAAATGCATATCTCAGTTTGTATGTTATGTAGATTTTATAGATAGCACCAGTATTGGATTTAAAGCAATATATAGTAAATAGTATAGATCTATAAAAGATTTAAGTGGTAATTAATTTGTTAGACAAAAAAAAGTATTGAACTTAGACTTTATTTTGATTTTTTCTATATCTATGACTAAGTGTCATTAAACCTTTTGTAATGCCATAAGTGTTATAAGAAAATAAACTTATTTTCCTTATAGCAGATGTATATTTTGAAGTTTCTTCATCGTTTATTAAGATTTACAATACTAGTCAAAAGTAAATAATAAAAAGTCATTACTGTACTGTATAGTGCAGGAAATACTTGATATGGAAACGTCGTATTCCTTATTCATGTAACACGCTGTTAGCAGGGTTACCTTTTTGCATTTTTGGCGGGCTCTGCAAGAATATATAAGTACTGAGTAAAATGGCACATCTGTTTACTATCTGTTGGTAAATTTACTTACGCACGAAGTAAATTCATGGAATTTACGATGTGATTCATTGGTTACTTGGGAAATATTACCACTGTAAGCAATAACATATCAATGAAATCGTTTAGTAAATACAGAGTGTTTTTAACGATGAGTCATTTATTTTAACAGCTTGCAGGAATCGTCAAAAGGAGTTCATATACCAAAAATTACCGATATAAAACTTGCGCATTAAAAGAGATTTGACAAAATAAGAATGTGAAAAAACTGTTGTATGATTTTCAGTACGAGTCCTTGAGTGGTATCAGTCACTGGTTGAAACTAAAACATTTACTTTTTACATTTAAAGCATCTTTATTAGGTAGCTTTATTGAGAAAATTTGACACCAATAACTTAAACAGTCAAAAAACTAAAAATTAATTTCCTAATTTTTTTAAAAACTTTAACCCCCTGTATTTTGCTTCTGAGGCATTTTCGACCCATAGTGTCTTATATCAAGAATTATATTTAAACATCCCCTATCATCCCCCAAAAGCATGACCTTCTTATAAAAATCACCCTGTATAGTCATTTTTAAATTGTCATCCTGTATGTATTATATAATACTATCTGTTATAAACGACCATTTAAATTCATTAAATAATATTAAAATCCACAGACAATATGGCACAATAAACAACCAACAAACAATGACCAATTATAATCGTCTAAAAATTTCGTCTACAACACTTACATTAAATATGCTAAATCTCCCACAATGTTCGTGCAAAAAAAAGATCTTTTAAAGACACCCTATTAGAATATTAAAGAGGTAATTTTGTGTTAAAAAGGTGTAAAACTATAAATGTTTTAAGCAAGTAAATGACTCTATTAGTGCCAGAGCACTTATTCCATGGTTTGTATAACTGCCGATCTTGGGTGAACGACACTATAATTATTAAAATTAAAAACTATTTCGTATTTTTTATTAGTGTAAATATCTTTTGTTATTTTAAGTTATTTAATACGACAATTACATTTTATTATACTTTTTTTTTATATAATATATACGTTCTTAGTAATATTATTTCAATAATAAGTGCTTAGTCGAGTAACAATGTATTCTTTAATTTCCTTTTGTTTTATCAAATATCCTTCAAGTTTGCATTTAAATTTTGAAATTACTCAAATAGATAAAGCAGGTTTATTCTAATCATCTTATTAGTATTCTATAAATTCAGAGTCTTGATTAATTTTTCAAAAATTGTGCACATTACATTTTTGGTAACATCTTATAAATAATTTATTTTGCTTACTGAAGATCATAAATTAAAACGCAATAAATGACGGATGTGGTAAATTTATTTTTAAAAGCATATTGCCCTGAAAAAAAATTGCTTCAACTTGTTTTTCTATCTTTATAACACCATTTACCCACTTTATTAGAAGAAGTACCCCTACAAGTAAGAGTCAACATGTGGTTTATGCACGACGGGGCTCCAGCTCATTTCAGTGTTCTTGCTCGTCAGCATCTTGACGTCATCTACCCTAATTGCTGGATTGGACGTGCAGGACCTTAAAATTGGCCGGCTCGCAGTCCTGATATGAATCCCCTGGATTACTATTTATGAGGCCATCTGAAGGCTTTTGTTTATAAAACTCCTGTTCTAGATGTGATGATGACTTGAGGAATCGGATAATTCTCAATTGCAATATCATGAGGGATACTCCATGTATTTTTGAGCGTGTCAGACACTCAATGACAAATCGTTTGCAGTCGTGTATTTTATCAGAAGGTGGGCATTTTGCTCATTTACTTTAAGGTCGAAATTGTTTATCGAATTAATTGGTTTTTATTTCATGTTGTCCTCCATGGATAATTTTTAGAATGAGTTAAAGATACTTTAAATTTTTTTTCTCGAAAACAAAGCCAGATATGAAGATAATAAGATAAGATACAAAAAAGTTGTATTTTTAGTTGCTTAAATACAAAAATAAATAAAAAGCTGCAAAACAATTATTGGCCTTGTTTTTTTCTCAACAATAAGCATGTGGTGCCCACTGACACGCCACTGGACCTAATAATTTCAATCTAGTTACAGCTAAATAAGCGTCTTATAACTTGAAATAACTGCACCAAATTTCAACCAAATCGGTTTAAGGATAGTTATAGTATTTTTAAAATACCGTTATTTTTTTGAACCTTCATCGCCCTGTATCTCAGAAACAAAGCAACTCCCGACATACGTTCACAGGAACTTTTTTTCATAAAACGACCTAACGATTCACCCTGTATAGTTTCGTACCGTAGTTAGGAAACACCCCGTATATGAGTTCCTAAATTGTAATAAATTATTGATTATCATATTTCATACCCCTATAAACAAACGTTACTAATGCTTTTAAATATCTTGTATATTTTTAATCAATTAGGAAGCTTATATTATGCAAATAAACTATATTCATTTTTTTATATTGGCATTTTTATAACTTTCATGAAATGCGTCAAGTAAATTACTTAGTTTATCTTCATCAGTCATAAATATTGTTTTATAAGTTAGGCCTTAATCTAAATGTATATATGAACAATTTGTTGGAACTTAAAACTACATTCGTTTAATTTTTATATTGACCAGTATCTTTAGCAGTGCTTTATAAAATTAATTTGCCAGTTCTAATTATGCCTTAATAACTGTAGATTTTATTACAATATGTGCCTTTTAATTAGTTAACTTATAAATGACCTCTTTAACGTCTATCGGCGTAATTTTGGAACCTATTGCATCTCGTTAATTCCAGTCACTATCTCAATCCCTGTTTTTAGAGCTTCATCCAAGTTAACCGATAATCAAGTTACTGCATTTTCTTTTGATTTGGAACTTGTTTCACAATAAGCATGTTTTTTTGGAGTAAGCTCTATAAGCTAGGCTTTATCTTATATTAATGATAGTGCTAACCCAATAAACATTTGCCGCAACTTATAGTAACATGCAAGATATATAAGGGTTGTATAAAGGTAACAAAGATATATAAGCAAGTACTCTAGTAATATTTTATGTTTATAGTGTTACTGTAACCTACAGATAATAATAATAATAATAATAATAATAATAACGTTTATTATTTACCATGGAAATTACATAGAATATAAACTTACAGGTGTATTCAATAATTGAGGTAAATAAAAGCTAATGTATCAGACTCCTGCATTGAAAATGCAGGTTCTGTTCTACCTACATAGCTACAACATAAAAAACTTTTTAAACTAAACTACTTTTTAAATAAAACTAACGAATTAAACTAACAACTAATAAATTAAACTAACTACTAGATATAATGTACATACATTACATCTAGGTAGTTGATGATTTGGTACAGATTACAACAATACAACAATTAAATACGGAAGAATATATCTAATACTAGCCATTTAATTACAATTTATAAACAAGAAAAATGAAAAATAAATCTTCTAGTTCTAATATGCATGTCACTGATTATCCAATAAGATTTGCCTTACTTTTGTTTTGAATCTATAAATGGAATTCGAAATATCAGTTATATCGGGTGGTAGCGCATTAATGATATGAGAAATATTATAAGAGAATGATTTTTTGAAAAATTGATTTTTGTGTTTAGGAATAGTAAGATTTACTTCTTAAATTTAAGTGATGAATGTCTGTCCGAAATGTAATTTTGTTGTATAGGTAGGGGGGACTGCGGTATTTAATAATTTTATAAAATAGCACACTGGAATGTAGCTTACGTCTATTAAACATATTAAGCCACTTAAGATCATTAAGCTTATGTGATACATGACCTCGCCTATTAATGCCATAAATAAAACGAATACAAGAGTTTTGCATTTTTTGAACTCTATAGGAGTCTTGACCATCTAGGCAAGGTCCATAAACCACATCACAATGATTAAAATTTGACAACACAAGCGAGTCGCATAGCTCACGTTTAATATTCAGATCTAAGTAATGTCGATGAGGGTACATGGTTTTTAGAGCACAATACGACTTTTTACGATTATTTGATATGTGTCCACTAAACTTTAGCTGTGAATCGAGTTTTAAACCCAAGCTCTTGGTGCTCTCAACTACTTGAAGTTTTTGATGTCCAACAAACAAAGAAAATTCTTCATAAATAGTCCTTATTTGAACGTTACTTCCAAAGAGAATAACTACACATTTTTTAGGGTTTAATTTTAACATATGCTTACTAGAGACTTTAACAAGTGCGTCAAGATCAGCATTTATATGGTTCAAAGCAGTTAAATAATCAGAAGGTGCAAAGGAGTGATACAACTGCGTATCATCTGCATAGAAGTGATACTTACAGTATTCAAGATATTGAGGAAAGCATGTTGTATAAATACTAAATAGTAGTGGCCCCAATATACTACCTTGAGGCACCCCATTAAGAACTGAAAGACGGCTTGAAAAGGTTGCATCAATTTTTACCATTTGAGACCTATTACTTAGAAATGACTTTATTAAAGCTATAGCATGATTTGAGAATCCTATGTAGTGCAGTAAGGCTACCAATATTTGATGATTTAAAAAATCGAAGGCTTTAGTAAAATCTAGCAATACTAGAGCGGTGACTTTGTTATTATCTCGGGCACGAAAAATGTCATCGGTAATATCTGCCATTGCTGTTGCGCAACTATATCCACTGCGAAATCCAGATTGCTTAATGGGTAATATTGAAAATCTATTAATATGGTTCCTTATTTGTACATCCAATACGCGTTCTAATATTTTAGACATAGTTGGTAGCACACTAATGGATCGAAAATGTGTATAGTCAGTAGGGTTACTTATTTTTGAAAGGGGTCAGACAATGGCTTCCTTCCAACAATTGGGAAAATAGTTAGTTTCTAAGCATTTATTTATTATGTGTGTAATATATTCGCAAATATGAGGACAGCAAAGCTCAAGAAGAGTTATGTTAAGACCGTCTGATCCAAAGGCTTTACTTTTTATTTTTTTAATTATGTTAAATACCTCATAATTTTCCACTGCTCTGAACTGCAGATATATAATGGGGTGATATAGCGTTTTCCATCACTAATTTATAAAACTTTTAGTAACCGTTACTTATGGTAATTTTAAAGAGTTTATATAAGGTTTGTCGTAACCCTATTTATATAACTCGGTTACCTTAGTTATATAGGAGTGTTCTTGTTTACTCTTATAAAAGTTAGTGTTTTTGAAATTAAATTATATCACTCTTAGTGATGGTTGTCCCCTTTATAAAACTTAATAAGCTTTGGTAACACATTTTACCCTTATATACCCTTAATGACATAAATATAAATATGAGTTATAATTTGAAAAAAAATAAGGTTTGGAACTTCTTTTCATCGCAAAGTTGCGAGAAATGTTAGCAAAATTCTGACTGGTGATGAAAAAAAGTTTTTATTCGAGAAGGAATATGTAAGCCCCCATCAGTTTAGCCAAGCATCCACAAGGGCCTACAATAGAAGTTCCAAAATCTCCAACAGTACCTTATGATGAATCTCTGGAAGATTGTGCAGAAAGAGCTAGTAACAACGAGAATATTGATAAATGGTTAGTTGATTCCTGTGTAATTAATAAAAAGTAAATTTTGTGAAGCAATGTCTTTTAAAATCGTACAATCAAGGGAGCCTGAAGCCAAAGGTCCCCTTCTATCGATTGTTCCGACGGCCTGTGAAAAAGATGGTACTCTGTACTGTAGCGGAACGACTTCTAGCCCGTAAAACTAAGCCCGTAACTGAGGTGAATAAACTGAGATTTCCCGACATTAGTAGTTTCTTTGACCTACGAACCCCCGGGACTAAAAATCCCATTACAGTACTGGCCCCCGAGTAAAAAAGAAGACTTTTCTCTTTAAAATAATAAAAGATAGAAACTCAAGACCTGAGCCAGACTGGATTCCTCAGCCCTGCACCAAGAAAAGGCAAACATTCTTGTCGTATGAAGCTGCTGCAGCTGACCTCGAACTTAGTGCAATGGAAGAGCAGAGTGACAGTAGTGAAAGTTTCCAAAGCTTAGGTTGCTCTAAGAATATCAAAAGATCACAAAATCTAGGTGAAGAATTACTTCCAAAAAAAAGAATTACGAATAACAACAGAATGGAGGCTGGCCGGTTCTTGGATCTGTTGGTAATATATTTGGTAAACGTTTGTTAATAATTCTCATTACTTCTTTTAACGCTCTGTGTAATATTAAAATTACATGCCCATTTTTGAAGATCATGCTTAAATTGTTCATTTTTTTCTCGTTCCAATACCTCCTGCTTTTCATGGCCTGAAACATCGTCATCGCCAAGTTCAACTTACATAGGAGGGATTTTCTTTTAAAAACAGTTATAAAAATTTAATTGTAAATAAGTCACGTTAAAAATAACCTATGCCTTGGTGTCTACTGTATGACATCCGGATCTATAATAAAAAATATTCCACTTGTTTTTTTTTAAGGTGAGTAGTGAGAAAATATACTTAATTATGTTAAACATTACTTTAGTTAGCTGAGGTCTTGTATTTATTAGGAAAAAATCAAATTTGGTCAAAACTTAATTAGTCTTTAATTTTTCTATTCGCGGCACGTCTTGCGTGCCTGTAGTCATAGGGTTATATAAAGGTGTCTTATAGGTCGTTAAGTTATATACCATCACTAATAGTTATTTAACAGCTCTTTGAGTGACATAATGCTTTCGAAATGGTATATAACGTTACTTAGACTTCCGCCATGATTGTTTTGAAAAATAAACATAAACATAAAAAAAGAAGTACCGAAAAATCAATATATTTCACTTATTTTGTAAAAAATCATCACGATTTTACTATTTATGGTTCAACTATTTCACGAAACAAAGGCACCCGACAATAAATTGTGTAATATTAAAAAAATTAAAGGTTATGATTTCATTAATATCTAAATGCAATATAAAAAATACTAGGTATTTTGATGGCCCCTATATTTTTTCGAAGTGAATTAGTTAAATTTACAGTAAAAAATTATTCGCAAATACATTTTTAGATACAAATTACTCTTAATTCCATTATCTCAAGGTAATAAATTATTTTCTGTCTCCTCCATTTTTAATTTGTTATACCTAGTATCTCATGATTCTCATGTCACCAAAGTGACAAGTCATTGTATTATTGTTTTTGAGAAGCAGAAAAGAACCACAACGGTGTGCCAATGTGTATAACAGAGAAAAAAACATATTTATATTTAGAAACATCTGACAAGACGTGAAAAGTGACAAGTGACATATGACAGAAAATAGTGATAGAACTATTTTGAACACTCTTATAGGCAAAGTATATAAGAGTAACCACAATATTTTCAACACTAGCTTATATCGCTTAAGTTTTTTAAAGGTTCTTCTGGTAAGTTTTATAAGAGTATGGGTTGCCGATACCCTTATAAACTCCCCATTTAAGCTCTTTAACAGGTTTATAGGAGTAACGGAAATATTTCGGTTACTATTTATATAACTGTAGGGTATATAAGGAAGGTGATATAACAGTTGCGACAAATATTATAAAACCAAAAATGTTTATTGGGAACTCTTTTTTTATTGCACCTATTGGTTACAGACTATATTATATTAAATTTCAAAATTATATGTTAATGAACATGATTTCTTAGCATCAAGGGTATTCGATTTTTTACAACGTACAACTATACTCCTAGATAATATCAATACAGTTATTGTCATTCCATCACATCATCTAAAGAAGGAACAAGAAATATTTATAAGGTGTGTCACGTGATGTCTTATTTATAACACTTATCTTGTCCCATAGACCACACAGTTTGTCAGAATATATTATCATTGTATTATTTTCCAATCTATTGGTTTTGTTTGAAAAATATATTTATTAGATTGTTCGGGATATTTACGAATGCGGGGAAACATTGATACCAGGAACTCACCTTGATATGTTATTTATAATATTTGATTGCCAAATAAGGCTTCATTGAATATTAGGCTAAACTTTCTTATACAATTTTATTTAAAAACAGTTTATAAAATATTCCACAGCGTCCACATAAATACCTGCCAAAAAGTAAAACATCGGCAATAAAAAAACAATAAATCTAGGTGCGACAAGACATTAAGTCAACGTTGTGTAATAATATTAATATTAAAATTGTATTATTGTTAGCGGAGGTGCCTATTTTAAATTCTCATCGAGTTTACCATCGACAACGAAGAGCTAGACAAAGAAGCACCAATAATTTTGATGATTAGTTTTACTTAAGTTATACCAGAGTAGTGTAGAATTATAAAAGATAATTGCATAAAAATTTACAGAAAAGTAAATAAATGGTTTAAGGGTTAGAGGTCTTCAATTCTAAAACGAAATTGCATGCTGTTTGGTTATATGGTTGAGATGTGAAATAAGGAGACTAGTTACCAAAAATAGTTTTATTATAAATAAAATAAATAATAGAGTTTATTTCAAAAAATTAACGAATTACAAAGTAATAATTAAACAGGTAAATGAAATAAACAGATGAGACTTGTTAGTGTTTTGGTAGTCGTATCCAGAGTATTATAAGAGTCTATTTAGGGTTATAAGGTCAATTCCAGTTTGGAGTCAAGTTCCAAGAAAAAAACATGCATGTAAGAAAACTCGATAATTAAATTAAAAATTATATTAAAAATAATAAAACTGCGACGTTACGAACAGCAAAAATACATGCTTTCCTAAAGAAAGGCAAAGAGCGAGTCCCTTCTAAATCAGTTCTGTCCCAAAAAGTAAACATCATGATCATACTAAAAAGTGTAAAAACACTAACGTAACCATAACTTAAATTCTAAAGAAAAATAACTCTTAGATCACGAGTAATAAACTATAGCTATTAATTAACAAATAACTTATAATAAGTTATTGCCCCGCCGACATAAGTATCCCAAAGCATAAATATTAAGGCGACGATCTATGATGATGACCTAGCGTCGCGTCGTCATCACGTCGCGTCGGTACTTCTTACATGCATATCTTCTCTGCTTTTTTGGAATAGCCATATTTTTTATTTATATCGGAATGATTTCTCATAAACAACTTCTTTTAAGTCAATAGACAAGGAATGATAATAATTATTTTACATTCGATTGCTCCACTTTAGCACGTTTTGTGGGTCTTGTTTGATGAGGACCTTTAGGAGCTCTGCCGTTTTTTTTGCTTTCATCAACTCAAATCGAGTGCCTTTCAAAGCAGATTTTATCTTCGGAATAATAAACAAGTCGCACGGTGTCAAATCTGGCGAGTACCCTGCATATTCGAGCACTGGAATGTTTCGTTTTCCGCACGTTTATCCAAAACAATATAAAATATACCGCTTTACAGATTACGTGTTACAGACGGGTGCGTTATTCGGGTACAAAATCCACAGTTGTTCTTCCACAACCACAAACTTAAGAATATACGTGGAGTGCTATTGCAAATTGCCACCATAATCAAAAACAACCGCTCCTTGGTGTCCGCCATGTTTATAATGACACAACTATTTGATGTTGGTCACTCTGAACATTTTCTGTGTTACCAATAAACGATATATTAAATAGACATGTGGTCTGTCATGAACTTGAATATAAAAAGTCGTGACTCGTATAGGTCGCAAAACAAGTTACCAGTAAATAGGAATTTTGAAACATCTATGCCACTTTTTTCTAAACCTCTTCCCTGTTCATTCCAGTTGAGTTGTTTAATACATTTACCTTCTCTTTCTTTCTCTCTTAAATTACTAATAATTTTATAATTTAAATAATAAGACTTATATTTTATTGTATTGATTAGATCATTTTTGTTTTGTAATCTAAATCATATAGTACATACTTTTTAGTTAGATTATTTTATGTTGTTTTTTCACCATTTGATCATTTTCATTAACATTATTTTTTAAATTATACTATACTACACTATATTTTTATATAGTGAGGAAACACGTGAGGAAACACGTGAAATCCTTTGACTTTAATTTAATAAAATAACACTAATAAGAGCGATTAGACTTTTATTAATGCCAGTTTCTTTTCTCTCTATGTCAGAAGAAATTTTTGCAGTTAGGTTTGGGTTTAACGTATAGGTTTCTGATGAAGTATTTAAGCTATTATTCTAGAAATGCATGGTAATTACTTTATAACTTTAACTAGTAAGCTAGTCACACTTCTAGAGTACTAGGTTCACTTATTTATTCATTTCACGAGTTATAATGTAGTATTTAATTTTAAAATTTGAATTTCGCACCTTTACATATAACGTCGTATGTGTTGACAGTTATTACGTTTTGTTAGGTTGGCAGAAGTGATTGACAAGTGGAGACAGTGTTGCCAACCCTACGGATTTATCCTTAGATCTACGGAATTTTGGTTTTGTTCTCCGACATACGGATATATGTTACGTTACGCCACTGGTTCATCCATTCGACCGTTCCCAAATTTTAGCTGACGAAGAACTATAAGAAAAACGTTTTTGTGCTTGTGTGTGAACTTTTAAATAATCAGATTTGACTGTACCGCCTAAGTCGCAAGATCGACTCAATTTTGTATTCATATTTTTTTAAAACAGTTTTTATATTTTTAACATATTAAATTTTTTATTGAAAAAAAGGAAACATTCTTTTATTCATTTCAAAACTTATATAGTCTATTTAAAATGAATTCGAACAGCAAAAAAATCAAATCACAATGAATAAGCGGCATCTTCTTTATAAAGCATAGGCGTGTGCATCTAAAAAATAGAGAGCTATTATTTCTTAAAATATTTTAAAAACCATTAATTGGTTTATTTATTAAAATTTTAATGGCCATATGCACCGTGGTATTTAAGCTCCGCTTTAGGCTTAAGCCTTCGATTTTACATGTAAAATCAATGGCTTAAGCCTAAAGCGGAGCTTAAAGACAACGGTGCATATGGCCATAAATCACTCTATTTTAGGATAGTTATTACCTGTAATGTTACGCATGTTTTATTATTTAGCTAATATACTTTTTTTAGTAGTTTTATTATAGCATATTGAACTTAAATTTGAATAGGTACCCTGTATAGACAAAAACTAGTTATATTCAGTAAAAGTAAGCGATGTATGGATAATGTAATTCAAATGATTTATACGAGGATTTATAAACTTATTATATTTATTATTCTTAGTAATTAATATGTTTATAAAAAAACTCAAAAATCACTGTTTGAATCTACGGAACTAGAGTCCAAACTTGGATTTATAATAATGGGGTTAACATGAGGTAAAATACCATACTCATTCTCTTTTTCAATAACACTCCGAACACAATTCCTCCATATGTCTGTTTTATTAATTTCTTCTACAACTGCCCTTATAGTTTCTAATACGAAAGTATCGTTAGTTGGAGATTGATTATATTTTCTAATTCGGTCCTTTAAAGTAGCCCAAATCATCTCTATGGGATTAAAAATACTGTAGTACGGCGGTAGACGTAATACGGTGTGGCCATTTACCTCGCAGAGTTTATCGATAACATATTCTTGTTTAAAATGTTAATTTTTTATAGATTCTAATGAAATTTTCTTTGTGGCTTTTTGTGGAATGCTCATATTTTTGCTGTCCATAAATTTAAGAATTTCATCCTTTTTTGTAGAATTATTTGGGATTTTTTGATGTAAACGCGAATGGTACGACGCGTTGTCCATCACAATCACCGAATTTTCAGGTAAATTGGGAATCAATTATTCAGCAAACCATTTTCCAAATAGATTGGCTGCCATGTCCTCATGCTAATCAGCCGACGAATCCTTTATATTTTTGGCCGACAACAACAACGCATTGGGGATGAAGCCGTTATCACCACCTGCGTGTAAAATTATAACACGTTTACCGCGAGAAGTTGGTCCACTTAGTGAGCACTTTTTAGTGTCGTCCACCCAACCATACTTAACGACATCATTAGTATCATACCAAGTTTCATCTAGGTAAACTATGTTCCTGTTTAATTGACGGTATTCCTTTATTTTTTCTAAATATTCCGGTCGCCATGTTACAATTCGAGGAGATTCCATAATAACCATCCTTTTATCTAACTTTTTATATTTAAATCCACATTCTACTAATACACAATGTAATGTAGCAAGACTTTTACATTTGTAGTCGGGATAATCCGTTAGTAGCTTTCTTCGAATGTCTTCTAATGATGGAACTCTGTTTTCACTATAAAATTAATAAATAGATCGACGAATAACATTTTTGTCGCTATCATCAATTTTTCTAAGTTTTTTATCACATTTTTTTCGTTTTACAGAATGATCAATGACATTTCCTGCTTTTATCACACTGTAAACGGTGGTATGTTCCGGCCTTTTAGCTTCGTTATCTGACACATCAAAGGGTCTCCACAATGCCATCTTGGTCGTATAATTTATGAAAATTAACGACCAAACAGCAACAACAACAACAATAACAGCAACAACACAGCAACAACAGCAAAAACAGAATAAAAAACAGGTTATAAAAAGAACTGCCACAAACTACAAAATAAAGCAATAAAGAAACGACAAAACGACCTAAAGCGCCGCGCACGCGACGCCACTTTTTATCTGCGAGGGGCGACGGGCCTGCCACGCGCCACCTGCGGGTCGGATATTTTTTTTTCAGTTCTTTTTTTTGCACATTTTATTATCAACATTTTCAATTTCTAGTGACAAGGCAATGTCCTTCCATGCATCTAGCTTTTTGTCCTTCTTAAAATAATCTCTATTTGTTGGATCCCATAAATTTGGAAATCCCCTATACAAATCGATAAAATCAAGTTGTTTGTCTTCGGTTCACATCGCAACAGATTTTGTTTTAAATTTTTTTAATTAATTTCCGACGTGTCTCCCTCGGAAGCTGCCACAAACTGTACTAATTTGTACCAACGCGCCTCCGACGGGCCCCTTTGAGCGCGTCGAAAATACCGACAGAAAATGGATCGCAGCGCGCTCATAACGGGCGGCTCGCGCGCCTCCTTCGAGCCCGTACATACTGCACGAATTTGGCCCGTCGCGCGCGCGTCGCGGGCTCGTCCCCTCAGTAGAGATGTGCGGATAGTATCTACTCGATACTTTAATATCTGATACATGCGAAGATTCAAAGTAATCGAATCCTTCGACACCAACTACTCGTTACTCGAATACTTTTTTAAATCCCAAATTTCCATGGCACCGGTGGCTGCTTATGCGTACTAAATATATTTTATAAGTAAAATATGGCAATATTGTTAAAAAAATGAAATAAACCGCCGCCGATCGGCCCAACAATAATTAATCAATAATACCTATTTATATTTACCCGGCGTTGTCGCCAGTCGCCACCTAGAACAAATTATCGATACTCGATAATTTGTTCTAGGTAAAAGTATTTGAATTCGTCCGTCGTGCCCGATTACTTGATTACTTTTTATTAGCATAAGTGTATTAAAGTATCATTTTGTAATATCTTACCAAAACTTGATAACCCTCTATTATACTCAAAAAATATAACAAACGCCAAAGCAAGCCCTAAATTTAATATAGGTATTCATATCAAATGTTAAAATTCGCCTGTATATTCACTAACAACTAACAAGTAGACAAGTAATGATTACTTTGTAACGAATACAAAGTATCTGATACTTCGATATAAAGTATCAGTATCTACTCGATACTTACAAAGGTAATCGTTGAATATAATAAAAGCATCACTACCCTTCAGGTCTATACGAAACTTAAAACCACGGCCCGTCCAACAATCAACCCTTGAGCTCGACTTCGCAGTCTTTTTCCTCGTCTGTTACACGATATTGCGCTCTCATCGGCGTATCTCTCTCTGCCAAAAAATTGATCGTTGAACGGTCCGGAGCCTCGTGATTCCGTGGCCAGACAGCCTAAAGTATACCAGGACGGCTCGCATATATTTTGTTTATTTTTTTTTTAGTACCTTGTTGTGGATTCTTGACCGTTCCCCAATTTTATCGCCGTTCGAATTCCTTTTAAATAGACTACAGGTCAACCAAATAGATTGTCAGGTCAACCAAATGATTTATTAACAATAACATACATTTTTTAAGACTGAAAAAACATCTGTAACATGGTGAGTAAGTGAGTACGGAAAAGTTATCAAAATCTGAAACACACATAAAAGGATTACCAAGGAGGCAGAGACATTAATTGAAATTAAAGCTAAATAAAAAAATATAATATATTGCTTCTCCTTATATACAGATCTGTTTTTAAGCTATTTATTTTTAATGTTAAAGTAATGTTTTTTATATTCTCGTTTTACGAGTTTCTCAATGCTGAAGAACACAGTCAGGGTCTAAGCTGCAGGACATTACATTATTACGAATAATCATCACTTAAGAAGAAAACTATAAAATTATTGCGTAACACTTTGGTTTTGTTTCAAGAATCTACTAGTCGTATAATACATATTATATTATAAAACTAATAAGAAATAATAAGACAAATCATCAATAAGTTATTCGAGCATATTCATGATATAATTAACAAAATTGATCTAAATCTCGCAAGGGGTAAATGTACTTGAAATAATAACGTTCCCATGACGTATTGGCCTAAGGTATGTCTTCCAGCAAACTGATAGAGGAGTCGCCGTCGTGACGTCACGTCTTTTGTTTTATTGTGTAAGTGATTTACAATTCACTGATTTCTATCTCGGTTTGTAATGACCGTTTATTGACACAGGCTTTAGGGCAGCAAGTACTTAATAGTGTGTGAGCATCATCAGGTTTAAATTGTAGTAATATATAAAGATTCTAAATTGACGCTTTAGGGATCAGTTTAAAAAAAAATTTACAAATTATTAAGATCACACTCAGGTTTTTTGACTTTTCCATCAATTAACCTTAGCTGACTTAATTGAAATTAAAAAATAGGTAGATATAATAAATTAAAACAGCACTCAATAAATTCTATTAAAAAATCGAAAACATAGTTAAATAGTATTGACTTTGATGCTGGAAAAGTCAGCACTACTGATATCTTATTCAGGCAAATGATTAAAAATTCTGATAAAAGGAGTTTTCACAGAACCAGTTAGCACAAAATATAGATATTAATAATGGAGATTTTTTCTATAACAATTCGACAAAGTCCTAAATAGAAGCCTAAGGTGAAACGTGCATAAACCATAGAAGAAGCTAAAATGAACTGCAGCATAATAGAAAAGTTTAAATTGACTTAATCTCTCAAATATCAAATAGAAAAAATTCTTTCAAGCAACCTCTTGTACCTCAACTCCAGCTGGTCATAACAAGACATATGCAACAATAATTACTTGACATTTAACGTACTTGCAATGGATTAAGGTGTAAAAACATACCTTTTTTCAGCAAATTTTCAGTAATAGATACAAAGGAAAATCAAAAAGGTACTAGCAAAATCTATTTAAATAAAATCAATCACAATTTACGCTCAATTTTGTTAAAACTCGAAATTACTCGAATGTAAAATTCTGATAAATTAGATTTTCTTTAAAAATCTTAATATGCCATTGTCACCCTTCTGTGCACAAGGAAGAGCACAGTTTTCCTGCTAAAACAGCCACATAAACTACTGAAGACGTTTAATTTAAATTTCAAAATGACCATCTAGCTGCTATACTAAAACACACATTATAAATCCGAACGTATGGTGAATCCTTAATTTTCTGCCAGGTGGAATACCTCTTAATATATATATAGTCGAAATCAACATTAAGGACTTCTTATAAATATAATCTTTTTTACTATTTTTTAAATTTTTAAATGGGCCCTTAATAGATTCTATACTGATATTTAAACATCGAATATACAAGTAATAATATAAGACTGAACTATAAGAAAACAAACAATTTTACGTGGCAATAATAAAGGTGTTTAATTGTGAAATAGGACTATACATGTGCTAATAGACAGGTTGAAAAAGTGGTGGGAGCAAAGTTGCGAAATATAAAATCTCAAACAGTGCCCTATAAGCTAACAGATCTTACAAGTCTCAGCTAAATATATTTTGTTTAATTTTTATGCAAAATGAAGTACTTTGAGGTTATGTGTTTGTTGGTTGTGGTGGGGTTGAGCGATGCTTTTCCAAAATCAGGTACGGATTTGTGGTTTAATTTTTTTAAAGTTTTGTATTTTTTAAGCAAAAAAAATTGCGTCATTAAAAACGTCTGTAAGTTTTAAAATTCTTACTAAAAAATCATCAAAACTGTGATTTTTTCTTATTATTTATCCTCTTTGTTGGTTACTCTACTTGCCTATTTACGCGCATGTATTTATTTTTTTTTTAATTTTATGTTTATTTATTTATTTATAACATCATATTATAGTTACACAGTTAAAATAAGTTATTACAATATCAAAATTATGCAGTTATATTCCCCTAGATGCAAGCATCTGTATGAAAAGTAATAAATGAACAGTGTACAATAACCATTTTTCTTCTGTTCAACTTATTTAAAGAAAAAATATATACATTAATATGAGCTCCTAAGTATATTTTTAAAATAATAACAGTGAGATAATAAAGTACCTAAACAATTTAACAAAGGAAGGCATCTACTAATATTTGGATACAACAGACTTAAACTTATTAAGATTGTTTACAATATATTCCTTCACTATTTTTGAAATTTTTTTATTTTTGATGTTTCTAATATGTTTAGGTAATAAATTGTACAGTTTTGGTCCTATAAATTTAATGGATCTCTTTCCGAACTCACTATAGCATACAGGAAGAATTAGTTGATTATCTTCATTAGATCTAGTGTTTTGGTTATGGTTTATTGGATATCTAATATTTTCACGATTGTGTATGAAGCAACAAACAGTTATACAGAATAAAGTTCTTATGTTTATATAGGTTTCATTATAAATTTCTTTAGTAGGGTATAAGAATGGTTTTTTAAGGATTATTTTTAATATTTTATTCTGCATTATCTGAAGAGGATTTAAAGAATTGTAATGCATACTGCCCCAGAGTAATATTCCATATCTTAGTATTGATTCCACTAAACTTTGGTATATGGTTATAAGCATATTTCTGTCTAAAATATTTCTAATAGTGTAAAATTTGTAGACTAGGAAATTTAATTTTTTTGTTAAATGTGCAGTATGTAAGTCCCATTTCATGTTACTATCAATGATAATTCCCAAATACTTTACATTTGATGCTTCCTGTATTTTATCTGGTAGATTTTAAATATCTAAGTGTGTGAACAATGGTCGATTTATTTTAGTCTTTGAGAATGCAATATAGTTGGTTTTTTGGACATTTAATGTTAATTTGTATCTATCAAGCCATTTTTTTACAAGCATAATTCCAGTTTGAGCACATTTTTTTACTTCCTCCCACGTATCTCCGTCAAAAGCAACAACAGTACCATCTGCGTATGAAATAATTATACCGTTTATGTTTAAAGTTGTAAGTGAGTTGATGTACAGAATAAACAACAGGGGTCCCAGAACGGTCCCCTGTGGAATCCCAATTCTCACTGTACACGGGTCACTTAAAGTGTCATTTATTTTAACGTACCGTTTCCGCTCCACAAGATAGTTCGCAAAGACCTCTAACACGGGACCCCTCACCCCGTTTTTCTCGAGGACATCAAGAAGCTGTTTGTGGGGGCACCGTGTCAAAGGCCTTTGCCAGATCCAAAAATACTGCTAAGCACTTTTTGTTTAAGTCCAATTTATACCTTACATATTCAATGAGTTTGTGCATGGCATCGCCAGTACTCAAGCCCAAAGAAAAACCAAACTGGTTTTCAGACAAAAGTCCATTTTTATCCAAGAACCCGGCTAGTCGCTCCCTTAAACACTTTTCGTACAATTTTGCGAAATTAGAAATTGTACTGATTGGTCTGTAATTATCAATTAAACTTTTGTCTCCAGATTTAAAAATGGGGGTTATAATGAATGTTTTAAAATATTTAGGAATAATTCCGGTTTTAAAGATTAAGTTTATTATATATGTCAAGGGTTCAATTAGATAAATGTAAAGTTTTTTAATTAGTTTTGCTGAAATACCATCATGTCCCGGAACACTGTTACTTTTTAAAGAGTTAATATATTAATTCATTGTGATCTATTGGCCTTAAGAACATTGAGTTATTTGCATTTTTTAATTGAAATATATTTGAGGAGTTTGGTATTTTGTTGTACATATCGAGGCCTATTTTAGAGAAGTAATCATTACAAAAATTTGCTTTTTCTTTTAAATTGCAATTATTTTTAGCTTCCATGGGAATTTTAATAGGCATTTTATTTTGTTTTTTATATTTATTGTTATATTCAGATAATATTTCGTATATTTTTTTTAAGTTATTTTTCATTTTTTTTGTCTTGTAGTAAAGGTTTTTTGTGTAGTCAATTATTTTTTTTAAATTATTACGGTATCTTTTATACTCTCTTTCTTTTTCTTCTGTAAAGTTATTTTGTAATTGTTTTTTTAATCTATCTCTTTTTTTTATTGATACAATAATGCCATTTGTGATCCAGGGTTTACATTTTTTGTTAGTTTTATTGTAAAAAATTGATGTTGTTTTACATTTTAAGTAAAGTTCTAAAAATTTGGTTATGAAAAGTGTATAGGCTTCTTCTGGATTGTTTGTTTTAGACACGTCATTCCAATTTTCATTCTCAAATAAATAATTTAGTTTTATGTAATTTATTTTATTTTTAACATCAGTTTTTACAATATTTTCTATTCTCTTAATATTTAAAGCATGTGAAAAATTTAACATTATTGGAAAATGATCCGTTATATCATAATTTATTATATACGGTTTTGTGTGAATGTTAATTATTTTATTATTGTTCTTTACAATATATGATCTAAACATGTACCTGATTCTGGCCTGGTGATTGAGTTTATATGTGATTGAAAACCATATGAACTTAATGTTGAAATGTAATTTACCACCTTTAAATCAGTATTATTTAAGAGGTTATTATTTATGTCTCCAACTAAAATTTCAACATTATTTGACTTGTTTCCTGACTTTTCTGTAAAATATACATTAAGATCCTGTACAAAATTTTCAATAGATGAGTGAGGAGATCGATAGATACAAGAGATTTCATAGTGCACATTTTTATGTTCCAAAGTTATTCGACCCACCTTTATTTTAGTGGAATCAAGTTCATGAAATGCCACTTTAGCATTTAGATTGTCTCTTACCATAATAAGAACACCATGATTTCGTGTGATATTTCCATTACTATTGTGAGTGGTAAAGCCTTGAATAGTAAATTCTAAAAAAAAGGTGAGTTGAAAACATTCACTTAGGACTATAACATCACAGAAAGAAATTTTGAAAGTCTCTAAAAATAGTAACAGTTCATCAAAGTTTTTTTTTTACACTTCTTATGTTAACATGCATTATATTTAAAAGTTTTTTATCTGTGTCTATTTTACCACAGATCTCTACAGGCTCCACAGTTTCACTAAAAATTTCACTGGATATCGTTTCAAGCAGCTCCACTTCTTGTTGTCTAGCCATAATTTATTTTACTTTTTAATACTTCTAGATAATATAGGTTTGTGGGGCATTCAGAATCCGTGGCATCATGTTTGAGATTATGGTTCGTTTTATATTTTTTACTTGAATGTTCACAATTCACGCTATTTCCTATTTTCTTTATTTTGGGTTAAGTGACAGTCCTTTCGATTATGTTCTCTTCCACAGTATGAACAGGTGGTTTCATTTGGGCAGTCTGGACTTTTGTGGTAATATCCACAACATTTAAAACACTGTTTTACTGCTAAATTTTCATATTCAGAGTATCCTTCCCATCCAATGTATATTTTTTTTGGTCCACATGATTTTTTTAAAGAGGTTTGGGGAACAGTCGGCGAAGATGGTTAATTTATTTAATTTAGTTTCCTTCACAAAGGTAATTTTAAATGAATCTTCATTATTAAAAAATGTATTTTGCATTCTTATAGATTTTTCAATTTCTTCAGTTGCTGATTTATTCTTGGCAGGATATCCAACTATTTTGACCTGCGGATTCCGTAATTTTGTTTCCTCTACCTCATAGTAATCACCCAGTCTGCAGGTTTGATGTTCTCCATTATATCGGTTTTTGTTTTTTGAGAGTCCTGTGTGCCCTTCGGTTTTATAATTAAGTTTGGCCGATTTTTTGTTTTTATTGGTATGGATGATTTGTTGTTTACAACCTCTGCAAATGATGGTATTGCTGGTGCTTGGATCGCTTCGATTTTTGACTTTAAGTCTTTTACTTCTTGCTTAAGAAGTGAGATTATTTCATCCTTACTTAATATTATTTCTTGCTTGCTTTGTACAAGATCATTCAAAAGTTTAAGTCCGTGAAAGTCATTGCAATTTTTGCAGAAGAACTTCATAACACGATCTTTTAATTCTATCACTTTTACTTCAGAGGACGTAAGAGCTGCACAACCCTTACACAATCTCTTCAAACAGTTGTCACATTTAAATGTTCGCGTAACTTGCTTGCAAACATCGCACTTCATTTCTTGTTAAGTGAACTGTTAAGTAACTTCTATTGTTAAGTGAATATTTTTCAAAAGATATAAAGTCTTAATGCCATTTTATATACATTCTTAACTAATTTTAAAATTATAAATAATTGACAATAAAACTGAACTAAACTTAAAGTAAATTTGTACTTTACGAATTTTAAGGTTTAAAGACTAAATTTGGAATCATATAATTCAAATTTTAAATCAAAATGTTTTTCAACGGGTTACCATTTATCATTGAAAACGATAAAATTATTCTTAGACTGTTATGTTTTTTCTATTTTCTTTATTTTCTCATCATTTGATCGAAAGTACACAAAAAAAATAACAAAAACGATGAAAGTCAAAAATGATTTTTTTTGACCACCATAAGTCAAGTAGATAATACTACGAACTATTACTACAACAAGTTAAATCCAAATAAACATTAATAGTAAGAAATTTACGTCATAAAAATAGGAATTATCTCTTCTATTTTATTTTTTCTTAGCGCATTTTTTCGCAGCTTTTACTTTTTGTCTACAGTTTTTCGTTCCATTTGCTTCTTAACTCTTAATCCTTCACTTGTTGTCTTGTGAGCAAGTCTCTCAAAAAAATGTTTGGCAGCGTCACCACAAAACTTCTTCAGTTGTTGCAAGTATTTCCACTTTTCCAGACTAATTGGCAACAAATCTGAAAAAAAAAAGTAATCAAGAAAAGCTAGTAGGTATAAATATAAATTTATTACCTGTATAACTTTTGTTGGGCAAAAAAAATTCTTGGGTTTCTGCTATATTATCAGTTGGGACAATAGCGATGGTACGAATCACAGAAGTTCAGAAGGGTCCATTGTAGTTTGTTCTAAATGAAATATATTGAGGATGAATGGCTTCACACAATATTTCGCGAATAGGTCTAGAAGCAAATGGGCATTTTGTTTTAAAACTCGCCGAAAGAAATTGAGTCCATTGGCGAATTAAGGACTGATCTACTTCTGTGGCTTTAAATGGGCTAGGTTTTGTGCACGCTCTCCTAACTTCGTTCAACCAATCTTCAACAGTTTCAGCTATGGTCCGCTGGTTAATGAGTCCCATATTCCTGTCACCCTCCAAATAAGAATGGCCTCTTATTGGAAAAATCATTTTTATGCTGTCAAGTCTTCGTGTGTACGAATAACTACGTAATGAATGAATTTAAAAAAATTATATTTTTTATTTTGACCTCCACATGAGTCGCAAAATATTACTAAATCCCTCACACTGGAGTCTAACTGCGAAAATATAAAATCATGCAAAAATGAAATAAGTTCCTCTGATCCCTTAGCTGCGATATTTTCGGGGTAACAATAAAAATAGGAGTCGGCAGTAGACAGCACGTAAATATTAAACAAACAGAAAGTAAGTTGTCGTTTATAATATACATCGTTGGTTGTAATGTTTGGTATAGGGAGGTTTTTTTGGAAATCCATCGCTATTGCTTCGAACTCTTTACTCTTCATTACATCTCCTGAGTTTTAGAATATTTGAAGATATTTGAAATTTTTTTCCAAATACTAATAACACTCTAGTCTAGTTTTAAATCCACTTCTAGGGTACTACAAACCAATTCTTCTAATTGTTCTTGGTCATGGACCCTTTCGGTAGTAGATTATTGCACTTAAGTGCAGCATTTATTACAAAAAGACAAGATTTCTGATATTCTGAAGACAAAACGTTGTCTCAAACTTCGAAGTTACGGTCTATTATTAAATGTCATTATAAAATGGTTTAATAATTAAAGCTCTTTCGGAAGGAAAATAAACAGTTTTAATAACTTGGCATTTTTTGTTATTCTCAATTACATCAAAAATATTTCCATTTTTTTACAGGATATTATCCTAGATCTTATGTACTAGGAGGAAGCTACTACTCGAACCCAAGATACGTTCGAGAAAATACAGGTTATGAATATCTGCCTCCAGGCCAAATGACCGCCATGGTAGTAGGAGATACCGTAGCTACAAACTCGTTTTCCGGAGGTTTCATACCTCAAGAGCCAGCAGTTAATCCACAAACGCCAGATGTTGAAGAGAGTGTGCCACAGATAATTGAGGTATTACAGATTTGCTCCTTATTTCATTAAAAAAATTTTCATTTAAAATATGAAATATTTCAGCTTGGTGATGGTAATCAAGAGCAAATAACTGAAAAACAACAGCCCATTTACAGCCACCAAGAAGCTGATTTAATTAACGAAACTGAACCTGAGGAAGTAATCGATCACCATCAGAATAATGGAAATGGTGAACAGGAAACTTTGTTTTCTCTTGATGAAGTTACTACCGAAACTGTGGCTGTTTCCACCACCAAGTTGCCAGCCATTGCTTCTAAAAGTAAATATTTATTTTTAAGGATTAATGCGATCCAATTTAATTTAATTGTAGCATCGGTTCTACTATGTTAAAAAGAGTAACGGAGGTAAAAGAACTTGACATTCGTTGGATAGCAAACAGTTTGGATGGCAAATTATCATTTGTACCACATGTTGAACAACTTATACAAAAAACACACAGAACTTTAGGTTTTATATCTAATATTAGTGGTGATTTTTCATGTTCTGTATTAAAAGTCTTGTTTTGTTCATTGGTACGATCTGGTTTGACCTATGCTCGCCCTGTTTGGTCTCCCTGTTACAAATCTCATATTTATGCCATTAAAAGAGTACAAGATAGATTTTTAAGAAATTGTTCCTTTAAACTGAAAGATCTTGACATTAATTATTGGACATACTGACTATAACTCAATTTTGACTATGTTATCGATGGACACGATCGAGTTAAGGCGACTAAATACTGATTTATTTTTACATTACTGATTGGAACTATATTCATTGAGTAGGCTTAAATTTCGTGCAAATAAAAAGAAAAAGAAAGCTCATTCTAATTACCAGAAGGCAGTCTTCCTTTGACTTGTATATATTGAAGCGACATGTTTCCAACCATACACTTAAAGGTTGTTGATGTTAAATTTTGCTGCTTAAGTGCTATTTTCTAATTGTAGCATTTAAATAAATAGGTGTCTTCTTTTGTAAATTGCTTGAATAAATTAACTTAATTTTGTAGTTCCCGCTGTTGTTAAACGTACAAAAATTGGTAAAGCTAAGAGGCCTACTACAACTGTTCCTATAGTTCCTGCTCTACCCGCTGAAAAAGATGATGAAGAAGAAGATTCTCCTGTATCATGGCCTTTTGGAGGAGCTGGAAGAGGTAATTTTATTTGCATTTGATTTCCTTTTTTCTTATCCTATACATCTAGGCTCTAGACAACTATTATAACCGAGTTCTGGAAGAAGGATGAAGAGTTGTACATACTATAAAACTAGTTTAATTAAGTAATCTAATTACCATTGCGATAAAATTATTTCAAAACATAAAAAACAGGCTCATAAAGCATGAATTTAGGATATATCCCAAAGGAATGGTCTATGGCATATTTAGGCTTCATATTCTTTTTTGGTAAAGGGATTATTTAGGTTAATTAAAAATTAACGTCACTTAATAAAATATTGACATATGAATTAATTGTGGTTAGACACTTGACATCGGAAATATTCAAAAGTAAAAACTCTGCCAAACTATGATATTTATTGGATTAGAATTGGTTATAAAGATAAAAAAGTACCTTTAAAAATAATTGTATAGTTTCAGTTTCCTTTCTTTGGATGGGCCATATACTTAGCATGATGTTTGATACTATATTCCTAATTACCATTAAAACATGTTCATAATTACATCTTAAATTACATTTTTTCGATGATGCGCATAATTATTATTAAAATAACAATAATTTTTTCATTAATTGTTATTACGCCTTAAATATTTTCTTAATAATCTAAATTAAAATTCATATTTTCAGGTGGCATCCCTGCCTACAACGCTTTCTTCCCGATCTTCATCGGTGGAAGCCCTTCGGCCAGATCAAGAACGCGTTCTACTGAAGGAGAAGATGTTGGCTATCCCGGATCTGCCACTGCCATAGCCAACTCTTTTTCAACAGGCAAAGGAGGCGTTGCCACATCTCACGCTACCTCTTTTGGTGATCCTTACGCTGCCGCCATGATGAGGAACGCTGGACTCTTTAATTTTAGGACGAAGTCGAATAAGAAACAACAGCCGATACACCAGGAGGAGGATGAAGAATAGGTGTAGACTAATTTGGACTTTATTTATTAAATTAAAGTAAAGTTGATCAGATTTATTATCATACACAAATATGTAATTGAGATGTTGAAAATGATAGCGCTAGTCACACTAAGTAAACAAATCTACCACCAATTTTATATGTATGTGTATAAATATATATAGGTTGGAGACGTTTTTGTACAAGCCATATTATATGCAAAAGGTATACATATTATATTAGTTAATATATTGTGTTTATTATTTCAAGATATCAATAATAAAATACAATAAAGAAAATAAATAAATAGTTCCTTTTATTTAGCTCACATTAAGGAAGTTTCCTTTGGAAAAGGTTCCATTATGCTTTTGGTAGTTATGCAAGACTTAAGATTAGAAATTAAAAATTTACGTAGAGACATTATTGCCCACTGTAACTTTTGCTAATCTATAAAGCTTAGATTTTAAAATTTTTATTAGTAAATAAACTACGAAAGTTTGCAAATAACTCGAAGTTTCTAAAAAAATGTTTATGCCCCATAAGGCATACAGGGTGATTGATGGTTAATGGTACCTTAGACGTTTACGGAGAACGGAAAATAGAATGATTTTTTGAAAATTTGGCATCATGGATCTTAGCTGGTGATCCAACGATCAAAAATATTTGTAGCGATACAGCGTTGCCGTCTATATCAAAATACCAAAAAGTTATATATATATCAAAGCTTACATTAACCTATACTGCCGTGCTAAGAAAGAAGAGCATAAGTATCATTTTGCTACTTTTGAGAAAAACGCATTTAAAGTTTTATTTTTGTATTTTATTAAAAGTCTTTCGTTTTATGGCAAATTCTACGGTTTTTTTTTGCCTACTGAATTCCTTGCATGTGTTTAACTATATCTTTAAAATATTATCTCTAAATATGTAAAAGTTCTTTCAAAAATAAGAAAAAACAAAAGCATAAGGGTATCTAATTTTTATTTTATGACAACATCCCTAGAAAGAAAAGCATATATCGCCTAATCGGTACATATGCTTTTCTTGGTAAGTATTATAAACCCATACAGATTACAACGTACATAGTAAAATAGGCTTAAGCTCTATTTGATTTTAATTGCATTGTATGATTTGAAAGAAGCCTAAATAATAAAAAAAGTATATTTTTTTACTAATTTATAAGGAAAAATACATATAGAGATTAGTACAGTAAATTTATTACTTAAAAACATAAGATTTATTCTCTTAAAATATTTGCTTAACTTAATTTTAAATTAAAATGCCTTAGAGTATAATTAAATGTTAAAATTTGGGTTTTATTTGGAACAGCTTTTATTCATCATTTTCGTCATTATCAACAGGAATATTTTAATTATTTTGGTTAACTGACAGTTCCTTCCAAAAATTTTGTTTATGTTCTGGCATTAATTTAAGTAATTTATTATTAATAGTATTTTTTCTATCAACAGATATGCCTTTATTTTGATCCAAAGGTTCTGGTTTTTTTAGTTGAGAATTTCCTTTTAAAAATTTTTTTGGTAAAAACTCAAAAATGTCTTCTGTCCCATGTATTTCTTTTTTAAAATATAAGCTTTTTGATCCACGTTTAACTGATATTTCTTTAAAATCTCGTATCAATACCGACTTGGACTTAATTTGGTAAGTAGAGCTTAGCGATGGCCAGTGACAGAAATCGTCTTTCTTCATCTCTTTTACGATTGGTTTAACAGAACTGCAGTTTTGAACTACATCGCAAAAATCTTGAAAATCATAAACTCGACCTTGCTTTCGAAGCTGCTTTTCCACAAGGTGATGAAAGGAATCAGCTGCCATAAACGTGTGTCCAGGTTCAAAATAACAAAATGTTATAGTATTTGCACATATTTCATTTGAGTTTATAATGTAAATTAAAAAGCTGAACAAGCAATAGTTTTTGTTTTGTGCGGTGCAGTTGTCCGCCCAAAACACTATATTTTCATAGTCCCTCGCATAAGTGGTTAAAAAATTGTGGTATGTGCTAGTGATATCTTCTTTTTTTCTTCCAGTCACTCCCTCATGCCAAATTGCAGCAAATGGCGGTCTTTTTTTGTTAAATTTCCCCAAAGGAACGAAACTTTCATTGAATGCAATTATTCGGGGAGTGAATATAACCTCTTTAAACGCCTCCAAATGAGGCAACATAATAACTTTTTGTAAGTCCACACTTACATGTAAGTCATTAGATGAATTAAGTTTTTCGCCGGCCCTGTATTTTTGTCGAGCATCATTAGCCCTTTTTAAATGGATTTTATGGTTAGAACATTCACCACATTCATCGGTCTCATTTTCCGAATGAGAGACTTCATGAAGTTTGTGAGCTTCACACTTCTCACATTCTTCATGCCCTAGTTTTGTGAATGCTATATTAAGGTCATTCACAACTACTTTACGGTAAGATTCATAGCTGCAGGACGAATGACCATAAGTTTGTAAAAAGTTTGTATGCATACCTGTTATTGTCAAATCACTAGGCAAATATAGCTTTTTGGGGGCATGCTCTCTTCGATAATGCGATATTGTAGGGCAAAATGACATTACATGTAAATTTATATTCTCTGTATTTACTTTTTTTAATTGGTTATTATGTTTTCCCCTTTTGTCTTTTGGAGGTGTTATATTTTTTAATAGAGAACCATTATTTTTTTTACAGCCAAGTGTACCAGCAAAAAATTCTTTACATACTTTAACTCGTTCATTATTTGATGTCTTTAAAAAGTAATAAATAGTTTTATTTCTTTTGAAGGTACTGTGGTTTTTTGTTTTACGTATTTTAACTAAACTTTCTTCGCACATATTTGATATAAATGTTTTTCTTGACTCATAATTTAAAGCCCAAAATTTTTTATTTATTTCCAATCTTCTTTCGCTTATAATTTTTTCCTTACACTTGTTTTGGCAATTGCAAGGTGGCCGTACAACGTAAGATTGAATTTTTTTCGCTTTTCTAATCTTGTTACGTTCTTCTTTGGAATGAACATATCTTTTTCTTTTTCTCATACCAGCAACCACAGCAAAGTAATCTTCTTCTGACGATACCTCACTTTCAGATAAATCGATATTATTCTCGACATTTTCCTCTAGGGTTCTAACATTGTCTTTATTACTTATAATATTGGGATCGGCGTTTTCGATATTTTCGTTTAAGTCTGATCTTTCAAAAACAGATAAATTAATGTCTTGTACACTCACATTCAGTACATCCGATGTCAAGAACTCATTAAAGCTGTTATCACTGTCATCAGTGGTGTTGGTGTGGACAGTATTTGGGCTTGAAGTTTTCAAAGACAGCGCCATAATGTTTCACGATCGCATACTGGATATTGATGGAATATTCTGCAACAAAATTTTCACAAATGATAATATGTGGTACTTACGTACTATCGGAGACTTAAGTCATATCCCTACACATCACCTTACAGGTTATATGGAAAACTGCAAAACACGACAACTTAGCGCTTAGGAAAATTGTCAAATGAAAATGTCAATATGGAAAGGACCATTCCTGTTGATAGTATTAAGGCATGCTTAGCAAGAATGCCAACTGTAAGACACAGCATAGGGACATGACTTTTAAGTCTCCTATAGTACATGTTTTACATAACAAGGAGTTATGAAATTCAAGTAGGTATCTCTTAGAATAAAGTCTATACAAAATAAAATCCATTTAGTCAAATGTCGTGTTTTTCCCGGAAATCTCGGATATTAGTTTCGAATACTTATAAATCCAGGATATATTTTAGGTATTCGGGATTTTATTACTTTTTAAAACGTTAGGTATTTTCTTCCAAAAGTCCAAAACGCACAATTTTGCCTCCATTTAATCGGCCCTGTAACTCTTGCGGTTTTTGAGATCCCGTATGTAAACACCCTCCCCGAATTTGAGACACCCTATATAGTTAAAATTAGTAGCTGCACTAAAAATTTTTCGGTAAAACATGATAAGAACCTATGTCTTAATACCAACTTTTAGTCCCATAATTATGATAAAAGCATGAAATATTTTTAATTGCAATCATTTGATTTGTAATCACTTAAAAAAAAATAATAAAAACATTAATACTACTTACCATTTTACGTTCCATCACAATTGCATAAACAACAAAAAAACACCAACAAAATGAGAAACCAGAGCAAAACAAATTAAAGCCACCTACACGAACGTCCGTCGTCTCTTACCAATTATTAATTTGCGACTAACGCTTATTCAACAAATTATGTGGGCCTGTAAATACATATAAAGAAAAGCATATGCGGCTATAGCTGGCACAAGAAGCACACACGTTCAAATGGTTTGAGCTAATTCCATAAAAAGAACAGCATAAGTGCCCATGTTCATGGTTACTTATGCCATTCTTTTTATGTATTAGAAACAAAGTTGGTCTTTATGCTTTTCTTTTTATGTTTTTGAATAAAAATATTTAATGGAGTATGCACTTGTGCTTTTTTTAATTAAAAAAAATCGTTTAAAAAATTTTTTTTTGGCAATTTTTTTTTTTATATGATCAGTCAATCCCAAAAGATTCCAAAAATGCAAAAAACAGAAATTTGAAAAAAATCGACTTATGCTCTTCTTTCTTAGCACGGCAGTATAGTGATCTCTATTTTGACTCTGACTAAGATCCCTATTTTAAAAATTAAAACAATACTAACATACAAATTGTTTATCCCATTTCTTCATCAAATGAAACAATTTTAGTTAGTCGAGGTAGATTTTACTGTAACAACTTATGGGCCACAAGATATTTAGAGATAAATACTTCGAAACGGATATAGATTAATTCTATTGTTATTTGTTATATACTATTAACAACGATAAACAATAACTATCAGAATCATACATTAACCTATAATAAGGCTTTCCTATTTTTTACAAAATCCCATGAAAGCATTTTTTAGAATTCTTTTCAATTAGTCAAATACAATTTAACAGGGTGCGTTTACACGTCCAAAGTCAACGCATTATAATTATTGGTGAATACAAATATTCCTAACAGTCGGATAATATTAGTATTAAAACAACTGAAATTCAAAACCTATCCTTGAACTTGAAACAACTCGAACATATAATGTACTATAAAAAAGTTGAGATACATGTTAGGGAACCATTGTATTTGAAGAATTTGTTTCAGCAAAAGATCTATACTGTATTATTTTTTACACTAAAAAATACTTCCTTATATTTAAAAGTTATTTTAGTAGTTTTTTATTGATGGCAGAAGAAATATAAAGTGATTTTCTTGATGTTGAAGAAATAGTCCATACTTTCAGTGGAGTCGTAGGTTAAGGTAAAATGAAAATCCTCTAGTCTCCCTCCACTTATTTATTAAACATTTAGTTAGCTTAAAATTCCCTACATGTTTCGAACACAGTGGTGTTCATCATCAGGAGGTACTAAAAGAAAATAGTTACGAACAAAAGACAAACAGACACGGAAAAAAGTTAATATAAGGTACACTTACAAAGGTTTAAAATTGGTAACAGGTCAACGCCCCAGGGTTTGATTACATATCAAAAAGCCTCCATTTATTACTATTGTTTTTAATTTTAATTTTTTATTTGTCAACAACAGAATGTAAACAAATAAAAATTAACAATTAAAATTAAAAACAATAGTAATAAATAGAGGGTTTTTGATATGTAATCAAACCCGGGGGCGTGTGCCTGTATTAAACTAATTAAACTGTATTAGACTATATTTACAAAATAAGGTATGTAAGTCGCTAATGTACATGTTAAAGAGAAGAGGGCTGAGCCTTGGGGTAAACCCATATGGACAAATCTAGAGCCAAGTATTTCATTTGTGGTATGCAGTCATATGCACCCTCTATATCCAAGAACAAGGCAGTTAGATATGCATTTGTTGAGAAACAATTTTGAATATCAGTGGTTATATGTGCTACCGCATCTAGAGAACCAAATCCTTTTTTATATCTCTACTGATTATTAGGTAAGAGTTGTCTATTTCTTAACCAATATTCTAACCGATTTTTAATAAGTTTTTCTAATGTCTTTAAAATACAAGAGAGAAGGGATATTGGCCTATAAGAGCTACCAACATTAGGGTCCTTGCCTGGCTTTGAGGAACAACAATTACCTTTTGAAAATCCTCGATTATCATAGCTATTTAAATAAATATCATTAAGTATGTCTAACATAACTTGTTTTGCATTCTTAGGTAGGTATAAGAGTTATTAATATATATTATATATTGAATGTTGTCAATCCCGGAAGCTGTGTTTCGAGTGTTTTTTTATCGAACTTTCAAGTTCATTCATGCTAAACGGTTTGCACAGGAAATGATTTTTTGCACCTCTCGGCTGAGTGTTGGGGGGGTCACTTTGTCAAAAAATTCTTCAAACCATTTATTATCGATGGGTTTTAAACAAGTTGTTTTACTTGTAGCCATAACTGTTTTGAGTTTGTATTTTTATTCAAATTGGAGCACCATGAAATCCAGGATGGTTTAAATTTTTTTTTGTTTCTGCCTCAATCCTAGAACAAAAAATATAATTTTCCAGGGTTGGATTTCGTTTATACTCTAGAAGTGCAGATTTCCTTTGTTGAATAATTGGGTCACAGTCAGAAGGATCCCACCACGAAGGAGGATATTTTTTTATATGTGTGAGATTTATTTATAGGAATATATAATTTCGCTTCTTCATTTATGCAACATATATATATATATATATATATATATATATATATATATATATCTTTTGTAGGAAGATCATAATTTACAAAATTATGATCATCGCGACGAATAAAGATAAATTCAATAATTATGTAATGATCAGGTTCCAGGATCCAGGGTTCGGTGTGTTGTTTACTCAATGACACTTAGAACCTCTCTGCCCTTTACTTCTTGGGATCCAAGCTTGCTCGTAGTTAGCACCATTGCGTCAAGAACCTTTAGTGTTCCCAAAAATCTCAAATTATTAGCGTGTTACTAGGGTATTTCATTAGTCGTTGTGTATCGTATCAGATTAGGTTGTTTGGTTAATTCTGACATTCACACAGATTCAAAGGTTTTGCATCATCCTAAATTTACGAAAGTTTTTTTTTAACTTAAAGGAAAAATAGATTAGAACTTATCCAAATTTATAAGCTAAATACAGGAATATTTTTTAATACAAATTAAAATTAACAAATTGCTAGTTTTTCTCAATGAAGGTACTTGATAACTCTTTAATGGCGTGTATTTTCACCGTTTCACAGAAACGCAGGACACCCACTTTCTGAAATCAGAAATGCTGCAATAATTAACACAGGTCCAATACCCGATCCCTGTAGGTCTAAACAGGAGCAAAAAGGAGAACTAAAGAGAAGCAGAAAAGCTTATAACCTTCGAGAAAATTAAATGAGCCGTAGACAACTTCAAAACATTTCATCATGCTACAGCAAGGCAAATAATACCTAAATCACGTTAGACAAGGCAGCTAACGCCTAACCTATGCAGACCGGTCTACACACGGCGC
The DNA here is from genome assembly GCF_022605725.1 of Anthonomus grandis grandis. Lineage (NCBI taxonomy): Eukaryota > Metazoa > Arthropoda > Insecta > Coleoptera > Curculionidae > Anthonomus > Anthonomus grandis. Next base: position 34,641,109 of record NC_065552.1, read on the forward strand.
ATATACCAGATAGTTACAGAAAAGCGAAGGTAGTATTCTTTCGAAAAGTTAAACGCGACTCATATACGATTTAAATCCTTCCAACTAATCAGCTTTACATCATTCCACCTCAAAGCAAAACAAAAGCTTATAATCAAAGGGTATAACAATCTTTCAACAACAAATAAACGGTCCTAGGTGCTTTCCTAGACATTGAGGGAGAGTTGGACAGCACGTCAACCATGCCATAGCGGCACGAGATATACGACACGGTCACCCAAATGCTAAACAATAAGAAGATGATAGCGAGTCTCAACAATACCACGGTAAAAGCTAAGGTGATCCAGGAGGGCAACATCGCCGGGGGAAGTACTCTTATCACTGGTGTGGAACGTTGTTTTGGACATCTGACTGACACGACTAGAGACAGTATATTTTCGCTGTGGGATACGCAGACGACGTCGTTCTACTACCAGAGTAGAGCTAGAGAACATTGTCGAGCACTACTGCATGGAAAAAAAACTAATGGTAAGCCTCACAAAAACCACCTTAGTTGCCCTCACAAATAGGAGAAAACTAGAGCTCATAAGAGCTCTTTGACGGATAGTTGCAACTGAAAGATCTAAAGAAGCTAGAGAGCTCTTTCAATATATAATAAATATACTGTATCTAAGCAAGTACATGGAAAAAAATGAGTTTTTTACACTCTCCAACCTTTTAAATTAACTTTTAATGCGGTTATATATTATATTTTTTGACATCAAAAATTTCTATTAAGAAGACGTACTCATGGTTAAAAGATACAAGTGAATAATTTGTATATATTTCAAAATAACTTTTTGGAGTTTCTGCCTTAACAGTCTAAATATGATTTTTAATTTTCCTTGCGGTAATGGTACTCAAAAATCATTAAAGTCAGTAAAAAATAGATTTTTAATTTTTTTAATGGTGTAGTATAAAAACCTTCCATCAAAAGTATAACAAAGTATGATTATTATTTTAGCCCAAAGAAAGTGTGCGGCATCAATATTCTCTAATGATGTTTTTATTTTTAGTTTATCTATTTTCTAAATAAACCAAGACTTTTTAATACATATTTTATATAACTTCAGAAAATGTTAACCTCTTACTGTAAGCTAAACCATCAATGTTTCTATCTCTTTTCGTTACAGTGAACAAGATACTAAAAAGTTTAGTACTTAATAATAAAATTCTATACGTTTCTCAAATAACAGCTTCACATTTCAAGCCAGATATTCTAATAGTAGTTTTGAACTACATACCTATTTCCTGCACAATTTCCTTGTATCTTTCAACCACGAGATATGTCTTCTTATTAGAAGTTTTCTAATGCCATTACAGATCATAGTGTGGTTATATTTTTGGAAAGAAGAAACGCCGGTAATAATTTTCTCTATTTTTCGACAACGAGAAATACCAAATCAAATATCTAGGGGTGACCTTGGATAAAAACTCAGCCACAAAAAATACGTAATAAACAATACAAACAAGGTGACGAAAACTCTTATGCACTATAAGAGAGTGGTTGGCAGATTATGAGGATTAACACAAAGAATTATACACTGAGTATATAAAACAATGGAGGAAGCCATCATTACGTACGCAGCACCACTATAAAGGCATGCTGCAGAAGAAAGGCTGTTATTCAGATTTTTAACCAAACAAAAAAATAGCGTGTCTGGATATAGCAGGAGCGATATCAACGACATCGACTGCTGGGCTAAGCTCACTATATCTAGTAATACGAGCTAAAGCAATATCAGAAGCAAAAAAGCTAATTTTAAATGGGGCCACAACCATATTGAAAGTTGGACACAATGCCCTATTCGGTAAGATGCAGGACCTTGGGCTTATAGCACTAAGAACGCACAAAACCAAGGTTACACAGCCAGAAAAACTTTTTTTATTAAGAAGGGAAAGGGTTCACTGGGAACAGAAGTTACCCGGCTAAGGTAAGGTACACTGCGTACACTCAGTATGGTACACTGCGGCTATGTAATCGAAGATCGGTGTAGTAGTGGATATACTAGGGGATGAACAACAGGGAGTTCACGCTGAACCTGAGCTTGAAACCAAAAGACTTATAGGCAAACATAATAGGAATCCAGACCTGTGTCTAACTAATGAGAGAAGGGCGCCAAGGATCCGAACTATCGCAATAATTATAGGAGACCATGCAGCAACAAACGCCTTAGGAGAGTTTTAGACTAGGCCAAAAGCTACAAACCTGCTAAGAGGAACTCGCGGACCTAATCAAAGAGCAAACTAGGCCGGAGATAATCCTATCACAGAATATGGGCAACTATGGTGCTGCAACAGACTCATAGGATCAGAACCAACATGCTGTGTCAACGATCAAAAAAGGGATATCAGACACTGGTTGGAACTTGAGCATAAAAACTACTGGGAATAACTGCCAAAGCTGGAATTCTCTAAGCAACTTTTGGGCAGCCTGCCCTTCAGGAAGAGTGAGAAGGCTGCTCACAGGCCATACACCCTGCAGAAAATACTTAGATAGTCTTGAGAAAGTAGATACACCGCTATGTGGAGGTTGTGAGGAAGAAGAAACCACCCTTCACCTTCTAGACTTCTGCAAAATATTCAACCAGACTTAGGCGACAGTTCTGAGTAAAGTAAAAGAGGATAAGAACTACAAAACTGGGCAAAATACTAGACTTGAAGAGCTCAACATATAGAAGTAAATCTGTGGGGACAATAGGACTGCAACAGAGCAGACCGCAATGCAGGGAACCAACTTTGGTTCCAACCAGCGGGGAAGTTTAAGTGGATAACTAGTCACGGAATTGCACACTACTAGAGGTACAAGAATTGCCAGTGTTCATAAAGAATTTCTTTGCCAATAAGAACTTTGGAGAACTGATATTCCTATAGTTGAGTTTCTTCGGATGGTTAAGTGATTACAACGGTTCCGTTATTTATTAGTCAAACGTCTTCTAACGCTTCTCGGTCTATCATGAAGAAAATTATTCTGAAGACTGGCTAATAAATAAGAAGTTCTTTAGCATCTTACAAATTTAGCATATTTGTAGAAACACTCGAAGAACCAAGAACCTCAGTAAGTAAATGACCTGTATAATCTAGTAGTAGTGCCAACCTGGATGGAGTATTTATTGTTTATTTAGGTGAGCATAATTTAATGTCAGGCTGAGGTATATTTAGGATTATGGACAAACCCGAAATATGAACAAAACAATTTCTTTGAAAGCTAGACCCAAATTAAAAAATTAAAAATTTTGAACGCTAATGTTTAAATATTATAATATGGTATTTAATGGCAAAGGAAAATTTAAGAAAAGCAATGGAAATAAAATTAAAGTATAAAAGCTGAAAAGTGAATTAAGAAGCGAGTGATGATGAAACCCTTAATTTATTACTGGATGATATAATATCAATAATACCAGAACTATTACAAATAATATAAAAACGTAATTTGCCAAGTGTTTATTTATTCATTCTTAGTTTCCAATGAGCTTGTATAACTATTCAATAAAATTTAGGACTTTACATAAAAAAACGACGCAAAAAATATGATCGCTTTTTTTCCTTATAAATATTTTTGGGTTCAAAGGTAAAAAAATTATATAAAAACTCCTCCAACTAATCTTAAAAAAATTATATTAAATAGAAAAAAATACCATTATATAGCTAATATATTAGAGCCCTTCCGACGTACTAATAGTAACAGGGCTCTGGCCACCACTAGTAATCTGTGCAACCGCACCATAAGTTAACCCCACCAACGAACCCACTAATTCCACAAAAAATACACCCAAAGTGCCAAGCCGACTGGGTTCATTCCTCAATTTTTCCTTTCTCAGAAATGGAGTTTGTGGAGTTATCAGAACTTCAACGTTATCATTTAACTTATCAGCATCTAAGTCAACTTTGAGAGGCTCATCATTAGGTGATTCTTGAAGTTCTAGCACGTTACTTGACTGCATAACTTGGTCATCATTTAGAGGAGCTGATGCAGGAACGTGTTGAATATTTTGACTCCGATAGTCCGCTTTTTTAGGAGCAATATTAGTTTTAATATTTTCTTTATCTTTTTGGATTGTGACGGTGGAATTTGATTTAGGCGCATCTACGTTATCTTCCTGTGAAGATAACGTAATGTTTGTATCCGAATTATGGTCCTCCGGTTGGTAGCGGTAGGCTTGCTTTATCTGGGCAATTAATCGGAGCTTACCAAGAATCTTGTTTATCTAAAATATTAGAAAGTGTTAGTGTGAAAACGATTTTTCTTTTCAAAATTTACCTTTTTCTGAAATAAACTGGGATACACTTCATTATTTTCGGACTCTTTATCTTCATCTGGTTCATTATATGAGGTGCCCATTCCGTCATTAAATTCTTGCAATTCAGCCGCTTTTACATCTTTTCTTCTTAAATCTGCTATCACTGATTTTGGTGTAGCAGCTGACGCTGATGCTGAAGCTGATCCAGCAAGACCGAAGAGAGCGCGTGGTGCAGTATAGATCCATGAAGTCGGCAAGGCTATAACTGAGAGCTAAAAAGAAAAATTAAAAAAATAATTACATTTTTCATGATTTAAGTAAAATGTTTGAGTTATATTTTGAACAAGATTTACAAGACATAAGCTCATATTGACATAAAATCAAATTCTGGTGCGCGACTTGTGTCAATTTAAAACATTTTATCTTCCTGATGATGAACACCATTGTGTCCGAACCATTTTGGGAATTTTAAACTAGTGGAGTTCTCAATCATCATCAAAATTTGTTTTGTAGGTCTGATAAAGTTAAGGAATCTAAAACAAGTTAACCATCTTGATTACGATAATTCTTTGCTTTTAAAGATCGGGAAAAGAGCACAAAGTACTGTGCAATTAACGCGAAAAAATTGTTAATGAAATTGTGAAAAAATTGTGTAAACATTGTGCAAAAAGATTAAGAGAAACTCTATACAGCGTGGTAAATACGAGAACTTTGATCATTCCACCTGTTTGTTTCCAGCTTGTGATCCTTCTTCGACGTGTAATGGTCTCATTCTGTTTGTTGTTATAAATTTGCGTGCATTTCAATGCTACTCTTCCCTTGGAGAAATTCCTCATGGTCCTTACCTTCACGAATAATGCTATTTCTAATTAGAGTCTTGATACGATTCGATAGTACCTTTTTGACGTTACCTGAACTTAAAAAAAAATATCTATTTTCACTCGTGTGTTATGGAATGCAACAGGAATATTAACGATGACAAAAGACAAGAACGAGCGGAGATTCATGATGAATTTTCTGGTTTCAGCACGTTTCAATAAGTCGATGATAAGAAATGATGAATGAAGTGACCGTTTAATTAGTCACGGTGACTTGAAGTTTTGACGCAGCAAAGAACCGTCACGCCCGCAATACGCGAAAACCTGCAATGACAGATCTTAATATAATATAGAAAACTCAATTTAATGAATGAAAGAGTAAATGAAAATGAAAGATACACTAAAACTTCACTTGCAAAAAATAGAAAAACTAAAAATGTTTGTGCGTGCAAAAGACTGAATCGAATTTTAAAGGTTAATCCACCACTGCACAGGTAATTACTGTTCTTAGTACAGTCGTGCTGTATGAGAATGGATGCAAAAATTAGATAGAGGATGAAATTTTGACACTAAGTTGTATGGGTTGAGAGAGTGCAAAAACCAAAAATGCGAACAAAAATTCCGAGGGTTTTTCGTAAAAAGAGGGTGAAGTTTGGAAAAATTGATTTTAAATTAATAACTTTCTTGGAAAAAATCCCACGAATTTTGTAAGACTCTCAAAAAGACGCCTATATTAATTTATATATCGACTATGCAAAAAATTTTTGGCACCCCCAAAAAAATTATCAAAAAATCCAAAAAATTTTCATTTTGATATAACTAGAAAACTATACACCAAAGAAAAAAGTGTCGGATGTACAGAAGGTGGAAAAAAATTTTACCTTCAATTTGATAGTAAAAGCAACCTTCAACTCCGCACGTAAACCACCCTTATGGGGGGTGAAAATTTTGAAACCATTTTTTGGAGAAACTATCGACTGTACGATGTTGCTTCTACGCAACAAATTCTTCCACATTTCTTCCACAGCAAAGAGGTGATAAATTGCATTTTAAGAGCTGTAAAATTAAGGGACGCATATTAGAAACCAGTTTTTTCGAGTTCTCTTCGGGTAAGAATTTTTCGAAATTCTTACCCGAAGAGATGATATATATTACGCATAATTTTACAAAAAAAATTCGCACGGTGCTGCTTTAATTTAACATCTCCTAATGGTCCTGTATTGAATTTCGTATGGGACTAAATTTAGGCATGATAACGCAAACTAAGGACATTTTTGAGGATGATTTAACTGGCCTAGTCGTGATCGTTTCGAGAATGAGTCGTACTTTTAGAATTTATTTGATACTAACGGATATTTGACCTACGATGCTAAAAAAGTACCTGCGTACCGCGAATATTACAACTGGAGTTTTGCCATCGTGTTATGCGAGAATGTGAAGAAAACCGGGAAAGCGGGACAATTCACATGACAAAAAGAACTTAAACATTATCAAATTTTGCAGCAATATTACATGCGGGCTAAAAAGGCTATAGGACAAATTTAAACAAGTAAAGACAGTTCTAGCTCTGATTCTGAGGACTATGAAGGTGGTTCACAAAAAACCGTTAAAATAAGTGTTGAACATTTGGGGTAAAGTAGCAACTTTTTAATTTAACCTCAAATTGTAAGTTTGATCTTGTACGTTTTCCTATTTTGCCCGAGTAAACTTTATATCCTCCTGGGACCTAGCATCCATTTAAATGGATATGCCAGTTTTATGTTTCCAGTTTCGTTAATTTATTATTTAAGCAGCTTAGACCTCGCATCCACTACGTTGGATACTTCGGTGCTGCAATTCGGTCGACTTTAATTGTGGACATGTGCTGGGAATCAGTTGTTTGTTTTCTGTTGCGATGGCGGCTGCACGTGGCTTTCGTTATGATGGTATGTAGCCTATTTTTTAACGTTTTGTAATGATTTTTTTGAAAGTTTTTATTTGCAAATGTTAATAGACAAATTTTATATAACATTACAAAAATAAAAAAATTAAATAAGTTTTGTATTACCCTAAGTTATTCGCGTCTATTTAAATGGACATTGGGTCTATCTCATGCACATTTTAAATTAACTCATAAAATTTATTTTAGGAATTTTTGGCAATCAAAGAGTGCTTCGGCCAGGGGAAGATGATGAACAATTGGATCAAACACTACAAATCATTGGAAATGATGACTCTGACATTGAAAGGTCTGATGATGAAGAAGAAATAATTAATAAAGAACTAGTAAGCAGCGGTGAGGAGGAAGAAGAAGAAGATAGAACTCCTCTTAGTGTCCTGAGAGAAAACTTAAAAATGGCCAAGTAATCTGTGGATCCTTTAAAGCGAAAGTCTTAGAGAAGAGATGATACTTTTGCAACTCCAAATTTTGAAGGCCCCTTTAGTGAATGCAGCGCAGAGCTCCGGTATGATTGGACTGCAAAATCGTATTTAGCCATGTACTTTGAAGATGAGTTATTCCAAAAAGTGTGTGATTGCACAAATGCGAGGTACGTTGAACTTAAAGGAGTATCTTTTAAATTGACTCTTAATGAGATTAAACGTTTTTTTGGAATAGTGTGATTGATGTCCTGTCTAAAATATCCTAAAATCAGAATGTACTGGGCAAAAACCACTAAAGTTTCAGCTATTGCAGATACAATGACTCGAGATAGATTTTTTGCCATAAGAAGTAACCTTAAAATCGTCATTGATGGCAGCATCGCTGAAGAGGTCGCAGGTCTGACAAAAATACCACTTCTCGAATATCTTCGTCAACAAGAAAAATATTGTACTGGAACCATTATGAAATCTCGTGAACCAGCGGCAGGAAATTTAAGTAATATCAAGAAAATGGACTGTAAGGGTCATTTTCCATTTCTTTGATCTAGCAATGGCTAACTCATGGATTTTTTATCAAAGCGATAAAAAAATATTTAAAATCCCTCCACGCAAAATACAACAATATTTAGATTTTAAAATCGAAATTGCCACTCAACTTTTGACAAACACACCCAACCCACAAAGTGAATCCCAAGAAAACATCCGAGGTGTAGGTACTAGAAGAAATCCTAAGGGAAATATCTTTGTCATCGTCACCGTCATCGTCATTAGGCACCGAAAGAAAACGGAAACAACACTTTCCAGAAATTGCCACAGACTTAAAAAATTCGGTTAGATGTAAAAATGACTCTTGTATCAAAAAAACCAAGTTTTTTTGTAATACATGCAAATACATTTCTGTGCATTACTGGCAACAGAAACAGTATTTTTTATTATATTTAAAAGCCTCACAACCCTAACTTAACAAAAACAAATCCGGATCCCAGGAGGATATAAATGATTTATTTTTTAGGTAACTGAACTTGTTAAAGTAGGAGTCCGGAAGCCCTATGACTTTATATCAAGAGTCGCCAAATTAATAATTTCAAATGCAAGAGTAAGGTCTAAAATATAGTTGGCTAGGAATAATTTTTTTTAATGTTTAAAAACAATACAAAAATTGTGTAAAGTTATTCGGTTTTGTAACGTTTGTACCTGTTTAAGATGTCTCTTTGCAGAAATACCTGGTGTCTTAGAGACGTCTCATAATTATGTTCTGATTGAGATATTTTGGACTTTTTTAAGATATCATTGTACTATATCCTATATATGGCCTTGTCTATCGAAGTCGACCAGCTATTTTATTATGCTGTTGAGGGTTATTGTTTATGGACACGGTTGATCTGGTCCGCCGCAATACATCTTCAGTTTTGTTTAGTTTTGATGAATGATGAATCTGCATTTGGCATTTGGTGCTGGCGCGTGCTATAATAATTTATTTTTTCATTTTTTATTATTATTTATTTATTTATTTTTGGGTGTATAAGAAAAGGTTTTTTTAGTGGATATTTTAGTGGTTATTTATGAACGACTGTTCGATATTGGCAATTGTATTTTAGTTGTGTTTTTATTTGTATTTAATTAATTTTAAAATAATGGATATTATGGATTTATAGGTCATGGTTATACCTATGTTGTGTTTTTTTGAAAGTAGTATTTATTTTTATCCATCTATCTCTTTATGCTAGGAGTAAATATTTTTTTCTTTTTTATATCACTACATAATTTTTCTCTATGAGTTAATATTTAATGCGCTTTCATTCTCTAGTTTATTAAAGTGAATAATATTGAATACTCATTTTTTTCTAATTAACAATTTTTATTGATTGTCTACCCGAAAAAAAAGTGCACGCTTCGCCACTGGTTAAAACTAATAATACTTATTTTCTGTTACAAAAAAAGCTCAACATACTTATAAAAAAAAATCTGGATACAATTTTTATACTTTTGCGTGTCATTTTTTATTTTTATGGCAAAATGCCATTTTAAAGTATATTATATTGACGTATTTGTTACGCACAAGTAAAACAAAATTGTTGGCATTAATTACGTCCCTTATGTGTATTTTGGGACGTACTGCAAACATTATGGTTATAATAATGTGGTAATAAATATGTAAGTAATGAATAATCCGGAAGAAATTTCAATAAAGCTAGACACATTGTCGCGGCTAATATCACGATCGCCTTGCATGATGTGTTTTATTACCGTAGTGAGATTGTTTACCTCGGCAACATTTACTCCAGAGATTGGTATTCCATAGAGTTTGTTCAAGTTATTCCCACATAATAAAATTTATTAATAATGTACTTTTTCTAAAGAAAAAACCTTAGTAAGACCAACATTTTCGGCTTACGTCATTTACGTACATACTACCTTCATCTCTTTTACAGTGTATCAACTTAGTACCCTCGTCTTCTAATGTAGTTCTACTATACTCTATTTCCTTTTTGGTGAGAGCACAGTGCCTCATTATTTATGTAGAAGTAGCATAAATATAGGGTGAGTCTTCCATTTTTCTACATGTAACAAAATGATAAACCAGACTGTTTTTACCAATTTTAGGTGGACAAGTCCTGTATGGTCTCAAATACAATAGGTTGTAAAATTCGGAACAATGGTTTCGAGTTCATTTTTATGACAAACGGGTTGCCAGTGTCGTCCCGACTAAGAATATTGATTTTAATTTTTAAGTTAAATAATTATCTGTTATGCAAAATTTATAAATAATGTTGGATTTTATCTATTATCCATTAGATAAAGATTTTTAGAAAAAGTATGGTTGGTAGGTATAACCTATATTTATTAAATTCTCTTTTCATTCAGGTTGTTTCATAGTCATATAGTTGTACTGGGTCAAGTCTTCACTTTCATTTTCGTTTCGCATTTAACAAGATATACCTGTATCATATTATTTATATTCATATATATTGGATGTGTTTCCTTTCCTGCGCTTTCCTAATTCAGTCCAGACCCCTGCCCTGTGTATATACATACAAATAAATTGTGATTTTTAAAAAAATTTTTCAAGCTCTCACTATCAAAATGTATCGAAGAAATATTCTTACGTAAGGTTTTTTTTTTAGTTCATTTGTTGTTTTGTTTCCTTTTTTGTTGCTTTTTCTTGAGGATGTATCACTTGAAAGTGCCTCTTGCAGAGGCACTTTTGAGAAACGGTTTTTATAATCGAGATGCATTCCTATTTACTAACTTCACTTACATCATAAGTACAACTGTTTTGTAATTTTTGATATTGACAAATAAACGTTTTGAATTTGAAAATACCAATTCTCTTCAATATTTCAAATTATTATTATTTCTATTGATTATTTATTAGTACTCCTTGTATATTTTAAAATATTTGACCGTTCTGGTGATTTCTCCTAACCCTATACGGCTTTAATACAGCAAGATAAACGCACTCACATGAAATAAGCACGTCTCGCCATTCTACTTCAGACTTTCAATCAACTTGGCGCGAGCGCACATTGACTTCACAATACCAGTAGCAGACCGTGAATACTACTACTACTATCGCAAAAGTTTAAAGGTTGCATCAGATTTTCGTATTGGCCGATATTTCAGTTTAATCAGTTAGTTTCAGTTGTATTTTCTCGTGAAACGTTTGTTTGAAATAATGGATCGGAATGACAAAGTAGCGCTGTTAGAAGAATCAGTTTTCGAAAATGACATAAAATGTTTGTGGGTTTTCGCGTACGGTTCCCTATGTTGGAGGCCGGGATTCGAGTTTCACAAAGCCGTGCCTGGCTCAGTGACTGGATTTCAAAGACGGTTCTGGCAAGGCAACACCGTTCATAGAGGAACTACAGAAAAACCAGGACGAGTCGCTACGTTAGTTGAAGATCTTAGTGAAGGTGAGGTACATGGGGTGGCATTCGCTTTAACAGGCTCAGAAGCACTTTCCTACTTATCTAATAGAGAATGCGCTCAGGGAGGATATATGTCAAAATTTATAGATTTTCAACCTATAGAAGGTGAACGCTTTAAAGTGCTAGTTTACGTAGCGACTCCTTTAAATCCCCACTGGCTAGGCGATGCCGACCTGGATGAAATCGCTGACCAAATAGTTACTTCTGAGGGACAAAATGGCCATAACGTAGAATACCTGTTGAGGCTCGCGAATTTTATGCGAGCACATTTTCCGGATAAAAAAGACGAACACCTGTTTAGTTTGGAAGAAAAAGTGCTGTGGAAAATTAACGTTAATCAGATGTGCCTTAAGACAATGATGGGTTCGGGAGAAGGATGCATTAGTTTTATGCAGAAACCGAGTTCTAGAGAAAGCAGTCCTAGTCAAGAGAGACGGAATAGGGAAGGGGGAAGGGTGGAAACGTTTGAGCATACCGCCAGAGTTCCTAACACGAAACTACGCTGCCTCAACATTTAGACTTTTAAGAGAGAAACATTTTCTGTGATATTACTATTTAAAATTAATAATGACTATTTAATACTTAGCTTAATGATGCAATGACTTCTTGTAACTTTATGTAAGGATTAATTTATTTGTAATAGTCACTATTTGATGAATTCAGCTATATTAGTTGTCCGTCATACAAAAATTTATTGTGAAAATATTGAAATAAAATTCTAAAGTCTGAACTAATTATTTTTTGATAGTTTGCCATTAAAACATGTTTCTTATCTTTATTATAAAGGTAGGCAACATAATATAATTCTAAATAGTTCCCGGTCAACATCTATAAGATAAAATTAATATATTTTTGTAAATAGTTAAGGCGATTTAAAATAATTTTTGTACCTAGCTAAGGTTGTTCAGTGTTTTTAATTTAAATAAAATATACAATTTGAGATATTTTCTGTTTGCAGATAGGGCAATTAATTTTTAATTTACGATTATATTTTGACCTTAGTTTAAGGCTTTGTAAAAAGTATTACTAATAAATCAGTACGGTCTTTATACTATTATTTAAATTGATTGACAATTAAATATTTATTGAAAAAAAATTGTTTTCCTTACATATCCTTAGCTATTAAATCTGTTATTCTCAACAAATGCAATTTTTAGGTTTAAAGGGATCCTATTCTGATACTCAAAGTATTAAATTCATATTTTAGTCTGCTTTGTTCCATAATTTTTATTATTTAGTTTGAATTTTGATATGGAATTAATTAAAAAAAACTTAATTTAGTGTTATTAGTTACTCTTAAACAAAAAACTTGTTTTTGCAGTGACAAAAATTTTAGCTATAATTTTTTAATATTAGGGAATATTAGGAATAAAATCTAAATTTTACATTTAACAAGATGTGATTCTGATGTCAGAGTAGGTAAATCTTCATGACCATTTTAGTTTGGTACATACAAAATGTGCCCACACACCTAATTTATATTTAATTTAATTTTCTTGAACATCTATTTAATAGTTTATGCATAGACAATGGTATTTAAACGTTGGCTTTAAATAAAAAATAATAAGATAACAAAAAACAATGATTCTGCATAAATAATTTATTAAAGTTTCGAATTATATTCAATTTGTCTTGAGAGATATTTAACGATGATAAAAAACCATTGACTGGAAAATAATTTTTTCTTTATATTTAATAGTACTACAACTGAATATTTTTTTGGCCTTAGTTAGAATAAGTTAAAAGAAAAAAATTTAATTATTAATAATTAGTACGTCAATCAAATAGCGTAAAAAAGGTTTTGGCTTAGGTACAGAAACTAAAAATTATTTTAGTATACTTAATAATTTTAATGGTAATTGATTTTTAAAATATTATTATGATTTAATATATATCCAGTCATCCCTTTCTTCATAATTTTCTATATATACAGGGTGTCCCAAAATTAGTGGACGAAACGCGAACCCTGTATTCTTTGGTCAAAAATAACCTCACTTTTTGCTATAAACATATATCGGCAAACGCCCCCCAAGGGAGCTACGCCCCTTTTAAAGGGGGCACCTGAAGATGGTTTTTTCCACTTATTTTCGAAATGGGTAAATTTTGGTATTCTCCCAATTTTTATATGCTAAATTTAGTTGTCATTTCATAATTTTCATTATTTAGTCAGGTGCGTATCATTTAGGGGGTGAGCCTAAAAAAATACTTAAAAAAAAATTGTTTGCAAAGTTTTTGTTTTTCTTTTCTTTAGATTTTAAAGATTTAAAGCTTTTTACGTAAAAAAGTACCTCTTGGTCAATAACGTTAGGAATTACCATTTTCGAGAAAAACGCATTTAAAAATAACGCTGCATAGTATTATTAATAACAATTTTTATTAAAACTCAATAGCACGCTTCAAAAGTAAATTGACAAATAAAATGGCAAACAGATAAAAATACTAATTTATTTGAGGCAAATGCTCAAACAAGTTTTCGTTTTCCTGAATGCATAACCTGGATTTTTTTTGAATGTTTTGGGTCGACCTAAGAATTCCAAATCGGTTTTCTCTTATTTGGCCTGCAGCTGCGAGAATTCGCTTCTGAAGCTCTTGTGGAGTATCAATTTCGGTGTCATAAATAATATTGCACATATTACCCCAAAGATAATAATCCAGAGGATTAAGGTCGGGCGATCGTGCAGGCCAGTTCATTGGACCACCTCGGCCTATCCATCTGCCTGTAAAATTATTGTCCAGCCAGTTTCTCACCTGTCGGCTGTAGTGAGCTGGTGCCCCATCGTGCTGAAAAATCATTTCCAGCCGAGTATCTATGGGAACATCGTCCAGTAAATCTCTGAGATTGTTTTGAAGAAAATTTAAATAATGACGACCAGTTAACCTGTGTGGCAGAATAATTGGGCCTATCAATTTATCTCCTATCAAACCCGCCCATACGTTAAAGGAAAATCTATGCTGAAAGTTAGTTCGTCGAACTACTTTCGGATTCTCGATGATCCCAAAATGAGTATTACGGCTGTTAAAGCCCTTTCCACAGATGTAAATAGCTCCGAACCAGATAAATACTCCAATGTTAAATTTGCGGACCCTAAAAGGATGCTGGCCTGAGTGAGCTCTAGCATCCCAAGCCAAAATTATTAGTCTATGTTGCCAAATCGAGCATCCCGGTTCGTTGCGTGCCTCTACGTTACGGAGGGTAGTAAAGGATTTGGATCTTGGGTATTTAGTTAAATTTATACATTTAGTGTGTAAATTTAACATTTGGGGTATTGACCAAGAGGTTTTATTTACATTTAACGAAGTTTACATTGATACTTGATGAAAGAAACCGCAAAATAGATTATTGATATTATAGAGGGAACTATAGATACATACTTAATGTATATGTATGTCAATTGAATTTATATTTCAATTAAAAGCAGTACGATAATAAGTCCTATAGTTATAATAACAGGATCAATTTAAAGCATCCTTAATTATATTTTTGTTTCATAAAATGTATATCAATGTAGAAATTGTAAATGTTAATTATACAATAGTAATTATACAATAAGCATGATCAGGGAAATAGAATCAGCTGATTCTCCGTCATTGTTGAAAGACAAGTAGCATTCCGTGCGATGTCTATAATATATATATATATATATAGAAGGTTGACGAGAATCGTGAGGAACAGCGTTCAATCAAATATATAAAGAGCCGCATCGCTGATAGGTGGCAGTTCAATTAAGTAAAGTTTGGCGCGAGATTTAAATAACTGTAAATAAATATAGTAAAGATAAAAATCTCTAGTAGTCGTGAGTGATTGTGCTTTTATATTGAAGTGTCTAACTCTAAATAAATTAGTAGACCATTTTCGAGTCTTTTAATTCATACCTTACCTACGAACGGAAAAACGCTACAATGGTGCCACGTGTGGGGTTTGAATTGGTTGTTAGTTAACTGGACATTAATGAAAATTAATAATAGTGGACTAAAATAACTCTCCCAATTTTGATATGCTGAATTTAGTTGTCATTTCATAATTTTCATTATTTAGTCAGGTGCGTATCATTTAGGGGGCGAGCCTAAAAAAATTGTGTGCAAATTTTTTGTTTTTTTTTCTTTAAATTTTAAAAATTTGAAGCTTTTTACGTAAAAAAGTACCTCTTGGTCAATAACTCTACGAGTTACCATTTTCGAGAAAAACGCATTTAAAAATAACGCTGCATAATGACATTAACATTTGTTGTAATTGATTATTTTGCATTCAAATTGTTAATATCTTTTTAACTATGAAAGACTTTTCGACCCGTGAAAAAGTAGATATTCATTTTATGTATGGGTTTTGCAATGGAAACGCACATGCCGCTGCACGAGAGTATCGGCGGAGGTTTCCTGCAAGAAGGCTTCCACATTGAAAAGTTTTTGTTAGAATTCATAGAAATTTAGTTGAATATGGATCCTTCCAACGTGCTCGAGGGCAAGGAAGACCAATTACAAATGATGGTTATGGGGAAGTACTGAATTTAATTGAAGAAAACCCTCAAATATCATTAAGAACCTTAGAGAAGAGATTACTAATATCCCAAAGTCAAATGTAAGTAAAATTAAATATAAAAAATAAATAATTAAGTACCTAATTTGTTATCCAAAAAATTAAATTTAAAGTATTTATAACTGAAAATTGAGATTGGTATAAATAGTGTTGTTATTAATTATTATCGTCGGATTGCATTAAATTCATTTCAAAATACTCTAATTACTATTATTATTATTATTTACTTGGATAAGTCTTATAACAAACATCAAACACCCCAAAACAAATCCTTTTGACGACTAATTGGAATGTTTAGGCTTATTTCCTATGCAATTTAAAATATTTAAAAATAATTTCAGATTGGAAGAATGACCAAGATGTTAGGATACCATCCTCTCCATTATAAAAGGGTTCAGGAGTTAAAAGAAGAAGATTTTCCAGCTCGAGTAGATGTTTACAATATCGTTATTTCGGCCCAAGTTGAGACATTCGCTTAGAACATTGAAAGGCCTTTCAATGTTCTAAGGACATTCGGTTTAATAAACTCACCAATATGTTGACAATTAAAAATGTAAATATTCTGAAAATTAGCTGGGTTGTCCACATCATAACAATTATGAAATATTAATTTACATACAGCAATACTTATATCTGTTCAATTCTGATGGATGTCCATTGAATTGTAGCACACCATTTAAGTACTCACGTTTGAACTATGTCATTTTAGTTAATATAATGTAAATTTAATTCAAGTGTATTAAAAATTAATTTTTGGCTTTCTTTTCCTTTTGCACGGTTTCCTTTACATAAAGATTTTACATTCTATTCTAAATTTGTGACATTATCTAAATAAATTTTCGATATATTTAACTGAACTGTATTTGCGAGTAGTCAAACAATATTTACTCAAATGACTGCCGGCCAATTGTTCCAATTGCCAATTAATTGTATAAACAAAAGAATCTATATGCGGTATATTGACGTTTGGAAAATCTACCGACTGTGCCAATTAAAAATCTATTACGTTTAAATCTTTTTTTTTACACAACTTATTTATTAAAAAATGAAACTTGTACAAGCTAGGCTGAAACGAAAAGTGAAATATTAATAATATATCGTGTTTAAAGAATTTGGGATTAGTAGTAGATAACGAAGCTATTTTGTAATTTATGGCGTCAATAGTTTTGTGCATTTAAATTCTCTTCTTAGTGTTAGATTTGTATCTTAAATATAGCAAAACGATAAATTTTGATAGGTTTTCATTTTCATGTTCAGAGTTTTTTTTTGTTTTAATATTTATGTGTAGTAATTAATTTATAATTAGTAAACATTAGGTGTTTTTGTATTGCAGAGTAAAAAAGTTATTTACAATAAACGCATGGCAAACTGCTCATTTTTTCTTGATATCTTGGTGAAAACATAATGGTCCTGATATATTGGCGAGCATAGTAGTTCGTTCCATCCACGTTAAAAGTTGTAGATAGACTACGGTTAATATACATACGTAGAAAATTTCAAATATTAATTTTATAAAATTACAAAACAATTTTGCTATTAAACCTATATTTAATTCTCGATACATGTTTCGCAAACGATAATAGCACCTTCAAGAGAAGATTATAATCAGTTATAAATCAGTAAAATTGTTGTGTTTGCTTAAATTTTAATTTTTTTAAAATTAGATGCAAAACGCAACATTTCATAAAGTTTGCTTATTTCGTCTCTGATCTCTGGATATAGGCTGATGTTTAAACAAAAATAAGCTCTGTATATCGCCTTAATAAAGGCTAAAGCTTCGGCACTTCTTTTAAAATAAAATCAGTGACTTTTAATCATGATATTGGAAACCCTAAACTTGGCATTTGCTTTCCAACAACTGTAATAATAAAATAAATTTTAATAATTCTAATCATCTTAATGCAACTAATATATTCCCCTAACAAACACAGTGGAACTAATAAAATTTTGCACAATCTAAAAAAAGTTCTTTATTTCTATATTTATTTATACTTTCTTACTTCACATATTAAATACATAATAAATGGTTGTTTTGAATACAGTTATTTCTCTCTTGCCTGGAAAAGCCCTATGGGGGATTCCAGTTACACAAGTTCAAATTACATTTTTCTTTTTTACAAGAATTTACACAATGAGCTCGCATGTGCTGCTCAGACCTTTAGAGCAAACTAACCTAATTACAACTAAAACAAGAATAAAGACTTTTCTAATTAGTTATAATTAGTTAGAAAGTAAGTTAATAATTGACTAAATCAATTACATTATTATTCGTATAAGTTGTTCAACCTATTTTCCCAGCAGCGTTTAAAATCGTTGAGAGAACAATAAATTCATAATTATTTTTCAAATAACGAACTATTACCTAATATAGTCGGCATGGATTTAGGAGTTAGCTGACTACAGCTACAGCGTTTTCTAGCCAGTGATATTTTTGAAATCACAGATCAAGGCAACGTTACAGTACTTGCGCTGCTTGATTACTTAAAAGCCTTTGATACGATCAATCATGGGCTTTTACTATTCAAGCTTAAATATCTTGGATTTCTGGAAGAATGAGCGTCTTTGAATGGGTCATATTTATAAAAGAGATATAAAAAAAAATTGATAAATTATTTAAAGACAAATTTTTTGACAAACTCGATAATTTATCTGGTGTACCACAAAGGTCTATACAGGGTGTTTCAGAACTATGGGATCAAACTTCTGGGTGTTGTTCAGTGCAACAGAAGAATCCATTTGAGTATAGGAACCCATGTCCGAAAATGCGTCACTACGCCACTACGGCCCTCACTTGCAATCTGGGTGTTTGTATTAATTTCCAAGAAAGGAATTTTGTAGGTTAAAAATTCTTCTTAAAAATAGGATTTTTTTAAAAATATTAAACTTGTTATTAGATTCGTTTGTCCTTTCAGCCTTTATCTACTATAATTATTTATACTACTCCTGCCTTTATATGCTGCATAAAAATATGATTACTGGTAGTGCAGAATGCTTGTACTCGTTTAATTTTTGACTTAAAAAAACAGGATCATTATATCTCAAAACCACAATTTCACCCATCAATTAATGACTATCTTGAGCAATATCATTAAAGCACTTCGTCTTATACATTCTGTAAACATTAGGCATAAAACTAAGTAATCTGTGCTTTGGTTTTGCACAACGTCTTATTCTGCCTATAACGTAATAAATTTACTCAACTCACATCCAGATGATAAATTTAAATATCAACTTAAAACACATTTTTAAAAATTTTTTTTAATGCAACTAAAAAATGTTCGTAAAAAAAACTAAATTGGATTCGTTAACTTGTACCAAAAATAAAACCAAAAAAATTTATCCTAAGCCCTAAAAATAATATTTAAATACTATATAACATAAATACAAAAACTATATCGATACTTACACAACATGAAATTAAAGCGATCCATATTAAAGTAGTATAAATTTTCATGGTTCAAAACTATAAACTGACTCCTATGGATCAACCAGCTTGTGCAAACTAAAACTCCTACTAAACTACACAAATCATTTAAAACTAAAAATATTGCTCATAAATAATTAACAATACAAATTCTTAGCCATAGCTTTAATACTCTCCCTCCTATGCACGGATTTCAAAACATACATGAGTGACATCGACATATGATTTGAATAAATTCGCGATCAAACAATAAAATTTGATTTATTTTTTGCAAGAACCAGTTTTTATTATTAAATTAAAAATAGGGTTATGGAAGATCAGCACATATTATTTAGTCACCTAGGGGTTGAAGAAAAAACATATTATAAAGTGTCATGGTCATTACAATTGTTACTATTATTGGAAATTTCTAATTCAAAAATATGAATGCGTCAAATTAAGCTAAAAAATATTCTCTATAAGGAACAATAATAACTATCTAATATATATGCATAAATAAACGGTTTAATATATAAAACAGAAATATTTGACAAAACCAAATAAGTTTTATATATTCATTGGTAATTGAAGGTTCCGTCCTAAATACACATTTTTACGAAGCATTGTTTGGGGTCATTGCTGTAAGGTTAAAATTACCGCTGGTACCTGCATACCAATAAGCATTTCTTCTTTTTTATATGGTTGTCAATCTTACTTGATCGTTGTAATAAGTTTTTGTTTTTAGAACGAGTAATATATTAATTATTAATTATTTATAAAATCATATGCCCTTTCGATAATTTTAATTTAAATGTATCAAACTCGAGAGTGAAAATAAGATTAAATTGATTTCGAGTAATAAAAGCAGAAGCGAATTCAATATTAATAAATAATTGCGCAAGAGTTTCTGCTTTGAATTCGAACAATGGTGTTCCACTTTTTTAAAGTCATGAAAGCAGTTTTAAATATGTTTAAAAGCTTTAAAAGAAATGTTATAAAATCAGGATGGTGCTACTAAAACCTATTAACTAAAATTCTGTTATTACCAATTTATTGTTTTAGGGTTAAACACGATTTAATCATCTGTATAATTTTCATATTATATAGAGTATTTGAAGTAGAAAATAAAATTATTAAATGTATGGCGTCAATGACAATTCAGCCATCTAGTTTTTTCAAACACATGCTACTTTATTTTTCACAAAACCTCTTAGAGATAATTTTTGATGCTTATCGGTTAAGAGCACATATAGAATAGACCTTCTGTCTAAAAGACAAAGCCACACCTCTCGAAGCGCGCCGTGAATGTTAAAAATTATTAAAATGATGAAAAATTAACTGCTACTATTCGTAAAGTTTGGTCGTAAAAATGTTCCTATTAAATTCGAAAGTACTGGTGCGGTTAGTGATGCGAAATATACAATACGAGGTCATAAGGGACGTTCACAATGAAACATCACTGTAGTTCACGAGAGTATGACAGAATTGCCATAGACATCCAGTCATAATCGAGCATAAGAATTAGACATTTCAACAGCGAATTTTCACTAAAGATTTGCAGCTGCATGTCTAGAAAATCCAACTGTCTCAACAAATTCTGCCAGCAGACCATGAACAATGAAGAGAATTTACCAATTGGATCCTTGGGCCTTGAGTTGGCTTCGTTAATAGGCAAAATTGTGGTATCTGGAGCTTAGAAAATTTACGAATGATTTATCAGAAAGCAATGCATCCACAACGTGTCACTGTATGGTGTTCATTTTGCTTCAGAGGAATAACTGGACCATTTTTCTTCGAAAAGAAAGAAGGTGTACTGAGGTGGTGAGCTGAACATGAGGAATATAAGGAGAACATTTTTAGAAATGCCCAAATTAACACGTTGACTGCCAAGCACGAGATAACTCGTGGTTGGCAATCTATAGCCAGTCGCCAGCCACGAGTTATCTCGGTTTTGACTAACTGTTTTACGGCGCCCAGTACGAGTAAACTCGTGGCGTTTGCGTTGAAATTTGTGGTGCTGGGCGCTCGCAATAGACCAGTAAAACACATCGTGGCGTCATTTTTAAAATATATTTTCATCTTGTTTAGTACAGAGGAAGCAAGATGCAGTGACACAAAAAAAATTAAAAATGTTTTTAGTTCTAACAAAAAGCGGAAAAAGATAAGCTGTGCCTTAGAAATAGGGAAACTTAATTGCTAGTGTTTACAGAAGTTTACAAAAAAAATTATGTAAAAAATCTTGTTTAGTCATTTTTACTTTAGGTGGTAGTCCTTGAAGCAATTTTCCACACATAAGGCTGGTTTTTCTTCACAGACAGGACAGAAATAACGTGTTTCTCGTCGAAGTTTATTCGAAGTACATACACGACAAGCTCCTGTAGGTCGTTGTTTTTTTTTCGGTTGGTGGTATACCTTCCAAATAGTGAAAATCCCGCTGCTGTACGCTGCTATCATTGAGAAGAGTAGACACAAACACCTCTCTAAATTTTAAAGATTTTATTCTGCTTCCGATCGATTTACGAAACAGCAAGTAAGCGTTATGTATATATATTTCGAGAATATGCAATGCAATCTTTTTCGGCCATCTAATGGTTTTTCTTAGTGCGCTATAGTAACTTAGCATTTGATCGGACTGGTCGATACCTGACATTCCTGCATTGTACTCCTTTATTATATTAGGTTTCACAGAGACTTTTCCGTTCTTGTTGCACACTTCAATCATTTGTACTTTGTGCATATTTGAAATCGTGGTTGCGCGCCGCAAGAAACTTCTGCTCAGAGACGCCCGACCACGAGATAACTGGAAGTTGTTTTTTTTTTTTTTACAAAAAAAAATAAATATAACATATAATATTAAAAATTTTGATTTGTAAGCCATTTTGACAAATTATTTCAATTTTGACATAGTGGCGTCTGAGAATGGTTTTTATATAAATGTCATGGCAGTCAACGTGTTAAATAATTAATAGCTCGGTATAAACGCGCCTTAATATGCATTGAATAAACCAAGTGACATATCGTCAGTAAAAACAGACCTTACCGTTTGAAAGTACTTCATGTGTCATTCTTGTGTCTCTTGACACCTAGGCATTAAGCCGCGTTTATATTGGTGACTTTAGGTTGCGTTCACATCAAAGCAACTTTTAACTTGCGATTAAATATTTATTTGTATATCTGAGGACATAAAAAAGAACGTATTTAAAAATGTGCAAAATAAATAATTAGCAACTCAGCATAAAGGCGTCCTAATATGCAGTGCTTCAGACTATGACTTTTAATAATAATAATAAATAAAACCTAAGGGATCATAAATCTGAGCTATTTCGGACAAGATAACTTTCTTGAAGCAATAACAAGCAGTTGATTTTATCAAACAGGCAAAGTTGTTTAACATCGGGTTCCACTGTTACCCTAAGATTTTTAGGGTACTATTGCTTTTATCATTAAAGAGACATTTCTATTGATGAGTTAATAAATTATTGAACAAGGTTTATTTAAAAATCTGTTTATGGGTGGCAATGTGCCTATACATTTGGCAAATATGCATTAACAAAATGAGCATAATATGTAAATATGCAAATATGCATTAACACATCTTTGAGTCTTGAACCTGGCCATAAAACAACATCTAAGCTAAGGTTATTAGAAGGATTGGAAGATCTTTTTAATATAATTTTAATTTTGGGAGTCCCATTGTCTTCTTTGATATAAGAATGGAAAGGAATATATTATAAAAGGTTGTCCGAAGAGATAAAAGGTTTCATGTGGTTTTGGAAAAACTATTATTGCATATGGATCAAGGTACGAAGAAGTAGATTTCTAAGTAATCAGCATTTCAACAAATTTAATCGTCTCGTAGCTTGACATCTAGTATCACCTAAATCACTGTATTCTTCCTTAGAAACAAGACAACTACATAACGATAAGGCTACAAAATTGGTTACACTAGCACAGTTGAACATGGCACGACAATGGAACAAATCTTAGTTAATCCTGTACATTGAACATTACTACTGTAGAAAAAAGGTATGGATTAATGGAAAATTATACTTGTAAAACAAAAAAACAACAGGGAAAATGGTATTATCAACGAATAGTTGGCTAAATTATAGTAGGGAAAAGACGGGCAAAATGGGGTAGTTTGTCTCCAAATAAAGATAACTTTAGTATTAATTGACACAGAAACTTTAATTCACGAAAAAATAATTTCTACATATCATGCCTAAGTTATAACAGCTTAAAATAAAGTAAAAAATATACAAGTTTTTTGTTACAGTCATTTTAGCAAAACAATGCTAATTGCCCTGTTTTGCCCGCACAGTCGGGCAAAATGGGATTGGACCTTAATTGCATAACTCACAAACTAAAACGGCTTCGTCATTTTCGTCTTCAAATCCTCTAATCCGCATGAGTTATGAGCCCAGTGGTGACACATTAAGCATGCTATCCATCCTTCTGTTGACGAAGAGTAAAAATCTCCACAGTAGGGGCACTCCGCATCACTAACTTCACTGTCATTTGAGTCATTACTTTTCAGAATAGTGGAGGCTTTAGTAATATTTTTCTGTTTTGGTGATGGTGCAAGGTTTTTCTTCAGTTTTTCCCTTTAGAATTTTTATTATTTTTTTGCTCAGCTTTCTCTAGGTCGCTTTTGTAAGGCGAAAACGATAAAATAGCAGTCTTTCCTCTTTTATGAGAAACTCTTTTCTCAGTTTGTTTTATTTTAGGGATTGGAATTATACCCTCCGGACTAACAATCTTAAAGCTTACCTCTGAATCTTTTGATGTACCTGGTTTGGAAATATCAATTGAATTGTTTTTTCTTTAACTAAATTAATTTACGATAGTTGTGTTTCGTTCATAGTTTCACTATTATTGTTTTTAGGTGGTAAGTTTTCATTTTGTTCAATATTTGTTGTTTGGGAAGGCAAAAAGTCTGCATCAGTAAAAACATCCTCATTAACTGGCCAAACTTCAGTTTTTAAAAATCCATTCATGGCAGTAAGCGGTGTAGCTGCTCTGTGATTAGCTACACAAAATAATTTAGTTATTTGTTGTAAGGTAGTTACACAACCAGGATTAGCTCTAAGCCATTTGCGTACTTCTTCAGCGTAATATGTACTTATTGGTTTCATTAAAGCTACATCTAGAGCTTGTAGCCGATGGGTGCAATGGGGAGGGTAGCAGATCAAAATAACTTCATGTTTCCTGGCGTAATTAATAACTTTCAGGTTTTTTGTGTGGGGTGAATGTCCATCCAAAAGCAGAATTGGTCAGTCTTTTGAGGGCTTGGTAAATTCAACAAATTTTTTGAACCAAATAAAGAATACATTTTTATCCATCCACTCACTATCATTTAGCTCTACCCAACCGCCAGGACCAATTCCATCCATGAAAGCTTGTTGAATTTTTTTTCTACCTAATATAAACATGGGAGGTATGTATGTTCCTGAAGCCGAAAAGCATATTTCAACAGTGACGGTCTCACCCCTCTCCCCTGACGTCAAGGCTCCGACTTGTCTTTTCCCTTTAGTGGCAATAATTTTAGACATTTCCTTTGGATTAACTGACACTCCGATTTCGTCCACATTATAGATTTTATCGGCTATCAGTTGATATTTATCTACAGTTTCAATAAGTAAATTTAAAAAATTACCTACAGCCACTTTATTAAACGCCATTGCTCGAGCCCCAGATGTTGCTTCTAGTGTTCTAATTGAAAGTTCTGGATGTCGACGCAAAAAACTCTGCATCCAATCCTTCCCAGCATGGCAAGTTCTTTATTAAACGGATGATTAAGTTCATTGAGCTCAGCTAATTGAAATGCTAAACGCCTGCGTTAAGTCATCGTTAATCCAAATAATCTTTTTTCCATGTGTATTAAATAATTTGCAAAGTCTTGTTCCTGTTCAGGAGTGAATATTGCCTTAAATCGTCCCAAAGATTTAATAACAACATACCCAGGATTTTCACGTGGCTTTTTTAACGTGGCGCTCTAATGTAGATTGAGGCACATTAAAACTGGTAGATGCTCTGCAGTACCACATTTTGCCATTTAATACGGCTATTACAGCATTCTGCATACTGTCCGTGGACCATTCGTGTCGGTCAGAATGGCGGTTGTACTTAAACACCATCTGAAAATAATAATAATTATTATTGTTTTGTATTGGGCGGGTAAAATGGGGTAGTACCCCATTTTGCCCTACTCCGTTTTGCCCAAATGCACATTTTGAGGTTAGGTATATTTTTTCCCTGTTCGATTAAAAAATTACTAAACATTTTTACACAGAAATATGCCTAAATGTGTATACTTGTCCATAAAGAACAACAATTAAATATAAATTACAATTATGGTTCACTTACCTTTTATTAAATTATTGACGAAAATATACCTGCATCTCTAAAACAACCACCGCTCGACTGACCGATATTCACGCAGCTTCTGAAGTGACATCGCTTTTTGCCATCGATCGGGCATGGCCTTAAACTAAGCTGTACGAACTTTCGGATAGATGGAGCTGGCTGTACTAAAAATAATCACGGCACCCCGTTTTGCCCGCCTACCCCATCTTGCCCGCCTTTCCCCTATTTCTTGGAACAAATTTTATACACTTTAGACAATGTGACTATTGGAGAAACACATATCTATACTGTTGTTTCACAAAAAAATATTTTGCTGACTTTTACCTCATTCTGTTTTAAACTTGTCATGTTAATACATCATATTTTTGAAAGAGTGGAAATATTGCTTACAAAAAACAATCTTGACTTTTAACACCTAAATAATACATAAT
Organism: Anthonomus grandis grandis; assembly: GCF_022605725.1. Lineage (NCBI taxonomy): Eukaryota > Metazoa > Arthropoda > Insecta > Coleoptera > Curculionidae > Anthonomus > Anthonomus grandis. The sequence goes on from NC_065552.1 coordinate 34,667,210, forward strand.
TTTGATAAAATTAATATAAGATTGCCGCCTTTTTATTAACTTCCTATTAGGCAAAAATCATAAAGGTAAACAAATGTAAATTGGGTTAGGTAAATGTTACACGAATTTTAAAATCCCCAGGACATTCAATGAAACTTCAGTATGTGAAGAAAGCTGTCCGCTGTCCACAGCTTTGTTCACATAAAATGCATATCATTTAGTGAGAGTAGAGCAAGAAAATGCGACAGAGCGAGTGTTGGAAAAGCGTTTCTGTGCTCTGATTTTTGCCTCGCTCGAATACACAGCTCAGAATGGACGTTGAATATCCTCACATTTCTAGAGTACATGGGTAAACAATAAAAAAAATTAGTTATGTGTCGTCACACTACAGGGTGTCCCGAAATTACATCGCAATATTTTACCAGTCGCATCTTTGTCTAAAAATAAGACAAACACTTAATTGGCAATAAAAAATGTCATAGATTTTAGAAATTGTACGTGGTATAGTTGGTTGCGTTAGTTGTAAAAACCACATAAATCATAAAAATTAAAAAAACAGATAAAATTAATTTTTCTAATTAGGAGTTTAATTTCAAATTTTAGATTTCCCATAGCAAAAAGAGCGCTTTAGAAATTAACCGTTTATGGCTATCTAACTCCTCGTACTAGGCTTTAATCTTTTTATCTAACTCGACACCATTCCCAACAGTTAAAGTAGGTATGCGGACTAGGCACGGGCAAAAAGTGAAATGAGTACCATCGACAATTTCTTTTGTTTTGTTGTAGTGCTCTGCGAAAATCGCAGTTGACTGGTCACTTTCGTCATACCTTCTTTTAGACCTACGATCTTCGGCGCCGCGGTTTAACGATCTTCCTCCTCTTAAAACAAAGCAAATATTGAAAATTTAAATTATTAAAATATAGAATTTTTAAAGGATGTCATAAACAAGTGTATAAAGAGTGTTTTTAAACAATACGTATTGTAAACCGGTCAACTGGTTTCGATAAATCGAGAAAAATTGGTGAATTTTAAGACGACCTTTGAATTCTCCTTTAGTACAGTCAGATTTTCTTTTAAAACTAGCAAAGCCAGAATCTTGCTTATGGTTTATTGGTTTTAAATAGAAAAAGGTAAGAATTTATAAAATTCTATGTATGATGCATATAAATACTATTATTTGTAGTTTTTTTGTTCAAATTCTTTTGGATTAAGAGAATATTTAACCTTTAGCTTGCTTAGTGTGTAATACTTATTGTAAGATGTATCCATTTTTAATGGTTTCTATATATATAGTTTGTCAGGTGTTTTTGCTACAGTAATATTTATTCTATACTTTCTAGTATTTATTATAACAAGTTGTTTTCTGCGTTTTAAAGGACTTTTGATATTCAGACCCTTGCTGTAGATTATTCCAAATAATTTATTTTAAATTATTATCAGACATATTTTTTATGAGAAGTGAAAATGCGTAACTATTACATTGGTCAAATGTTTTTGATAAACAAAATTAATTTACATGTAAAATTTAACTATTTAAGTTTCTTTTATCGTGGAGGTATTAGGGAAAGTACTGCAAATAATTATTGGAAACATTTAGAAAAATTGGATGCAATATAATAGAGATGACTAGTTTATCATATTCTCCAAGTAAAATTAAAAAGGTTATTAAAAATAAGTTTTATTTATTGGTCAAAGGAGGGAAAAAAGTAAACTCAAAGTCAAAGTCTCATAAATCAGCGTCTATTAAAGGTTACGCGTTTCGCCGCATTAGGGCATCATCAGACCTATCGAAATACAAAAACCACACACTGACTCAGACAAACATATATTTAAAAAAAAAAATATATATATATATATATATATTTATACAGTAGAGTCTCGATAAGGTGAACTAATTAGGGATGACTGTGTTCATGGTTTCTAATCTAAATGTTTCTAAACTCTTCTGTTTTCCGTTGCTCTTCTCTTTCCCTCCGAAGCCTTTCAGCCCTCAAATCTTCCAGTTTCTTCTGTTTTTCTTTTTTCTCTGGTTCATCTTCACTGCTCTCTATGCTTCCTTCCTTTTTATGTTTCCTTATTTCTTCTAATGTGGATAATTAGAGACGATTGTTTTAAAATGTACATACACTAGAAAAAGACGCAGTTTCAAGGTTTTTCCTCTTACACAACTAGTTAGCTACACTCAAAGCTCTATTAAAGACGTACAGCATCTATGGTACATGTGTAGCTTTAACATAAAAAACCTCAATTAATTAAGAACAGTATTTAATTTGATAGCTGGCTTGTCGAAAATGAGACCCAACAATTATAGGTAAAAAAAATATTGAACATTTTATCTACACGTTAACGTTCAAATTAAATTTTTTACATGATACTAGCATGATCCAATATAATTTATTGTGCTAAGTTACACAATTAGGAAACTGCTTGAGAAATCACAATTATTTGTTTAAACGAATCTCTTGCTTGATTAAAGTGAACCAAATTTCATATTTATACCTAAGCATCTACATATGTACTACTTTATTACTTTGCAGTAAATGTTTGTCATCCTCTAAATGAAACCATATAATTTACAATATGGTTACGTTAATATATGGTCACTGTCATTATTTAATTTAAATTTAAACTTTTTATATATTTTAGCTATAATACTTCTTAAACGCGACTCATCTAATTTTATCAGTTTTAAAAGATAATTTGACTGTACTAAAAACTTTTTAAAACGCGTTCTCGAAGACATCGATTCTTGATTGTTGACTGATCCTGATCGTTTAATCGGGTACCATTTCAGGTTTTTGACTTTAAATAATCTGGTTTTCATTGGAAATGATAAATTTAGCAGTATTGTCTGTCTTTTGTTTGCAGTAACAGGATTTTTAATGTGTCTAGTAGAGGTCTAGCGGTGAGCGGTGTTAAAAGACAGTGCTGTGATATTGTGATAATTATTATATTTTAAAGGACGTTTAAAAAAAATTAACGAGAATGTTAACATTTTTTTATTGGAGTTGTTTTATAACTCAGGTGAGTATTAGTTTGACCTATTTATTTTTAATGTTTTCATTGCCTTTGACTCGAATTTTTATTTATATTTTACCAAATTAAATTGAGTATGTATATTATACAAAGAAATGTGTAAAAAAATTAGTAGAACAACAAATCGAGTAATTAAATATATATTAACTAAAGTTAATAATTACGATTACATTTTTCTAATTTTGTTAAATTGTTTTTAATTATGTTTTAAACCCCTGTATATAGTTAGTAATCAAATACTAATTTATCTACTTTTCTAAGCATGTTTCAGCTTTTTTTCTTTATATACCGCTAATATTTTTAAAGACTTTTAAATGAATTTAATGCCATTGAAAAATATTGATGTTATTATTTAAAATAATGTCTACCTACCTTACATCGGTATTTTTTGTGTCTGCCGATCAGCATTAAAGAAATTTAAAAATGTTCTAGCTAGCAATGGGTTTTTTTCAACCCTATTTCTTAGAAAAATCAGTCATATTATTAGTTTAAAATAATAGGATAAATTGATCCTTATCCTAATATTTTATATAATTTTTTTACCAATATACAGGGTGTTCCTTAAAGACGTGCTAAAATTTAAGAGGGTGATTCCTGGACTTATTTTAAGAAAAAAAGTTTCTATGAACATTTGTCCTAAACGTCTTAACTTTTGAGATACAGGGTGTTAAAGTTTTCAAACAAAAAAAAGTTTTTTAATAATAACTTAAACAATAATGTAATAATGACATTTTTATGAAATTTCGTACATGTATCCTATGCATCAAGACGCATTTTTCTGATGTGCAAAAAAATATTTTCTCGGTCGGTGGCGTCCCTGGCGAGCTGGCTTTTTAGGGCAGTAAAATTCTTTTTATTTTTTTTTAGTGAAAACCATATGTTGAATTAAAAAAATAATTTTTATTTTAAGAAGAAGCAGCGACGTAGTATTTTTTCACTAAAAATACTCAATAGAAGACCTATAGGGATGCCACTGGCAGAGAGAATATTTTTTTTGCACATCAAAAGTTGATATTAGGTAAAAAAATTGCCAACTCTCGAAATTTAACAAGGTATTTTAACTTTCTTCTCAACTAAAGTAAAGAAAAATAAACCGCCAATATATATTTGAATTTCAGGTATGTTTGGCAAAGGCAGAAATACTGAGAGGACCACCAGAAGTTGAAAAAAACCCAAAATTTTCCGGATCATACATACCCGCTGCCATGCAGATTATTGCTCACGATACTGAACTAATGAAGTATGTGATCAAACCACCTCAAGGTAAATAGTAGCTAATAACTAATGTAATCGGTTATTAGTAGAATATTTTTTGATTTTTCATTTATTAATCCATGCTGCAAGAATAATTATTTTGTAGGAACTACAACTACTACTACCACAACTATTCGTCCGACACCGTCTCATAGGCCAGCAGTGTTTGCACCAACCTCACCCATTGGACCTACCGCTTATTTTTCACAAAGTAAGTACTATAATTTCATAAATATCTAATTTTAATTTAATTGCTTCTATTAAAGGTGTTCAGCACGGCAAAAATACAAAATGCACGAAAAAAATTCATTTAATGAATTTTGCTCAAAAATCGCACAAAGTACTTTGCAAAATATTTCTCCTAGTAATAATGACCCCCTTAAAAGTTTTCCTCGCACGAATTGTACAAATTTTTGTTCTCAGGAAATTGCATGTAATGAGGTAATGAGGTAGAACTAATTAAAACAGTAAAAAGCTACGTTATTATTCCGTTTACCAAACTTATAAATATTTGTTGGAGAAACAGTGTGTTTTCAATTTACCTTAAAAATACATTGGTAAAGCCAATTTTCAAAAAGAGGAATCCTCCTTTACTCGAAAACTATAGACCCATCTCTGTCCTTCCTAAGTGGATCTGGTTTCTAATATTGTTGACTCATTTCACAATACGCGCTTTAACCCATTTGACCCTAAAACTATATTTTTCCGAATTTGTATATTTTTTTCTTAAAAACGGTCAATAGAAGTAGTAAGTACAACCATAAGTCGAGAAAAAATCATGATTTTTTTTTTCAATTTCCAGTTTTGGAAAAAACGGCGGTCCTTTTAAAAGGACGGTAGGATAAAGGGCTATTATTAGAAAAATAAGTAAAGACTTAAAAATATGTTTATATATCTTACAAAATGCTTAGCAAAATACTTAAAACTTAAACTTAAAAAAACTAATTCGTATGATAGTCCGCAAAACAGTTTTTTGGGTGAAGACCAACTTCACATTTTTGGCACACAAAATTTGCTTTTTTGTGGCACACAGCACATTTCCACTGACTCTCGTGATATGTAACTAAATGATCTAGTCTATCGTAACGTGAGAATTGGAATGCAGTTTTTGGAAATTTCGAAGGTCCTCTCATAGTTGTTTTCCTGTACGTTTCGAGCAGCTGTGTCCCTAGGTCCCTTCTAAACTGAAGTTGGTCAAGAGTACCACCATTATTCCTATGGAGTTGCCACGAGTTTTGTGAGGTCATGTCTACACAGTGGGAAACTAACGGAAAATACCAGTTTTTACCTCGTACTGAAACTCTATATTGGCTTATGTTTTGGTCACTATGGTCTACACCTTCCATATTTTCGTTGTATGCCTTGATCAATTGAGGCTGATCTATATAAACATGCTTCAGCCTGTGAAAATCGTTTGACCTTATTTACTGGCAAAACTGAACATGCATTGGTGGCTAAAGTAACAACGCTGTTATCATTCCATTTGCATAATGCGATTTCATTATCGGCAACACCCCATTCAAATGTACCTCGTGTCTTTTTCTTCAGAACTGCCGCATTGCTAAATGGAGATTGTGAGATCCGGTTTTCACGTATAGTACCAGTTGCCTTGATGTTCCTCAATTTTAGCTCCTTTAGAAGTGACAAAGATGTGAAAAAATTGTCAAAAAATATGTGAAAGAACAACTGACGCTCCCAAACCCAGGTGTTTATATTTGTCCGGAATTGTTGTCGACGCACCTTGGTAGGGATCAAAATGAACAATGTATCCAAGGCGTAGGGTACCTACTCAAAATTTATACCCCCACCTTATAGGCTTGCCTCGAATAAATTGCTTACCGTTATGTCTCCCAAAATACGGTATCATGGCCTCATCAAGGCTGTGATTCTCTTCAACTGGGGCATAATCAAAAATTTTTTTATTTAGGCTCTTGAAAAGAGGACCCAGTTTAGAGTACTTGTCTTTTTTATCAAGGGACGTATTATCACTGCAATGAAGATTACTCATTATGAATTGAAATCTATCTCTGGAAATAGCGCCTAATATAAGTTTATTCTGGGTATCGTTGCAATTTTGCCAATACATATGTCGCCTTGGAACAGTTGTATATCCACTGACAAGTAACACCCCTATGAAGCAGTACATCTCGTCTGCAGTAACGTTACCGGGGCGGTTTTTTTGCTGTGCATAAATATTGGTAAAATTGACAATTTCTCCTACCAAGTTCTCATCAAAAAACAGCTTGAAAATATTTCCAGGGGAACGATTGCTTTGTGCAGTTTGAACTGATTGCCATTGCATAAACGTAGACTCTAAATCTTTATTGAGAGTATAGTTAAACGTCTTTATGTGTTTAGGTTACCTTTCAACAAAAGTGGACAGTGGTAGATCATCATCACTGTCCCAGTCGTCTTCACCTTCTACGTCAAATTCAATTTCCGCCGGAGTCCTTAGTTGCACTCCGGGTAAATTATTTGGTACTATATCCTCTTCAGCCCCAGAATCTTCATCGGTATCGCAGTTTTCGTTGGCATTTTCGGGTGGAAAAATTGTAATGCCTGTAGGAATGTCCGACGTAGAGTCATTCTCCAATTCCTCTAAGATTTCTGACATGGTTAGTGGCTTTTTCCAATACCTGTAAAAAACCACATAGTAGTATATAATCCTACCGTCCTTTTAAAAGGACTCATTTAATTGAACGCTCCTGGATTGATCAAGAAGTGTGAAACATAACCACAAATATATAAAAAGGTCAGTATGTTATGTTATTTGTTAAAAACAATCAAAACAAGAACGAAAAAATAAACGAATTTTAACATATCTTACCTTGAGTCACTCATTGCAAAATAACTAGAAATACATTTAGATTTAAGTTGCAGCGAGTACGGAAATTAATCCAATCCTAAAAAATGCAAAGTATTCAAATTACAGGGAAAACTGGTCCTTGAGCATGGCGTACTTGACCAGTCACAAAAGACAGACAGATAGAAAAATCACTTTAGTCAAAGAGAGAGACAAAAACAACCTGATTCCAATAAATTGCTTAAAATTCAAAACGAAGAACAGCTAACGCCATCTAGGAGCTCTTACTTTTTACATCAAGTCATTAACCCACTTTGCACTAGATGTCGCGATCAGAACTATTTTCATACAATACTAAATTATTACATTATAAAAGCAACCAAAAAAAAAAAATAGAAACGCTTCAACTTTTTACCTGCTAGCATCTCACTCTTGCAATCAAACAAGTGGAGTTTAATGGAGCTAGGTCAGCAAGGAGTATTGTTTTTCATTTATATAAAAGATCTACTTTAACACGAAACTGAAACAATATAAACACTCTTTGTTGATGACACTACTTTATCCACTGTGGCTACTATTCACTATCGGAGATCCTACAACTATGTAGGAATGGCCAAACTAAAGCCCAACAGTTGTTGCTCCTTAATGCAGCACAGACCTAATATATGGTAATCTCTATAAGAGAAGTGAATGTCCCAAATGAAGCTGAGGTTACCTTTTAAGGCTGCAATGGAGAAATCACATAAGTAGTCTTGCCGAAAGACTTGGGAAAAACCTGTATGTTCTTCGAAATCTTTCTCGACGTATCTGATGATGTTCTACGCGTATCCTATTGAACACTGTTCTACTTGATAGGACATATGCTATGAGATAGGGAGATGTGACCTGTGTATGAGTATTTGTTACATATGAAAAACGAAGTATCCAGAGGTATATAACATACAAAGATGTCCATAAGCATTAGACTTGAAATAGGCAAAATCTGCTACAATCATATTGGTAACTTGGAAAGTGTTAAGATGGACCAAGACATTGGGCTATAAGATTTTATACTTTTCTAATTTAATACTCTTCCCATGAATTTTTAAGAAATGAACCTTCAAGAGCTTACTAATAGAAAATATTTTTTTTACATATAAGGAATATTCTAATTATTATTTTAATGCCTTCCGAATCTAGTGTTTTTCCCTAGTACTGTCTATAAATATTTTTTTTGTGTAGGTTCTTAAAAGTGATACTATTGTAAGGGTTAGTTTGAGTAGATGCATACAGACATTTATTTGTGTACCTTGTTTGATAAATTAAATATACTTCACTGACTTATATATGAGTTAAAGTTACGGTTTTGATAGTAGAACCTCGACAGCAGCGAATCCTAAACATATTTTTTGTCACGTAACTCAATTTGGGCCAATTTCAATTTGCAGTGGATAACTGCATATTGCATTCAATTGGCACAATCGCTCTGAATATTGAGTCAATATCCAGATTTCAAGTGATTGGGCCAATTTCAGATCAAGTGACCAATGTTTTCTTCAAAGATCTTTACCTTTTTTTTTGCAAGTCAACTACATCTTCTATTAATAATATTTGTATCTTTCAAACCAGTGGACTTAGACAAATTATATGTTTTATAAAGTCATACCAAAATGTAGTTTTGTACCATTCAATTTGAAAAAAGTTAACTTGTCTCTGTATGTTTGTTGTGAGACCCCTCATGTATGTAAAAATATATTTAGCAAACAAATCCAATAGATATTCGTAAGCATTACTTGGGAAAATTTTTTTTAAGGCCATGTTAACGAAATATAAATTTGTTTTGATAGGGTATTGCACAGATTGTATATAGCGTACTAAACTTACTATACTGTACTAAACATCTTTATTATTTCAAGGAAACTTAAAAAGGGAAAACCAAAAACCTTACAGTGAAAAATACTACCCATTGACACCTGAAGGCCTAAGATGGCGAGCCCTTGGAGAAAACGAAGATATTTATGAAAGAGCTGAGCATTATTTAGGAAAAGCTTTTGGAGATGTACTTAAGCTAGCCAATAGGTAAGCGATACTTCAATTGATAAGAACTTTTGTCTTTCGACTTTGAGGACATTAAATTTACTTATTCAATTATTAGAATTGATGTAGATGACGACCAGATTGCAGATGAAGAGAAAGTCTTAGAATTTTCTAAGGTCTTTGAAGATTCGGATTCACCATACAGGTTCGAACTATTGAGACAAAAAAGAGTGCCGCCAACTAAAGCTTATGTTACGTTGTTGACACTCTATGACCTTTTAAATGGTGAAGCAAAGAGATTAATGCTTAACAGATATAACGTAAGTAAAGTGTTTATTTACGTTTTTTTCAGGGCTGTTTACTATGAAGAAGTTTTTTTGTCGATTGCATATATACTTATGACAACAGAATAATATATATAGATATGCACATATGTATGTGATTATACTTTAAACAAACATAACATAAATCACATATAATAGACAAGAACATTTTTTTTTACTTCACATCACGAACATAGTATTACTTCTAGTTCATCTGTGGCTCTTGACCACGTTCGTTCATTTGTAAATATCGTAGAAGTGATAGTGATGTAAAGTAGGGTAGAGTTGGGACAGATGACGCACCTTTTTTTGTTGCGTAATAAAGTTTATAGTTGTAACATTGGGAGACAGTAAATAAAAACCACATTTAAATGTTTAAGTTTATACGTGAAAAATGTATTATTTTTCAATAAATTAGGTTTTCTTGTCAATAATTTTTTTTTCCTTATTATGTATTTGGCAATCTCACCCATCCCATATGGATGTGTTGACGCCGACCGGGTGGGTGTTATTGCTTATGAGCTTTATACATAATTAAAAAAAAAGTGAAAAAATGTGTAAGAAAAATGTAAGTATTAAGCTCATATTAAATATAGGTAGCTTAAATAAAATAAAAAAAGTAACAGAAAGAATTTTAGATAATATGAATTAAATATTAACATGGCTATTTTTTTAAAACTAGTTTAGTACATAACATGCAATGTTGTTTATATGAGGTGCAGGAAAAAGCATGTACCCATCTCTCACATTTAACACATTTTATCCAGTCTACAGTGGTTGTTTGGCCGTACTTTTCTAAGCAACCAACACATTCATTCTCATCAAAAATCTCGTCATCGGGGGAATCATTAATTGAAAAATCATCATCATTATCTGATGATGACGACTGACTTTCAACTAATTTGCGTTTGGCAGAATTAAGAGCACTCACGCGAAAAAGTGAGAGTGCTTTTCCTTTTTGTTGGTTTTGCTTCTGTTTTTCTAATTTTTTGGCTTCAAGCTCTAGTTTTTTGAGTCTCTTCTCTTTTTTTTTCCAAAATGTTGATAGGGCTAGTTAGGTCTTGGACAGACTGGTTTCTTCTTTTTGGATCCTTTGAAGCTACGATCTTGGCAACAGGAGAAAGATCTTCTAAAATCTTTGAAGGCGTCCAATCTGATGTACAAGCGACAGGCACTGCAGAATGATTATCCAATGTCTTAAGAGGAGGGGAAGAGTTTGAACTTGTCAATGCTACATTGGGTGTTAATGTGGATTGAGGAGGACCAGGTTCTGAGCGTTCACTTGGTAAATGTTAAGAAAGTTGTTCATTTTCCTCGGCAGAAAAGAAAAGCATGATCTGGGATAGCAGATGGTTTCAAGGGGTAAATTCCTGTAGCACGAAATCCTGATATTCCAATTTCAGTTGTTGCTGCACGTGTCCAAGAATTAGCAAGAAGCTTCCCAAAATGTCTGCGTTCACGTTTGCCTGGATTTGCCCTTATAAATTCATCACATGCACGTTTAAAGTAACTTTTCAGTGGCTTAAAAAAAGAGCGATCAAGGGGTTGTAAAAAATGGGTAGTATGGCTGGGCAGGCACAATAATAAAATGTCATTTTCCAGGGCAGTTTCTAGCATTTCATATGAGAACCATGACCATCTAAAATCATGAGACACTTTCCAGCTGGCTTCCTGGGTATGAAGTGCTTTGTTAGCCAATCCATGAACAGCTGTTCACAAATAAGCAGACTTTTTTCTCATGGCTCCGGGCGGCATATTTTCTTCCCAAAATTGTTGCTTGTTCACCCCCTTAAAAATACAATATGGTGGTAAAAATGAACCCTTTGCTTTACAGCAAGCCACAAGAGTTATTGTCTCTCCTCTTTCTTGATCTTTAATAACATGAATATCTTTACTTCCTTTTGCAGCCATAACTTTGCCAGGATCATTGTTAAGCTGCAAGCCACTTTCATCCATATTAAAAATATTCAAAGGCCTATTTAGCAAATCATTATCTGTTAACATCTTTGAAAATAATTGAAAATAATTATTAACCTCTTCTTTATTTAGCCCTTGAGCTCTTGCTAAAGAGACGCCCTCTGCTTTTCTTATAGAAAGGCTCTTATTTCGATTTAAAAGAAGTTTCAACCAATCTTTTCCGGCCATATGAGCCTGTGTATTGAACCTACTTTCGATACCCAACGATTTTGCTAAATTGTAGGCTAAAATTCTAACAGTTGTTCTTGTTGTTCTGGTTTAATATGTTCACAAAGCTTTTTTTCAACATCCTCCCCCAAAAGTGATTTTCCACCCATTCCACCCTTCTTAAAATCGTTTTTGTGCATTCTAAATCTTAGCGTTCTTTTAGGAATATTATTTTCTCTTGCAGCCTGTCTTATTGAAACGTTTCTGACTCTTACAACTACTACAGCTTTTAGCAGTTCTTCTTCTGTCCATTTGCCCCTTGAACTAGAATTTCTAGGACCGTAAAATGTTGGCATTTTGAAGGATCTGAAAATAAGCATTGTCTTAAAAAAGTAAACAAATTTTTATAAATTATGCGTCAGCTATCCCAGATGTGTGGGAGAGATGACGCACCTATATTATTCTATATATTATGGAGTAAACGCACTCGCCTTAATATAGGCACGTTAATAACATAACCTAGTTTTTCCTACGTCAAGTATTTTTTTGGTTATTTACGAACTTTGGTTAAAATAAAATATTTTTTAATATGTACCGAAACTTCGTGGTACTTACCAATTAGAAAAATTATACTGCCCCTATATTTTAACGCCTTTTTATATGAAAACAGTACCAGCTCTACCACACGGCGTGCACGACTAATAAATTGGGTATGGTTACACCGTAATTTTGGCTCTGCGTCATCTGTCCCGACACGTCATCTTTCCCGACTTTACCCTATAAAAAAAAAGTTCTTGTCTATTATATGTGATTTATGTCCTGTTTATTCAAAGTATAATCACATACATATGTGCACATCTACATATATTGTTGTGTTGCCGTTAGTACATATGCAAACGACAAAAAAAGCTTCTTCACAGTAAACGTCGACACCTTTTCAAAAAAGGAAGTTTTTGATTTCTTGGTCCTAACCTGCGAATTTCATCTACTAAAGTAGAAATTCTGAAATTTTTTTTTTTTAGGGATTTACGGAAGAAGTCCTCAATAATTTGGTAAATTTCTCCACTTCAACTTCTAGTAACCAACTGAAAGCTACCCTAAAGAAAATTATTGAAAAGGGCGATACAAGAAAAGAAAACGTTATGTCGAAAATTAAATCGCTTATTATGGATTTGGAGCAAGAAAACAGTTATATTAATAATGCTTTGAAAGATATTCCTCCATTATCTTTTATGCATTGATTTATATCATGTTGTATAATTGTACTGGGTAAATTGGCATGTTTTTTTGCAGTAGAGAAGGATGCCATAAATCCAATCCTGTTAGTATATATAAATACAATAATGTTTGCTTATTTTACACACCTAATTATCAGTAAATTGTTTGCTACATCTCCATGTAAAAAGTCAGGATTGTTTTGTTTTATTTGCTATATCCCATATTAATCCTAGTAGAAGGTTTCAACAAAAATATGCTTTAATTTAAATATAAAGGTCGAACGGAAATGTATAAATTTCTTCAAGAAATCCAATGAATATCCTTAGACTGATACAGATATTGTTCGAATAGTTCGAATTCGAAAAAAAATTTTTTTTTTGAAAAAAATCCAAACGGGAGTGTATACCCGAAAAATGAAAAAACCCAAACTTTAAAGGCCGATATCTCGGCTTCTATGGGAGCTATCGGGAAAATTCCAACGGGCTTGTCTTAGTTTTGTCCTTTTGAATCCAACGAGACCATCCGCAAGGTCGTAGCTTCTACGATAGTCGAGATATGGCATTTTTGAAGCCCATTTTTGGCCTCAAAAACGAGGTCAAAAAGTGACAATTTCCGAATTTTCAAAAAGCTCTCATTCCCTTATTTCTCATCGAATCCTGTTATAACCCGGTATTTTCGTGATCTACTTGATGAGAACAATCCGCTGGTAAAGTCAGTTCGAATTCGAACAAAAAAAATTTTCTGAAAAAAATCCAAACGGGGGGGTATACCCGAAAAATGAAAAAACCCAAATTTTGAAGGCCGATATCTCGGCTTCTATGGGAGCTATCGGGAAAATTCCAACGGTATTGTCTTAGTTTCGTCGTTCTGAAACCAACGAGACCATCCGCAATGTCGTAGCTTTTACGATAGCTGAGATATGGCATTTTTGATGTCCATTTTTTGCCTCAAAAACGAGGTCGAAAAAATACTCGATTTCTTAGTTCTGCTCGGATTCCCTTATAACCCGGTATTTTCGTGATCTACTTGATGAGAACAGTCCGCTGGTATAGTTAGTTCGAACTCGAAAAAAAAAAAATTTTCTGAAAAAAATCCAAACGGGGGGGTATACCCGAAAAATGAAAAAACCCAAACTTTGAAGGCCGATATCTCGGCTTCTATGGGAGCTATCGGGAAAATTCCAACGGTATTGTCTTAGTTTCGTCGTTCTGAAACCAACGAGACCATCCGCAATGTCGTAGCTTTTACGATAGCTGAGATATGGCATTTTTGATGTCCATTTTTTGCCTCAAAAACGAGGTCGAAAAAATACTCGATTTCTTAGTTCTGCTCGGATTCCCTTATAACCCGGTATTTTCGTGATCTACTTGATGAGAACAGTCCGCTGGTATAGTTAGTTCGAACTCGAAAAAAAAAAAAATTTTCTGAAAAAAATCCAAACGGGGGGGTATACCCGAAAAATGAAAAAACCCAAACTTTGAAGGCCGATATCTCGGCTTCTATGGGAGCTATCGGGAAAATTCCAACGGTATTGTCTTAGTTTCGTCGTTCTGAAACCAACGAGACCATCCGCAATGTCGTAGCTTTTACGATAGCTGAGATATGGCATTTTTGATGTCCATTTTTTGCCTCAAAAACGAGGTCGAAAAAATACTCGATTTCTTAGTTCTGCTCGGATTCCCTTATAACCCGGTATTTTCGTGATCTACTTGATGAGAACAGTCCGCTGGTATATATAGTTCGAACTCGAAAAAAAAAAATTTTTCTGAAAAAAATCCAAACGGGGGGGTATACCCGAAAAATGAAAAAACCCAAACTTTGAAGGCTGATATCTCGGCTTCTATGGGAGCTATCGGAAAAATTCCAACGGTATTGTCTTAGTTTCGTCGTTCTGAAACCAACGAGACCATCCGCAATGTCGTAGCTTTTACGATAGCTGAGATATGGCATTTTTGATGTCCATTTTTTGCCTCAAAAACGAGGTCGAAAAAATACTCGATTTCTTAGTTCTGCTCGGATTCCCTTATAACCCGGTATTTTCGTGATCTACTTGATGAGAACAGTCCGCTGGTATAGTTAGTTCGAACTCGAAAAAAAAAAATTTTTCTGAAAAAAATCCAAACGGGGGGGTATACCCGAAAAATGAAAAAACCCAAACTTTGAAGGCTGATATCTCGGCTTCTATGGGAGCTATCGGGAAAATTCCAACGGTATTGTCTTAGTTTCGTCGTTCTGAAACCAACGAGACCATCCGCAATGTCGTAGCTTTTACGATAGCTGAGATATGGCATTTTTGATGTCCATTTTTTGCCTCAAAAACGAGGTCGAAAAAATACTCGATTTCTTAGTTCTGCTCGGATTCCCTTATAACCCGGTATTTTCGTGATCTACTTGATGAGAACAGTCCGCTGGTATAGTTAGTTCGAACTCGAAAAAAAAAAAATTTTCTGAAAAAAATCCAAACGGGGGGGTATATCCGAAAAATGAAAAAACCCAAATTTTGAAGGCCGATATCTCGGCTTCTATGGGAGCTATCGGGAAAATTCCAACGGTATTGTCTTAGTTTTGTCGTTCTGAAACCAACAAGACCATCCGCAATGTCGTAGCTTTTACGATAGCTGAGATATGGCATTTTTGATGTCCATTTTTTGCCTCAAAAACGAGGTCGAAAAAATACTCGATTTCTTAGTTCTGCTCGGAATCCATTATAACCCGGTATTTTCGTGATCTACTTGATGAGAACAGTCCGCTGGTATAGTTAGTTCGAACTCGAAAAAAAAAAATTTTTCTGAAAAAAATCCAAACGGGGGGGTATACCCGAAAAATGAAAAAACCCAAACTTTGAAGGCCGATATCTCGGCTTCTATGGGAGCTATCGGGAAAATTCCAACGGTATTGTCTTAGTTTCGTCGTTCTGAAACCAACGAGACCATCCGCAATGTCGTAGCTTTTACGATAGCTGAGATATGGCATTTTTGATGTCCATTTTTTGCCTCAAAAACGAGGTCGAAAAAATACTCGATTTCTTAGTTCTGCTCGGATTCCCTTATAACCCGGTATTTTCGTGATCTACTTGATGAGGACAGTCCGCTGGTATAGTTAGTTCGAACTCGAAAAAAAAAAATTTTTCTGAAAAAAATCCAAACGGGGGGGTATACCCGAAAAATGAAAAAACCCAAACTTTGAAGGCCGATATCTCGGCTTCTATGGGAGCTATCGGGAAAATTCCAACGGTATTGTCTTAGTTTCGCCGTTCTGAAACCAACGAGACCATCCGCAATGTCGTAGCTTTTACGATAGCTGAGATATGGCATTTTTGATGTCCATTTTTTGCCTCAAAAACGAGGTCGAAAAAATACTCGATTTCTTAGTTCTGCTCGGATTCCCTTATAACCCGGTATTTTCGTGATCTACTTGATGAGAACAGTCCGCTGGTATAGTTAGTTCGAACTCGAAAAAAAAAAAATTTTCTGAAAAAAATCCAAACGGGGGGGTATATCCGAAAAATGAAAAAACCCAAATTTTGAAGGCCGATATCTCGGCTTCTATGGGAGCTATCGGGAAAATTCCAACGGTATTGTCTTAGTTTCGTCGTTCTGAAACCAACGAGACCATCCGCAATGTCGTAGCTTTTACGATAGCTGAGATATGGCATTTTTGATGTCCATTTTTTGCCTCAAAAACGAGGTTGAAAAAATACTCGATTTCTTAGTTCTGCTCGGATTCCCTTATAACCCGGTATTTTCGTGATCTACTTGATGAGAACAGTCCGCTGGTATAGTTAGTTCGAACTCGAAAAAAAAAAAATTTCTGAAAAAAATCCAAACGGGGGGGTATACCCGAAAAATGAAAAAACCCAAACTTTGAAGGCCGATATCTCGGCTTCTATGGGAGCTATCGGGAAAATTCCAACGGTATTGTCTTAGTTTCGTCGTTCTGAAACCAACGAGACCATCCGCAATGTCGTAGCTTTTACGATAGCTGAGATATGGCATTTTTGATGTCCATTTTTTGCCTCAAAAACGAGGTCGAAAAAATACTCGATTTCTTAGTTCTGCTCGGATTCCCTTATAACCCGGTATTTTCGTGATCTACTTGATGAGAACAGTCCGCTGGTATAG
Organism: Anthonomus grandis grandis; assembly: GCF_022605725.1. Lineage (NCBI taxonomy): Eukaryota > Metazoa > Arthropoda > Insecta > Coleoptera > Curculionidae > Anthonomus > Anthonomus grandis. The sequence continues at coordinate 34,684,085 of NC_065552.1, forward strand.
TTAGTTCGAACTCGAAAAAAAAAAAAATTTCTGAAAAAAATCCAAACGGGGGGGTATACCTGAAAAATGAAAAAACCCAAACTTTGAAGACCGATATCTCGGCTTCTATGGGAGCTCTCGGGAAAATTCCAACGGTATTGTCTTAGTTTCGTCGTTCTGAAACCAACGAGACCATCCGCAATGTCGTAGCTTTTACGATCGCTGAGATATGGCATTTTTGATGTCCATTTTTTGCCTCAAAAACGAGGTCGAAAAAATACTAGATTTATTAGTTCTGCTCGGATTCCCTTATAATCCGGTATTTTCGTGATCTACTTGATGAGAACAGTCCGCTGGTATAGTTAGTTCGAACTCGAAAAAAAAAAAATTTCTGAAAAAAATCCAAACGGGGGGGTATACCTGAAAAATGAAAAAACCCAAATTTTGAAGGCTGATATCTCGGCTTCTATGGGAGCTATCGGGAAAATTCCAACGGTATTGTCTTAGTTTTGTCGTTCTGAAACCAACAAGACCATCCGCAATGTCGTAGCTTTTACGATAGCTGAGATATGGCATTTTTGATGTCCATTTTTTGCCTCAAAAACGAGGTCGAAAAAATACTCGATTTCTTAGTTCTGCTCGGAATCCATTATAACCCGGTATTTTCGTGATCTACTTGATGAGAACAGTCCGCTGTTATAGTTAGTTCGAACTCGAAAAAAAAAATTTTTCTGAAAAAAATCCAAACGGGGGGGTATACCCGAAAAATGAAAAAACCCAAACTTTGAAGGCCGATATCTCGGCTTCTATGGGAGCTATCGGGAAAATTCCAACGGTATTGTCTTAGTTTTGTCGTTCTGAAACCAACAAGACCATCCGCAATGTCGTAGCTTTTACGATAGCTGAGATATGGCATTTTTGATGTCCATTTTTTGCCTCAAAAACGAGGTCGAAAAAATACTCGATTTCTTAGTTCTGCTCGGATTCCCTTATAACCCGGTATTTTCGTGATCTACTTGATGAGAACAGTCCGCTGGTATAGTTAGTTCGAACTCGAAAAAAAAAAAAATTTCTGAAAAAAATCCAAACGGGGGGGTATACCTGAAAAATGAAAAAACCCAAACTTTGAAGACCGATATCTCGGCTTCTATGGGAGCTCTCGGGAAAATTCCAACGGTATTGTCTTAGTTTCGTCGTTCTGAAACCAACGAGACCATCCGCAATGTCGTAGCTTTTACGATCGCTGAGATATGGCATTTTTGATGTCCATTTTTTGCCTCAAAAACGAGGTCGAAAAAATACTAGATTTATTAGTTCTGCTCGGATTCCCTTATAACCCGGTATTTTCGTGATCTACTTGATGAGAACAGTCCGCTGGTATAGTTAGTTCGAACTCGAAAAAAAAAAAATTTCTGAAAAAAATCCAAACGGGGGGGTATACCCGAAAAATGAAAAAACCCAAACTTTGAAGGCCGATATCTCGGCTTCTATGGGAGCTATCGGGAAAATTCCAACGGTATTGTCTTAGTTTCGTCGTTCTGAAACCAACGAGACCATCCGCAATGTCGTAGCTTTTACGATAGCTGAGATATGGCATTTTTGATGTCCATTTTTTGCCTCAAAAACGAGGTCGAAAAAATACTCGATTTCTTAGTTCTGCTCGGATTCCCTTATAACCCGGTATTTTCGTGATCTACTTGATGAGAACAGTCCGCTGGTATAGTTAGTTCGAACTCGAAAAAAAAAAAATTTTCTGAAAAAAATCCAAACGGGGGGGTATGCCCGAAAAATGAAAAAACCCAAACTTTGAAGGCCGATATCTCGGCTTCTATGGGAGCTATCGGGAAAATTCCAACGGTGTTGTCTTAGTTTCGTCGTTGTGAATCCAACGAGACCATCCGCAATGTCGTAGCTTTTACGATAGCTGAGATATGGCATTTTTGATGTCCATTTTTTGCCTCAAAAACGAGGTCGAAAAAATACTCGATTTCTTAGTTCTGCTCGGATTCCCTTATAACCCGGTATTTTCGTGATCTACTTGATGAGAACAGTCCGCTGTTATAGTTAGTTCGAACTCGAAAAAAAAAATTTTTCTGAAAAAAATCCAAACGGGGGGGTATACCCGAAAAATGAAAAAACCCAAACTTTGAAGGCCGATATCTCGGCTTCTATGGGAGCTATCGGGAAAATTCCAACGGTATTGTCTTAGTTTCGTCGTTCTGAAACCAACGAGACCATCCGCAATGTCGTAGCTTTTACGATAGCTGAGATATGGCATTTTTGATGTCCATTTTTTGCCTCAAAAACGAGGTCGAAAAAATACTCGATTTCTTAGTTCTGCTCGGATTCCCTTATAACCCGGTATTTTCGTGATCTACTTGATGAGAACAGTCCGCTGGTATAGTTAGTTCGAACTCGAAAAAAAAATTTTTTTCTGAAAAAAATCCAAACGGGGGGGTATACCCGAAAAATGAAAAAACCCAAACTTTGAAGGCCGATATCTCGGCTTCTATGGGAGCTATCGGGAAAATTCCAACGGTATTGTCTTAGTTTCGTCGTTCTGACACCAACGAGACCATCCGCAATGTCGTAGCTTTTACGATAGCTGAGATATGGCATTTTTGATGTCCATTTTTTGCCTCAAAAACGAGGTCGAAAAAATACTCGATTTCTTAGTTCTGCTCGGATTCCCTTATAACCCGGTATTTTCGTGATCTACTTGATGAGAACAGTCCGCTGGTATAGTTAGTTCGAACTCGAAAAAAAAAAAAAATTCTGAAAAAAATCCAAACGGGGGGGTATACCTGAAAAATGAAAAAACCCAAACTTTGAAGACCGATATCTCGGCTTCTATGGGAGCTCTCGGGAAAATTCCAACGGTGTTGTCTTAGTTTCGTCGTTGTAAATCCAACGAGACCATCCGCAATGTCGTAGCTTTTACGATAGCTGAGATATGGCATTTTTGATGTCCATTTTTTGCCTCAAAAACGAGGTCGAAAAAATACTCGATTTCTTAGTTCTGCTCGGATTCCCTTATAACCCGGTATTTTCGTGATCTACTTGATGAGAACAGTCCGCTGGTATAGTTAGTTCGAACTCGAAAAAAAAAAAAATTTCTGAAAAAAATCCAAACGGGGGGGTATACCTGAAAAATGAAAAAACCCAAACTTTGAAGACCGATATCTCGGCTTCTATGGGAGCTCTCGGGAAAATTCCAACGGTATTGTCTTAGTTTCGTCGTTCTGAAACCAACGAGACCATCCGCAATGTCGTAGCTTTTACGATAGCTGAGATATGGCATTTTTGATGTCCATTTTTTGCCTCAAAAACGAGGTCGAAAAAATACTCGATTTCTTAGTTCTGCTCGGATTCCCTTATAACCCGGTATTTTCGTGATCTACTTGATGAGAACAGTCTGCTGGTATAGTTAGTTCGAACTCGAAAAAAAAAAATTTTTCTGAAAAAAATCCAAACGGGGGGGTATACCCGAAAAATGAAAAAACCCAAATTTTGAAGGCTGATATCTCGGCTTCTATGGGAGCTATCGGGAAAATTCCAACGGTGTTGTCTTAGTTTCGTCGTTGTGAATCCAACGAGACCATCCGCAATGTCGTAGCTTTTACGATAGCTGAGATATGGCATTTTTGATGTCCATTTTTTGCCTCAAAAACGAGGTCGAAAAAATACTCGATTTCTTAGTTCTGCTCGGATTCCCTTATAACCCGGTATTTTCGTGATCTACTTGATGAGAACAGTCCGCTGTTATAGTTAGTTCGAACTCGAAAAAAAAAATTTTTCTGAAAAAAATCCAAACGGGGGGGTATACCCGAAAAATGAAAAAACCCAAACTTTGAAGGCCGATATCTCGGCTTCTATGGGAGCTATCGAGAAAATTCCAACGGTGTTGTCTTAGTTTCGTCGTTGTAAATCCAACGAGACCATCCGCAATGTCGTAGCTTTTACGATAGCTGAGATATGGCATTTTTGATGTCCATTTTTTGCCTCAAAAACGAGGTCGAAAAAATACTCGATTTCCTTAGTTCTGCTCGGATTCCCTTATAACCCGGTATTTTCGTGATCTACTTGATGAGAACAGTCCGCTGGTATAGTTAGTTCGAACTCGAAAAAAAAAAATTTTCTGAAAAAAAATCCAAACGGGGGGGTATACCCGAAAAATGAAAAAACCCAAACTTTGAAGGCCGATATCTCGGCTTCTATGGGAGCTATCGGGAAAATTCCAACGGTATTGTCTTAGTTTCGTCGTTCTGAAACCAACGAGACCATCCGCAATGTCGTAGCTTTTACGATAGCTGAGATATGGCATTTTTGATGTCCATTTTTTGCCTCAAAAACGAGGTCGAAAAAATACTCGATTTCTTAGTTCTGCTCGGATTCCCTTATAACCCGGTATTTTCGTGATCTACTTGATGAGAACAGTCCGCTGGTATAGTTAGTTCGAACTCGAAAAAAAAATTTTTTCTGAAAAAAATCCAAACGGGGGGGTATACCCGAAAAATGAAAAAACCCAAACTTTGAAGGCCCATATCTCGGCTTCTATGGGAGCTATCGGAAAAATTCCAACGGTATTGTCTTAGTTTCGTCGTTCTGAAACCAACGAGACCATCCGCAATGTCGTAGCTTTTACGATAGCTGAGATATGGCATTTTTGATGTCCATTTTTTGCCTCAAAAACGAGGTTGAAAAAATACTCGATTTCTTAGTTCTGCTCGGATTCCCTTATAACCCGGTATTTTCGTGATCTACTTGATGAGAACAGTCCGCTGGTATAGTTAGTTCGAACTCGAAAAAAAAAAATTTTTCTGAAAAAAATCCAAACGGGGGGGTATACCCGAAAAATGAAAAAACCCAAACTTTGAAGGCCGATATCTCGGCTTCTATGGGAGCTATCGGGAAAATTCCAACGGTGTTGTCTTAGTTTCGTCGTTGTAAATCCAACGAGACCATCCGCAATGTCGTAGCTTTTACGATAGCTGAGATATGGCATTTTTGATGTCCATTTTTTGCCTCAAAAACGAGGTCGAAAAAATACTCGATTTCTTAGTTCTGCTCGGATTCCCTTATAACCCGGTATTTTCGTGATCTACTTGATGAGAACAGTCCGCTGGTATAGTTAGTTCGAACTCGAAAAAAAAAAAAATTTCTGAAAAAAATCCAAACGGGGGGGTATACCTGAAAAATGAAAAAACCCAAACTTTGAAGGCCGATATCTCGGCTTCTATGGGAGCTATCGGGAAAATTCCAACGGTATTGTCTTAGTTTCGTCGTTCTGAAACCAACGAGACCATCCGCAATGTCGTAGCTTTTACGATAGCTGAGATATGGCATTTTTGATGTCCATTTTTTGCCTCAAAAACGAGGTCGAAAAAATACTCGATTTCTTAGTTTTGCTCGGATTCCCTTATAACCCGGTATTTTCGTGATCTACTTGATGAGAACAGTCTGCTGGTATAGTTAGTTCGAACTCGAAAAAAAAAAATTTTTCTGAAAAAAATCCAAACGGGGGGGTATACCCGAAAAATGAAAAAACCCAAACTTTGAAGGCCGATATCTCGGCTTCTATGGGAGCTATCGGGAAAATTCCAACGGTGTTGTCTTAGTTTTGTCGTTCTGAAACCAACAAGACCATCCGCAATGTCGTAGCTTTTACGATAGCTGAGATATGGCATTTTTGATGTCCATTTTTTGCCTCAAAAACGAGGTCGAAAAAATACTCGATTTCTTAGTTCTGCTCGGATTCCCTTATAACCCGGTATTTTCGTGATCTACTTGATGAGAACAGTCTGCTGGTATAGTTAGTTCGAACTCGAAAAAAAAAAATTTTTCTGAAAAAAATCCAAACGGGGGGGTATACCCGAAAAATGAAAAAACCCAAATTTTGAAGGCTGATATCTCGGCTTCTATGGGAGCTATCGGGAAAATTCCAACGGTATTGTCTTAGTTTTGTCGTTCTGAAACCAACAAGACCATCCGCAATGTCGTAGCTTTTACGATAGCTGAGATATGGCATTTTTGATGTCCATTTTTTGCCTCAAAAACGAGGTCGAAAAAATACTCGATTTCTTAGTTCTGCTCGGATTCCCTTATAACCCGGTATTTTCGTGATCTACTTGATGAGAACAGTCTGCTGGTATAGTTAGTTCGAACTCGAAAAAAAAAATTTTTTCTGAAAAAAATCCAAACGGGGGGGTATACCCGAAAAATGAAAAAACCCAAACTTTGAAGGCCCATATCTCGGCTTCTATGGGAGCTATCGGAAAAATTCCAACGGTATTGTCTTAGTTTCGTCGTTCTGAAACCAACGAGACCATCCGCAATGTCGTAGCTTTTACGATAGCTGAGATATGGCATTTTTGATGTCCATTTTTTGCCTCAAAAACGAGGTTGAAAAAATACTCGATTTCTTAGTTCTGCTCGGATTCCCTTATAACCCGGTATTTTCGTGATCTACTTGATGAGAACAGTCCGCTGGTATAGTTAGTTCGAACTCGAAAAAAAAAATTTTTCTGAAAAAAATCCAAACGGGGGGGTATACCCGAAAAATGAAAAAACCCAAACTTTGAAGGCCGATATCTCGGCTTCTATGGGAGCTATCGGGAAAATTCCAACGGTGTTGTCTTAGTTTCGTCGTTGTAAATCCAACGAGACCATCCGCAATGTCGTAGCTTTTACGATAGCTGAGATATGGCATTTTTGATGTCCATTTTTTGCCTCAAAAACGAGGTCGAAAAAATACTCGATTTCTTAGTTCTGCTCGGATTCCCTTATAACCCGGTATTTTCGTGATCTACTTGATGAGAACAGTCCGCTGGTATAGTTAGTTCGAACTCGAAAAAAAAAAAAATTTCTGAAAAAAATCCAAACGGGGGGGTATACCTGAAAAATGAAAAAACCCAAACTTTGAAGACCGATATCTCGGCTTCTATGGGAGCTCTCGGGAAAATTCCAACGGTATTGTCTTAGTTTCGTCGTTCTGAAACCAACGAGACCATCCGCAATGTCGTAGCTTTTACGATAGCTGAGATATGGCATTTTTGATGTCCATTTTTTGCCTCAAAAACGAGGTCGAAAAAATACTCGATTTCTTAGTTCTGCTCGGATTCCCTTATAACCCGGTATTTTCGTGATCTACTTGATGAGAACAGTCCGCTGTTATAGTTAGTTCGAACTCGAAAAAAAAAATTTTTCTGAAAAAAATCCAAACGGGGGGGTATACCCGAAAAATGAAAAAACCCAAACTTTGAAGGCCGATATCTCGGCTTCTATGGGAGCTATCGAGAAAATTCCAACGGTGTTGTCTTAGTTTCGTCGTTGTAAATCCAACGAGACCATCCGCAATGTCGTAGCTTTTACGATAGCTGAGATATGGCATTTTTGATGTCCATTTTTTGCCTCAAAAACGAGGTCGAAAAAATACTCGATTTCTTAGTTCTGCTCGGATTCCCTTATAACCCGGTATTTTCGTGATCTACTTGATGAGAACAGTCTGCTGGTATAGTTAGTTCGAACTCGAAAAAAAAAATTTTTCTGAAAAAAATCCAAACGGGGGGGTATACCCGAAAAATGAAAAAACCCAAACTTTGAAGGCCGATATCTCGGCTTCTATGGGAGCTATCGGGAAAATTCCAACGGTGTTGTCTTAGTTTTGTCGTTCTGAAACCAACGAGACCATCCGCAATGTCGTAGCTTTTACGATAGCTGAGATATGGCATTTTTGATGTCCATTTTTTGCCTCAAAAACGAGGTCGAAAAAATACTCGATTTCTTAGTTCTGCTCGGATTCCCTTATAACCCGGTATTTTCGTGATCTACTTGATGAGAACAGTCCGCTGGTATAGTTAGTTCGAAATCGAAAAAAAAAAAAATTTCTGAAAAAAATCCAAACGGGGGGGTATACCTGAAAAATGAAAAAACCCAAACTTTGAAGACCGATATCTCGGCTTCTATGGGAGCTCTCGGGAAAATTCCAACGGTATTGTCTTAGTTTCGTCGTTCTGAAACCAACGAGACCATCCGCAATGTCGTAGCTTTTACGATAGCTGAGATATGGCATTTTTGATGTCCATTTTTTGCCTCAAAAACGAGGTCGAAAAAATACTCGATTTCTTAGTTCTGCTCGGATTCCCTTATAACCCGGTATTTTCGTGATCTACTTGATGAGAACAGTCTGCTGGTATAGTTAGTTCGAACTCGAAAAAAAAAAATTTTTCTGAAAAAAATCCAAACGGGGGGGTATACCCGAAAAATGAAAAAACCCAAACTTTGAAGGCCGATATCTCGGCTTCTATGGGAGCTATCGGGAAAATTCCAACGGTGTTGTCTTAGTTTTGTCGTTCTGAAACCAACAAGACCATCCGCAATGTCGTAGCTTTTACGATAGCTGAGATATGGCATTTTTGATGTCCATTTTTTGCCTCAAAAACGAGGTCGAAAAAATACTCGATTTCTTAGTTCTGCTCGGATTCCCTTATAACCCGGTATTTTCGTGATCTACTTGATGAGAACAGTCTGCTGGTATAGTTAGTTCGAACTCGAAAAAAAAAAATTTTTCTGAAAAAAATCCAAACGGGGGGGTATACCCGAAAAATGAAAAAACCCAAATTTTGAAGGCTGATATCTCGGCTTCTATGGGAGCTATCGGAAAAATTCCAACGGTATTGTCTTAGTTTCGTCGTTCTGAAACCAACGAGACCATCCGCAATGTCGTAGCTTTTACGATAGCTGAGATATGGCATTTTTGATGTCCATTTTTTGCCTCAAAAACGAGGTTGAAAAAATACTCGATTTCTTAGTTCTGCTCGGATTCCCTTATAACCCGGTATTTTCGTGATCTACTTGATGAGAACAGTCCGCTGGTATAGTTAGTTCGAACTCGAAAAAAAAAAATTTTTCTGAAAAAAATCCAAACGGGGGGGTATACCCGAAAAATGAAAAAACCCAAACTTTGAAGGCCGATATCTCGGCTTCTATGGGAGCTATCGGGAAAATTCCAACGGTGTTGTCTTAGTTTCGTCGTTGTAAATCCAACGAGACCATCCGCAATGTCGTAGCTTTTACGATAGCTGAGATATGGCATTTTTGATGTCCATTTTTTGCCTCAAAAACGAGGTCGAAAAAATACTCGATTTCTTAGTTCTGCTCGGATTCCCTTATAACCCGGTATTTTCGTGATCTACTTGATGAGAACAGTCCGCTGGTATAGTTAGTTCGAACTCGAAAAAAAAAAAAATTTCTGAAAAAAATCCAAACGGGGGGGTATACCTGAAAAATGAAAAAACCCAAACTTTGAAGACCGATATCTCGGCTTCTATGGGAGCTCTCGGGAAAATTCCAACGGTATTGTCTTAGTTTCGTCGTTCTGAAACCAACGAGACCATCCGCAATGTCGTAGCTTTTACGATAGCTGAGATATGGCATTTTTGATGTCCATTTTTTGCCTCAAAAACGAGGTCGAAAAAATACTCGATTTCTTAGTTCTGCTCGGATTCCCTTATAACCCGGTATTTTCGTGATCTACTTGATGAGAACAGTCCGCTGTTATAGTTAGTTCGAACTCGAAAAAAAAAATTTTTCTGAAAAAAATCCAAACGGGGGGGTATACCCGAAAAATGAAAAAACCCAAACTTTGAAGGCCGATATCTCGGCTTCTATGGGAGCTATCGAGAAAATTCCAACGGTGTTGTCTTAGTTTCGTCGTTGTAAATCCAACGAGACCATCCGCAATGTCGTAGCTTTTACGATAGCTGAGATATGGCATTTTTGATGTCCATTTTTTGCCTCAAAAACGAGGTCGAAAAAATACTCGATTTCTTAGTTCTGCTCGGATTCCCTTATAACCCGGTATTTTCGTGATCTACTTGATGAGAACAGTCTGCTGGTATAGTTAGTTCGAACTCGAAAAAAAAAATTTTTCTGAAAAAAATCCAAACGGGGGGGTATACCCGAAAAATGAAAAAACCCAAACTTTGAAGGCCGATATCTCGGCTTCTATGGGAGCTATCGGGAAAATTCCAACGGTGTTGTCTTAGTTTTGTCGTTCTGAAACCAACGAGACCATCCGCAATGTCGTAGCTTTTACGATAGCTGAGATATGGCATTTTTGATGTCCATTTTTTGCCTCAAAAACGAGGTCGAAAAAATACTCGATTTCTTAGTTCTGCTCGGATTCCCTTATAACCCGGTATTTTCGTGATCTACTTGATGAGAACAGTCTGCTGGTATAGTTAGTTCGAACTCGAAAAAAAAAAATTTTTCTGAAAAAAATCCAAACGGGGGGGTATACCCGAAAAATGAAAAAACCCAAACTTTGAAGGCCGATATCTCGGCTTCTATGGGAGCTATCGGGAAAATTCCAACGGTGTTGTCTTAGTTTTGTCGTTCTGAAACCAACAAGACCATCCGCAATGTCGTAGCTTTTACGATAGCTGAGATATGGCATTTTTGATGTCCATTTTTTGCCTCAAAAACGAGGTCGAAAAAATACTCGATTTCTTAGTTCTGCTCGGATTCCCTTATAACCCGGTATTTTCGTGATCTACTTGATGAGAACAGTCTGCTGGTATAGTTAGTTCGAACTCGAAAAAAAAAAATTTTTCTGAAAAAAATCCAAACGGGGGGGTATACCTGAAAAATGAAAAAACCCAAACTTTGAAGACCGATATCTCGGCTTCTATGGGAGCTCTCGGGAAAATTCCAACGGTGTTGTCTTAGTTTTGTCGTTCTGAAACCAACAAGACCATCCGCAATGTCGTAGCTTTTACGATAGCTGAGATATGGCATTTTTGATGTCCATTTTTTGCCTCAAAAACGAGGTCGAAAAAATACTCGATTTCTTAGTTCTGCTCGGATTCCCTTATAACCCGGTATTTTCGTGATCTACTTGATGAGAACAGTCTGCTGGTATAGTTAGTTCGAACTCGAAAAAAAAAAATTTTTCTGAAAAAAATCCAAACGGGGGGGTATACCCGAAAAATGAAAAAACCCAAACTTTGAAGGCCGATATCTCGGCTTCTATGGGAGCTATCGGGAAAATTCCAACGGTGTTGTCTTAGTTTTGTCGTTCTGAAACCAACAAGACCATCCGCAATGTCGTAGCTTTTACGATAGCTGAGATATGGCATTTTTGATGTCCATTTTTTGCCTCAAAAACGAGGTCGAAAAAATACTCGATTTCTTAGTTCTGCTCGGATTCCCTTATAACCCGGTATTTTCGTGATCTACTTGATGAGAACAGTCTGCTGGTATAGTTAGTTCGAACTCGAAAAAAAAAAATTTTTCTGAAAAAAATCCAAACGGGGGGGTATACCCGAAAAATGAAAAAACCCAAATTTTGAAGGCTGATATCTCGGCTTCTATGGGAGCTATCGGGAAAATTCCAACGGTGTTGTCTTAGTTTTGTCGTTCTGAAACCAACAAGACCATCCGCAATGTCGTAGCTTTTACGATAGCTGAGATATGGCATTTTTGATGTCCATTTTTTGCCTCAAAAACGAGGTCGAAAAAATACTCGATTTCTTAGTTCTGCTCGGATTCCCTTATAACCCGGTATTTTCGTGATCTACTTGATGAGAACAGTCTGCTGGTATAGTTAGTTCGAACTCGAAAAAAAAATTTTTTTCTGAAAAAAATCCAAACGGGGGGGTATACCCGAAAAATGAAAAAACCCAAACTTTGAAGGCCCATATCTCGGCTTCTATGGGAGCTATCGGAAAAATTCCAACGGTATTGTCTTAGTTTCGTCGTTCTGAAACCAACGAGACCATCCGCAATGTCGTAGCTTTTACGATAGCTGAGATATGGCATTTTTGATGTCCATTTTTTGCCTCAAAAACGAGGTTGAAAAAATACTCGATTTCTTAGTTCTGCTCGGATTCCCTTATAACCCGGTATTTTCGTGATCTACTTGATGAGAACAGTCCGCTGGTATAGTTAGTTCGAACTCGAAAAAAAAAAATTTTTCTGAAAAAAATCCAAACGGGGGGGTATACCCGAAAAATGAAAAAACCCAAACTTTGAAGGCCGATATCTCGGCTTCTATGGGAGCTATCGGGAAAATTCCAACGGTGTTGTCTTAGTTTCGTCGTTGTAAATCCAACGAGACCATCCGCAATGTCGTAGCTTTTACGATAGCTGAGATATGGCATTTTTGATGTCCATTTTTTGCCTCAAAAACGAGGTCGAAAAAATACTCGATTTCTTAGTTCTGCTCGGATTCCCTTATAACCCGGTATTTTCGTGATCTACTTGATGAGAACAGTCCGCTGGTATAGTTAGTTCGAACTCGAAAAAAAAAAAAATTTCTGAAAAAAATCCAAACGGGGGGGTATACCTGAAAAATGAAAAAACCCAAACTTTGAAGACCGATATCTCGGCTTCTATGGGAGCTCTCGGGAAAATTCCAACGGTATTGTCTTAGTTTCGTCGTTCTGAAACCAACGAGACCATCCGCAATGTCGTAGCTTTTACGATAGCTGAGATATGGCATTTTTGATGTCCATTTTTTGCCTCAAAAACGAGGTCGAAAAAATACTCGATTTCTTAGTTCTGCTCGGATTCCCTTATAACCCGGTATTTTCGTGATCTACTTGATGAGAACAGTCCGCTGTTATAGTTAGTTCGAACTCGAAAAAAAAAATTTTTCTGAAAAAAATCCAAACGGGGGGGTATACCCGAAAAATGAAAAAACCCAAACTTTGAAGGCCGATATCTCGGCTTCTATGGGAGCTATCGAGAAAATTCCAACGGTGTTGTCTTAGTTTCGTCGTTGTAAATCCAACGAGACCATCCGCAATGTCGTAGCTTTTACGATAGCTGAGATATGGCATTTTTGATGTCCATTTTTTGCCTCAAAAACGAGGTCGAAAAAATACTCGATTTCTTAGTTCTGCTCGGATTCCCTTATAACCCGGTATTTTCGTGATCTACTTGATGAGAACAGTCCGCTGGTATAGTTAGTTCGAACTCGAAAAAAAAAAATTTTTCTGAAAAAAATCCAAACGGGGGGGTATACCCGAAAAATGAAAAAACCCAAACTTTGAAGGCCGATATCTCGGCTTCTATGGGAGCTATCGGGAAAATTCCAACGGTGTTGTCTTAGTTTCGTCGTTGTGAATCCAACGAGACCATCCGCAATGTCGTAGCTTTTACGATAGCTGAGATATGGCATTTTTGATGTCCATTTTTTGCCTCAAAAACGAGGTCGAAAAAATACTCGATTTCTTAGTTCTGCTCGGATTCCCTTATAACCCGGTATTTTCGTGATCTACTTGATGAGAACAGTCCGCTGTTATAGTTAGTTCGAACTCGAAAAAAAAAATTTTTCTGAAAAAAATCCAAACGGGGGGGTATACCCGAAAAATGAAAAAACCCAAACTTTGAAGGCCGATATCTCGGCTTCTATGGGAGCTATCGGGAAAATTCCAACGGTATTGTCTTAGTTTCGTCGTTCTGAAACCAACGAGACCATCCGCAATGTCGTAGCTTTTACGATAGCTGAGATATGGCATTTTTGATGTCCATTTTTTGCCTCAAAAACGAGGTCGAAAAAATACTCGATTTCTTAGTTCTGCTCGGATTCCCTTATAACCCGGTATTTTCGTGATCTACTTGATGAAAACAGTCCGCTGGTATAGTTAGTTCGAACTCGAAAAAAAAAAAATTTTCTGAAAAAAAATCCAAACGGGGGGGTATACCCGAAAAATGAAAAAACCCAAACTTTGAAGGCCGATATCTCGGCTTCTATGGGAGCTATCGGGAAAATTCCAACGGTATTGTCTTAGTTTTGTCGTTCTGAAACCAACGAGACCATCCGCAATGTCGTAGCTTTTACGATAGCTGAGATATGGCATTTTTGATGTCCATTTTTTGCCTCAAAAACGAGGTCGAAAAAATACTCGATTTCTTAGTTCTGCTCGGATTCCCTTATAACCCGGTATTTTCGTGATCTACTTGATGAGAACAGTCCGCTGGTATAGTTAGTTCGAACTCGAAAAAAAAAAATTTTTCTGAAAAAAATCCAAACGGGGGGGTATACCCGAAAAATGAAAAAACCCAAACTTTGAAGGCCGATATCTCGGCTTCTATGGGAGCTATCGGGAAAATTCCAACGGTGTTGTCTTAGTTTCGTCGTTGTGAATCCAACGAGACCATCCGCAATGTCGTAGCTTTTACGATAGCTGAGATATGGCATTTTTGATGTCCATTTTTTGCCTCAAAAACGAGGTCGAAAAAATACTCGATTTCTTAGTTCTGCTCGGATTCCCTTATAACCCGGTATTTTCGTGATCTACTTGATGAGAACAGTCCGCTGTTATAGTTAGTTCGAACTCGAAAAAAAAAATTTTTCTGAAAAAAATCCAAACGGGGGGGTATACCCGAAAAATGAAAAAACCCAAACTTTGAAGGCCGATATCTCGGCTTCTATGGGAGCTATCGGGAAAATTCCAACGGTGTTGTCTTAGTTTCGTCGTTGTGAATCCAACGAGACCATCCGCAATGTCGTAGCTTTTACGATAGCTGAGATATGGCATTTTTGATGTCCATTTTTTGCCTCAAAAACGAGGTCGAAAAAATACTCGATTTCTTAGTTCTGCTCGGATTCCCTTATAACCCGGTATTTTCGTGATCTACTTGATGAGAACAGTCCGCTGTTATAGTTAGTTCGAACTCGAAAAAAAAAATTTTTCTGAAAAAAATCCAAACGGGGGGGTATACCCGAAAAATGAAAAAACCCAAACTTTGAAGGCCGATATCTCGGCTTCTATGGGAGCTATCGGGAAAATTCCAACGGTGTTGTCTTAGTTTCGTCGTTGTGAATCCAACGAGACCATCCGCAATGTCGTAGCTTTTACGATAGCTGAGATATGGCATTTTTGATGTCCATTTTTTGCCTCAAAAACGAGGTCGAAAAAATACTCGATTTTTTAGTTCTGTTCGGATTCCCTTATAACCCGGTATTTTCGTGATCTACTTGATGAGAACAGTCCGCTGTTATAGTTAGTTCGAACTCGAAAAAAAAAATTTTTCTGAAAAAAATCCAAACGGGGGGGTATACCCGAAAAATGAAAAAACCCAAACTTTGAAGGCCGATATCTCGGCTTCTATGGGAGCTATCGGGAAAATTCCAACGGTGTTGTCTTAGTTTCGTCGTTGTGAATCCAACGAGACCATCCGCAATGTCGTAGCTTTTACGATAGCTGAGATATGGCATTTTTGATGTCCATTTTTTGCCTCAAAAACGAGGTCGAAAAAATACTCGATTTCTTAGTTCTGCTCGGATTCCCTTATAACCCGGTATTTTCGTGATCTACTTGATGAGAACAGTCCGCTGTTATAGTTAGTTCGAACTCGAAAAAAAAAATTTTTCTGAAAAAAATCCAAACGGGGGGGTATACCCGAAAAATGAAAAAACCCAAACTTTGAAGGCCGATATCTCGGCTTCTATGGAAGCTATCGGGAAAATTCCAACGGTGTTGTCTTAGTTTCGTCGTTGTGAATCCAACGAGACCATCCGCAATGTCGTAGCTTTTACGATAGCTGAGATATGGCATTTTTGATGTCCATTTTTTGCCTCAAAAACGAGGTCGAAAAAATACTCGATTTCTTAGTTCTGCTCGGATTCCCTTATAACCCGGTATTTTCGTGATCTACTTGATGAGAACAGTCCGCTGTTATAGTTAGTTCGAACTCGAAAAAAAAAATTTTTCTGAAAAAAATCCAAACGGGGGGGTATACCCGAAAAATGAAAAAACCCAAACTTTGAAGGCCGATATCTCGGCTTCTGTGGGAGCTATCGGGAAAATTCCAACGGTGTTGTCTTAGTTTCGTCGTTGTGAATCCAACGAGACCATCCGCAATGTCGTAGCTTTTACGATAGCTGAGATATGGCATTTTTGATGTCCATTTTTTGCCTCAAAAACGAGGTCGAAAAAATACTCGATTTTTTAGTTCTGCTCGGATTCCCTTATAACCCGGTATTTTCGTGATCTACTTGATGAGAACAGTCCGCTGTTATAGTTAGTTCGAACTCGAAAAAAAAAATTTTTCTGAAAAAAATCCAAACGGGGGGGTATACCCGAAAAATGAAAAAACCCAAACTTTGAAGGCCGATATCTCGGCTTCTATGGGAGCTATCGGGAAAATTCCAACGGTGTTGTCTTAGTTTCGTCGTTGTGAATCCAACGAGACCATCCGCAATGTCGTAGCTTTTACGATAGCTGAGATATGGCATTTTTGATGTCCATTTTTTGCCTCAAAACGAGGTCGAAAAAATACTCGATTTCTTAGTTCTGCTCGGATTCCCTTATAACCCGGTATTTTCGTGATCTACTTGATGAGAACAGTCCGCTGGTATAGTTAGTTCGAACTCGAAAAAAAAAATTTTTTCTGAAAAAAATCCAAACGGGGGGGTATACCCGAAAAATGAAAAAACCCAAACTTTGAAGGCCCATATCTCGGCTTCTATGGGAGCTATCGGAAAAATTCCAACGGTATTGTCTTAGTTTCGTCGTTCTGAAACCAACGAGACCATCCGCAATGTCGTAGCTTTTACGATAGCTGAGATATGGCATTTTTGATGTCCATTTTTTGCCTCAAAAACGAGGTCGAAAAAATACTCGATTTCTTAGTTCTGCTCGGATTCCCTTATAACCCGGTATTTTCGTGATCTACTTGATGAAAACAGTCCGCTGGTATAGTTAGTTCGAACTCGAAAAAAAAAAAATTTTCTGAAAAAAAATCCAAACGGGGGGGTATACCCGAAAAATGAAAAAACCCAAACTTTGAAGGCCGATATCTCGGCTTCTGTGGGAGCTATCGGGAAAATTCCAACGGTATTGTCTTAGTTTTGTCGTTCTGAAACCAACGAGACCATCCGCAATGTCGTAGCTTTTACGATAGCTGAGATATGGCATTTTTGATGTCCATTTTTTGCCACAAAAACGAGGTCGAAAAAATACTCGATTTCTTAGTTCTGCTCGGATTCCCTTATAACCCGGTATTTTCGTGATCTACTTGATGAGAACAGTCCGCTGGTATAGTTAGTTCGAACTCGAAAAAAAAAAATTTTTCTGAAAAAAATCCAAACGGGGGGGTATACCCGAAAAATGAAAAAACCCAAACTTTGAAGGCCGATATCTCGGCTTCTATGGGAGCTATCGGGAAAATTCCAACGGTGTTGTCTTAGTTTCGTCGTTGTGAATCCAACGAGACCATCCGCAATGTCGTAGCTTTTACGATAGCTGAGATATGACATTTTTGATGTCCATTTTTTGCCTCAAAAACGAGGTCGAAAAAATACTCGATTTCTTAGTTCTGCTCGGATTCCCTTATAACCCGGTATTTTCGTGATCTACTTGATGAGAACAGTCCGCTGGTATAGTTAGTTCGAACTCGAAAAAAAAAAATTTTCTGAAAAAAATCCAAACGGGGGGGTATACCCGAAAAATGAAAAAACCCAAATTTTGAAGGCTGATATCTCGGCTTCTATGGGAGCTATCGGGAAAATTCCAACGGTGTTGTCTTAGTTTCGTCGTTGTGAATCCAACGAGACCATCCGCAATGTCGTAGCTTTTACGATAGCTGAGATATGGCATTTTTGATGTCCATTTTTGGCCTCAAAAACGAGGTCAAAAAGTGACAATTTCCGAATTTTCAAAAAGCTCTCATTCCCTTATTTCTGATCGAATCCTGTTATAACCCGGTATTTTCCTGATCTACTTGATGAGAACAATCCGCTGGTATAGTCAGTTCGAATTCGAAAAAAAAAAAATTCTGAAAAAAATCCAAACGGGGGGGTATACCCGAAAAATGAAAAAACCCAAACTTTGAAGGCCGATATCTCGGCTTCTATGGGAGCTATCGGGAAAATTCCAACGGTATTGGCTTAGTTTCGTCGTTGTGAATCCAACGAGACCATCAGCAATGTCGTAGCTTTTACGATAGCTGAGATATGGCATTTTTGATGTCCATTTTTTGCCTCAAAAACGAGGTCGAAAAAATACTCGATTTCTTAGTTCTGCTCGGATTCCCTTATAACCCGGTATTTTCGTGATCTACTTGATGAGAACAGTCCGCTGGTATAGTTAGTTCGAACTCGAAAAAAAAAAGTTTTCTGAAATAAATCCAAACGGGGGGGTATACCCGAAAAATGAAAAAACCCAAACTTTGAAGGCCGATGTCTCGGCTTCTATGGGAGCTATCAAGAAAATTCCAACGGTTTTGTCTTAGTTTCGTCGTTCTGAATCCAACTAGACCATCCGCAAGGTCGTAGCTTTTACGATAGCCGAGATATGGCATTTTTGATGCCCATTTTTGGCCTCAAAAACGAGGTCAAAAAGTGACAATTTCCGAATTTTCAAAAAGCTCTCATTCCCTTATTTCTGATCGAATCCTGTTATAACCCGGTATTTTCCTGATCTACTTGATGAGAACAATCCGCTGGTATAGTCAGTTCGAATTCGAAAAAAAAAAAATTCTGAAAAAAATCCAAACGGGGGGGTATACCCGAAAAATGAAAAAACCCAAACTTTGAAGGCCGATATCTCGGCTTCTATGGGAGCTATCGGGAAAATTCCAACGGTATTGGCTTAGTTTCGTCGTTGTGAATCCAACGAGACCATCAGCAATGTCGTAGCTTTTACGATAGCTGAGATATGGCATTTTTGATGTCCATTTTTTGCCTCAAAAACGAGGTCGAAAAAATACTCGATTTCTTAGTTCTGCTCGGATTCCCTTATAACCCGGTATTTTCGTGATCTACTTGATGAGAACAGTCCGCTGGTATAGTTAGTTCGAACTCGAAAAAAAAAAATTTTTCTGAAAAAAATCCAAACGGGGGGGTATACCCGAAAAATGAAAAAACCCAAACTTTGAAGGCCGATGTCTCGGCTTCTATGGGAACTATCAAGAAAATTCCAACGGTTTTGTCTTAGCTTCGTCGTTCTGAATCCAACGAGACCATCCGCAAGGTCGTAGCTTTTACGATAGCCGAGATATGGCATTTTTGATGCCCATTTTTGGCCTCAAAAACGAGGTCAAAAAGTGACAATTTCCGAATTTTCAAAAAGCTCTCATTCCCTTATTTCTGATCGAATCCTGTTATAACCCGGTATTTTCCTGATCTACTTGATGAGAACAATCCGCTGGTATAGTCAGTTCGAATTCGAAAAAAAAAAAATTCTGAAAAAAATCCAAACGGGGGGGTATACCCGAAAAATGAAAAAACCCAAACTTTGAAGGCCGATATCTCGGCTTCTATGGGAGCTATCGGGAAAATTCCAACGATATTGTCTTAGTTTCGTCGTTGTGAATCCAACGAGACTATCCGCAATGTCGTAGCTTTTACGATAGCTGAGATATGGCATTTTTGATGTCCATTTTTTGCCTCAAAAACGAGGTCGAAAAAATACTCGATTTCTTAGTTCCGCTCGGATTCCCTTATAACCCGGTATTTTCGTGATCTACTTGATGAGAACAGTCCGCTGGTATAGTTAGTTCGAACTCGAAAAAAAAAAATTTTTCTGAAAAAAATCCAAACGGGGGGGTATACCCGAAAAATGAAAAAACCCAAACTTTGAAGGCCGATGTCTCGGCTTCTATGGGAGCTATCAAGAAAATTCCAACGGTTTTGTCTTAGTTTCGTCGTTCTGAATCCAACGAGACCATCCGCAAGGTCGTAGCTTTTACGATAGCCGAGATATGGCATTTTTGATGCCCATTTTTGGCCTCAAAAACGAGGTCAAAAAGTGACAATTTCCGAATTTTCAAAAAGCTCTCATTTCCTTATTTCTGATCGAATCCTGTTATAACCCGGTATTTTCGTGATCTACTTGATGATAACAGTCCGCTGGTATAGTTAGTTCGAAATCGAAAAAAAAAAAATTTTCTGAAAAAAATCCAAACGGGGGGTATACCCGAAAAATGAAAAAACCCAAACTTTGAAGGCCGATATCTCGGCTTCTATGGGAGCTATCGGGAAAATTCCAACGGTATTGTCTTAGTTTCGTCGTTGTGAATCCAACGAGACCATCCGCAATGTCGTAGCTTTTACGATAGCTATGATATTGCATTTTTGATGTCCATTTTTTGCCTCAAAAACGAGGTCGAAAAAATACTCGATTTCTTAGTTCTGCTCGGATTCCCTTATAACCCGGTATTTTCGTGATCTACTTGATGAGAACAGTCCGCTGGTATAGTTAGTTCAAATTCAAAAAAAAAAAAATTCTGAAAAAAATCCAAACGGGGGGTATACCCGAAAAATGAAAAAGCCCAAACTTTGAAGGCCGATATCTCGGCTTTTATGGGAGGTATCAAGAAAATTCCAACGGTTTAGTCTTAGTTTCGTCGTTCTCAATCCAACGAGACCATCCGCAAGTTCGTAGCTTTTACGATAGCCGAGATATGGCATTTTTGGCCTCAAAAACGAGGTCAAAAAGTGACAATTTCTGAATTTTCAAAAAGCTCTCATTCCCTTATTTCTGATCAAATCCTGTTATAACCAACATAGAATATATGGAAAAAATGTTCTGAAGAATTTAAAAATAGATGGCGATTTCTTAATTGCATTGGCAGCGTGGACTGTAAACATGCAACAATCAAGAGACCTAACGACAGTGGCTCCAATTACTGGTGCCATTTAGATAAATATTCAATAGTACTTATGGTCATTGTTAGTTGGCCCGGACTATAAATTTGTATGTGTTGATATTCCTAGTATCGGAAAAAATTTTGATGGGGGTATTTTCGAAACCTCAAACATGGGAAAATGATTTGAATAAAATTTAATGAGTATCCCTGCACCTAGATTTCTCCCTGGGCAAAATGAAATCTGCTCGTACGTCTTAATTGGTGATGAAGCATTTGCTTTAAAACCATACCTTATGAGACCATTTGCTTATAAGCAAATGACTTTAACAGACGTCAGAAAAGAGAAATACAATGGAAGACTTTGTCATGCTAGAAGGGTCGTGGAAAATGCGTTTGGTATTTTGTCTTAAAATTGGCGAATATTTTACAGGCCATTAGAAACTAATTGTACGTACGGTATGGGTTTTACACAATTTTTTACGAAGTAAAATTGGCGATGACCAATATTTTCAATTCTTAGATCCCCCAGAACCCGTGCTTGGAGCTTTTACTGATATTCTACTTTTCTATTTTCTACTCGTGACAAATTCGTAAATTATTTTAATTATGATATATGCTATGCCCAATATATACAATTTGCGTTTTTTACATTTGTGTAGACTGTAAATTATTTAACAAGTTAATAAGACATATTAGGTACATACCATTTGTATTTAATTCTTTTCCTATTTCCATCCAAATCTTGTCTTTCTTTCTCACATTCCTGTATTCATCGTTCGACAAATCATACAAACAAGGATATTTTTTCATTATTTCTATCATAACTCCGTTTTTGCCATTGCGCATTTTTGAAGAACGGTGTCAAAAACGCGGTCAAAGGCGAACTGAAATACGCCGCGAAAAAAAAAACGCTGGAACAATCACATTCGCTTCGCACAAGTCTGAGCCTGTCCGTAAACCGCCGCGTTTTAATCTGATCGCGAATTATCGCAACCAAAGCGAATATTTCGCGCCGGTTTGTGGGATGCTTAAAATTCCGCTTCTCATGGAAATTGCGTTTTAGAGGTTTTGAATATTTAATCATTTTATTTGGACACCGTTCCACTTTTCGGCCTAATTTTGTTTTAATTTTAGATAAACGATTGACACATGCCTAAAACTATATGAGAAGTGTAGTAAAAATTAAAAAATATATGATTTTTTCAATTAAATATTGGCACTCTTTAAGGCAGTTCAAAATGTAATAATAAACCTCTCATAGTTTAAAGTAGTTTTAGGCGACCCACAAAACTTTTTCTATAAAAATTACATTTGCAAAAAAAAACGATATATTTTACAAAAATCACGACATCCTTTAATAACTGCTAGAACATACAAAATGAAGTATCTATGACAAGATCTAAGAGGACAAGGACGTACACCATAAAATAAAACAATAAAAACATAACATTTTCTTACATGAGTTTTTGTCCGAAATTTAGCACACACTTTTTCATACAATCAAGGCAATGTATTTACTCCGCTCACACCTTAAGAGATGTAAGCGGAATAGCATGAAGATTTTATTTCTTATATTTTTCTAAAGTCTAACTACAAAAAGTCATTATCTAGTAAATAAAACCTTGGCAATGGTTAAAATTTACTATATCTAATGTTTTACTTTAATATTTCTTGAAGATAAAGGAGCGTTGAATATCCTTATAGAGCCGTATTCTTGAAATTGTTGCTTTGATCCTATAATTATAAAAAAAATAATCTCTCAACAATATTATTTAATATTTATAAATACCTGTTGGTTTATGTAGGTTATCTTCAAACAATTGGTCGAGCACAGTTACAGTTGATGGCGGTGAATTAGGATCATCAGGGTATGAAGATGCGAAAAACTGGCATACATTTTGTATTTTACCCTTAAAGTAGCCAGAAGTCAAGAAAGTGAAAATATTTTTAGTGTCTTATTTACCTGAAAAGCGCTAAATAGCCATTTAAATGGTGAAAACTTATTAAAAACTTCCAAAGAAATGTAAGGCTTATCTCCTATGATCGCAACCACGTTCGGTCCATGTCCATAGGTTTTCCCTGAAACCTTAATGGGTTGTAAGAATTGCGTAAATAATTTTTGAAGGATATTTTGAGGCGAAGGTCTGCTGTTTGTTTCAAAACTCGGTTTAGGATTCCAAGTTAATGACGGTTTTGGATAATTTTCGGGTTTTATTGGCATCGGCGTCATTTCTGCAGACTTATCGGTAGTTGAAATTATTGTTTCTTCAGGTACAATGTCTGGTTCAGATGGAGTTTCTAACTGGTAAGTCAATCGTAATATACACTAAAATAATAAAAGTGAAGAATAAAAACTGTGTTCTCTAGTAGGGGAGACTGGGGTCAATTGAACCATTTTGTACAAATATTTTTTTTCTGGCTAGATAAATACTATAATGTGATAAAAAAATAGGTAACATATAGCTGGGAACTTGACATACTTGACCTAGTAGTTAAATTTGACTATAGATAAGCGAAAAAAAAAATATGCAAATAAAAATAAGTGGTGGAGCATAATCAAACGACCCCGATCAAGGGTCAATTGAAACACATTATGGGAATAGTTGTAACAAAAGTAAAAAATGCCTCATAACAACAACAAAAAAATAACAGAAGCTAATATTCTGCTTATGAGGAGGAACATTAGACAGAAACGTAGGAACATAAAATAAAACTTAGGAAAAAGTTTAAAAACAAAAAACAACAACTGGTGGTTCTTATAATATAGATGTGTAACAATTAACTTTCAATTTTTGGTCAGTCACAATGGCAATTATGGCAAACATAATATGTGACCTCTTGTGGTGTGCATGCTTCATGTTACCACATTTTGCAGTTAGTACATCGGATCCACTGTTCACCTGGCTTACTTTTATTAAATGGTTCAACACACACCAAACAAAAACATTCACTTTCGTCGTCGGTAGAATTTTCAGATGACTTCTTTCTTGTTCTCACGGATGCTTTTTTTGGGATTTTCTTTGGACCTTTCTTTTCGGTTTATAGATTCCGTTTGACCTTTTGTGTTTTCTTATTAGCTTCTTTCTCTATTTCCTCCTTTTCCGGTGTATCGGTGTACACCGTTGACTTCCTCTTTTTCTTTCCTCTTGCGTTTATTTTTCTTGGTGAAGCTTTTCCGAAAGGCCTAACAACTTCTGGTGAAAACGTGTTATTTTGGGTGTTTTCGAAAATTTCACAATTTTTTAAGCCCCGAGAAGTTGATGGCGTTGGGTTTTGAAACTCATCTTCTAAGGTTGGTACAGTCAAATTGTTTCCTGGATTTGAACTAGGATGATCATTTGGAGGTTCGGTTGAAGGCAACCTATTGGTAACAGACGTAGATGAGGTAGGATTATCAAATGTATCTTCCAAAGTAGGATCTGTCAGATTCAGATTGTTGCCTGGATCTAAAGCAGGTGAAACTGAAGGTTCGATTGGAAGCAACCTATCTGTGACAAAAGATGGCGAGAAATCTGTCTCCGTAAAAATATCTCTGTTAAAAGGATATATTCCTGTACACTTAAATCCGGCTTGGATATTGCTTTGTGTAAGAGCTAAGGGCAATGATGTTGCGACAATTCTGGGTAAATCATATATAGACATCGGTTTACCAGGGTGACTACGAATCCAACCATCACAAGCAGAGTTTATTGCTTTCTTAAGAGGACCGAAAACTGTTCTATCGAAGGGCTGACATTTATGCGAGCAGTGGGGTAAGAAAGAAAGCATTACTATTCCATGAGTTTTACAATAGTCTCGAGCTTCTATACTAATATGGGATGAGTGGTTATCCAGTGTGAGTAGAACCTTATCAGCTTGTGAAGAATTTGTGTGCTTTTGAAAGTGTTTTAAGAACAAGACGAACTCTTTTTCATGCATCTACCCTGACCCGTTTCCAGCCCCAATATATTCTGGTGGACCATCACGAATAAAATGATCCTGAAACCGCAGTCGAGGAAAAATAAACATGGGCGGAATCGAATTGCCTAGCGCGTTTATTGCCACCGTTATTTGCCAACTGTTACGAGTGTGCCACGTTCTTGTGAGGTAATTGCACCCACTTATTTCATGCCTCTTTTTGCTACAATTCGATTTAGTTTCCGGACTGTTGTCACACCAGTTTCGTCTACGTTGTAAATATTATTTGCTTCAAATTTGTCTCGATCCAAAACTTTGACAAGATTATTAAAAAATACAGAAACATTTGCACAATTGAAGCTGGTTGCTCTGGCTAAGCTGGTTGCTGGTGGTGCTCTTATTGATAAGTTACGGTGTCTTGACATAAAACCGGAAAACCAGTCTTCTCTTGCCATGCCGTTTTTAATCTAAGTGTCCGGTTTATCTATATCATATTTAAGGGTTAATTCTAACGCAAGTCTCCGAATATCTTTGGTTGACAGACCTTGGTAAATGTCTGCAGCTTTTTTTATGTACTTTACCATTTCGGTTTTTTGAAGTTCATTAAAAACTTTATTTGCAGGTTTATAGCCCATTGTAACAGGTGGTTGACCTTCAATATTCCCCGCAGCTTCTTTCTTTCGCTTGTATCTCAACAAAGACACATGAGAGATCCCAAATTGGTCGGCAGCTAATCGCAGAGAACTTCCATTTTGAGCTCTGCATATGCAGATTCATATAAAGATAAATCTCGACTTGAACGATCAGTTTTCGGAACTCTTTTACGGGGCATCTGAAATGAAATAAACTAATTAATTTACTACATTAATGTCCTAACTAATAAAAGCTGACAAACAAGCTAAACACACTACAGACTGAAATACAATTTATTTCATTTTAGAAATGAACGGCGGGGTCAGTTGAAACGTTATAAACGTCCCTGTTACAACTGACCCCAAATGACTTTCTTAAATAAATTACACCATATTTACTACAAACCAAACGAATTTCAAATTTAAACCAAAGTAAAATAAAGCTAAGTTAATGGCCAAACTAACCAAATACACATACAGACTCATTTACACATGCATAAAAAATATAGCAAATACTTACTCTGGATACGTGACAACACAAAATCTTGCACTAGGTACGTATACTTTGTTTAATGGCCCGCGACGTACCGCCAGAAAATGGTTGTCGATATTATGGTGTATTATATTACGCGAGCAATTTGTTTCTATCTTGTAGCGGAAGAAAGTTTTAATTACTATTTCAATTGACCCGTGTTACAATTAACCCCAGTCTCCCCTATTGTAGTTCTAAAATTGTATTTTAGAACCGTTCATATTTAAATTATTAATATAATGAAAGCCTTAGAAAGAGTGGCTCACGTAAAATCAAAAATGTTAGTTGCATAGAACTAGTTAGAATCATTAACAAATTGTATACTGCTGACAACTTTACATTGCTTTTTACGTATTTCCTTTTTTAAATTATTTTGACTTTTGTTGAAATTTTTCTTGTAAAATTCATGTTTTGACAACCTTTCGTCGTTTTATTTATACTGTCAACTTTGAGAAAAAACATTTGTGTTTTAAAAGGGTTTTTCTACATTTTGGCCGTTAACTGTGACCCTCCTTATCTTAAATTATAATAAAGTATAATCCACTCGGTAAGCAGAGGTCTTGAGTAATGAGTACCGAAATCAATATATTCTATACATTCAATCTATATATTGATTCATGTATCAATGTGTGTAATATGGCAGGTCAAAATATTTGTGGTAAATGTAAATCTAGAGTGGTAGAGGGTCCAAAATGTGACAAATGTAGATTCTCTACTTGAAA
Source organism: Anthonomus grandis grandis (assembly GCF_022605725.1). NCBI lineage: Eukaryota > Metazoa > Arthropoda > Insecta > Coleoptera > Curculionidae > Anthonomus > Anthonomus grandis. Next base: position 34,710,448 of record NC_065552.1, read on the forward strand.
AAAAAATTAGCTTCTAAATATCCAACCGGCTTTATAAAGTTGGGGGGTCTGAATGCAATTCAAATAGTATTATGGATTCTGCACAATGGGCAGTTTTTTCACGTAGGGCAGAGATTCCAAAAAGCAACATAAATGAAGAAACTGTTAATAATTTTACATTATTTCATATTAACATACAACATTTAGCCAATAAAGTTGACCAATTATTATTGTTACTTATAAATGATAGGAAATTTAATGCTGTTTGTCTGAGTGAACATTGGTGTTTGGATGAGAGTTTGACATTAAAAACAAGAAAATCTCTTTCTCAGTCTGAGGTATAAGACAAAATATTAACTAAATGATGTTTTTTTCATTTTTTATAGAAACTATGCAAGCAAAACACAATTTTTAGATGATCCAGTTTAAACCTTTTATTCGTTAATTTAGAAAAAATAAAAACAAAAATAAAATAGTAAAAATAATATAACATACCATTGTAAAAATCAAAGAACACTTTATAATAGTCATTTTTATACTGCTCTCGTTATGAACCAGAATTAATAATAAATAGTTATTTACCCACTTCTCAGGTTATATATTATTTTTTTTAGATCATAGCCCTTATAACAGAAGTACAATAAGAGATAAGCTTAGAATTTATAATTTTTTTGTTTACCAATCAATTTGTCCCAAATAAGTATGTAAAGTAGATATAATATACGAATATTATAACTTATAATTACTTTCGTTTTTTATGAAATATTACTAATTTAAATTTAAAATAACATAATGATTTTAATATGGCAATATTCGCTATAAAAGTATTTATTTGTAGTAGTTTAAGGCACTAAGTTGGAATTTGTAGTGTGTTTTTAGTAATGTGCAGACAAATAAGGTAAAAAAATATGTATTAAAAGTATGGAAAATTATTGTCTAAATAAAAATTAAACACTTAATTTCATTCAAAAACTCAAGTTATTTTAATTAAATTTGTTTCAAAATTAATTATGTTTCAACTTTAAGGAATTTTCACGAGAAAATTAAAAAATTATAAAAAAAAAATAAAAAGTTAAATTTTCAACTTATAATCTAAGAAACATTTTTTTTTTGCACAATTTTCACAAAAACAGTATTGATGCTCTCGACAAATATAAATTTTGCAACTGTAGCAACAAATTGTAGTTTTTCTGTCTTTTTTGTTTGTACAGATGGCACATCTTCCTCTGATACCAGTTGCTATTTGAACGTTATCGATGTTTTCAATTCCAGCATATTTTCTTATTTTTTGGAGTAAGTCTCTTGGCAACGTAGTGATTGCTGCTCTGTTTTGCATGTGTTCTTGACAAAAAGAAAGCCCCAACTCCTTCAGAAACTTTCTTCTTACCACAGTATTGCCCACATTTTCTGCATAAATTACTTGCGCATTTATTGCGGCTATATTTAGCACTGAAAAAAAATTACAAGTGGCCAACGATTGGTTTTTCGGGAAACATTGTAGGATCCTTTCATTTCATCTACAACATCAACAGCGCCTTTTGTCTTGTTGTATTAGGTAATAATTTCAGGTTTTAATTTTTCCTTAGTTTCGAGATCTATAGCATCATCATGGTGCATTGTCGAGAGTAGTAAAACCAATTTTCCTTTTGGTGATGTATGCGAAACCAAAGTTATATAATTTTTGGAACCAAACGTATTACAAGGAATTTCAGACTTCTTCTTTTTAGAGCAAAATTCAACTGGTATTTCTCTTTTATTTTTCCTTATTGTACCTACCATGGTAAGGTTATGGTTTTTCATTAACTCTTCGGATAAAGGAACGCTAGTGAACCAATTATCCATGGTCACGTTACGTCTTGTACCTGAAATGGGAAAAATCAATCTCTTCACTACTTCAAATGCCGAATTATCAAGATAGTATGGTCCCGGAGGCTGTTTACCTGCATATATTTCCAAATTAGATGTATAAAAGTTTTTTGAATCAACCATGGCAAAAATTTTTATTCCGTAATGGGCCGGTTTATTTTTGATATATTGCCGAAACCCACATCGCCCACGAAAGGCTTCTAACATTTCGTCTGTTGTCATATTCTCTGATAAATACGGTGTACATGTTTTGACATTTTTGGACAAAATCTTCAAACATGTCACGAATTGGAGCTAATTTGTCTTCTAATTTTCGCTCTTGGCGATCCAAAATATTGTCGAAACGCAGACATCTCATCAAAAATTTAAATTGAGATATCGACATCACAGCAGGAAATATATCCAAACCCATACCATCAGTTGCCCATAAATCGTATATGTTGACATGTGACGACTTAGCAACTCCAGCCAGGTACAAAAGCCCGATAACGGCTTTTATTTCATGTAAATTTGTATGCAAAGCATCTCGTTCACGTGAGTACTGGCGTTTAATTTTATCAATGTAAATGTTGGAGTAATCTACAATTTTTTTAAGCAAATCATTAGATAAAAAAAGACTAAGAGATTCTAGAGGCGCCTTTGCATGCTTCACTTCAGGACGTACTCCTGGTTTGTATCGATCAGTTACCTTATTGTGTTTAGGCGTCCGCACATTTTAACTTGGTCGATCTTTATTCCATTTAGTTCCGTTACGTCCGACATAGTTCCGCACAAAATTGGAAAGCGGAATATCATCAGGTATGTTCATTATTGCTTCATTTTCTTCAAAAGGATCCTCCTCTGAAGCCGAGTCATGATCACTAATATATAGATCATCTTCTTCATCTGTTTCCTGACCTCCTAGAATATCTTCGCCTTGGTCACTTTCTAATTCGTCGTACCATTTTAGCAACTGATATTCAGTTTTTTTATCCATTTGTTAGAATAATATTATGCCTGCAAAAAATATGTCAATACAGATATCCCCTAAATAATAAAAAAATAACACTTACCTGTTGGTAACAAAACACTTAAAAACTGGAACGTAACCGCTCGCGCTATGGGTAAATTTTACCCAGCCAAAAACAATAGCAGACAAAAAAATTTTAAACGTCCGGCAGCGATGGTCACCGAAACGAAACTGACGAATAATCTATTTTAGGAAGGTACTATAATAGGTGGGGGGCGGATATTCGCGCGTTTCACAAAGATACGGACCAAAGAAAAAGGCATGGGTATATTTTACCCAAGCGCGTGCGTTCTAGGGTTAAAATTCATTTAAATTTTACATATAAGATGCAGGATAATTTTTTAGCAAATCGAACACTGAACAATAGGAAATTTACATACAAGAAATTAGAAGTACAAATCAGAATGTAGCAATAAATTTGTTCATAACTGTCAATTTTTCTTTGAAATGTTCTATACACTACCATTTCTACTAAATAAAACAAAATTTCTAAAAATCTTTGAATAATAAATTACTTCACACCTTATTAACACTTTTATTACCTTACTGAATATACTATCGTATAACACAAATAATTGTATATACGAACTTTTTTATATTTTTCCTAAATGCCAAACTATATTTGATTAACGTCATTTAAAAATCCTATATGACAGTAATCCAAAAGTTATTAATTTTATTACAAACGAATTAAGCCACGTATATATTTTTATTGATTTTAAAATATTCATTAACCTGTATAAGAAATGCTTGCTAGTGGGCAGATTTTAAGAAATGTACCGAATTGGTGGAATCATTACGCTCCAAACCTCAGACAAAAAGATCCTAAAAGAAAACTTCAGATATTAGTTAATATAAAAATATTCTTTATGGTAATTACCATGCTTGGCGGTGCTATTTTGGCACTACTTATTAATGTGATTGGGTAAGTTAAACATTCTCTTTATTATATTAGTAACTAAAGATGAAAGAGTCAAAAAATAAATTTAATTCCTTATTTTGTATAATGAATGCATAAATATGAGATAAAGCCCAAGTTCTACTTGGATTTATTTTTAAGGAAAATAAGAGAGGTACTTGAGAGTGAAAATATAAATAAGCTGAATTGATGACCTTCCTATCGTCGTACTTAATACGATAATAAATTAATAATATATGATAATAAATTTACACCTACCTTTCAGATGAAAACTTAGAGCATTGAAAGGCTAGAATTAGTAAACAACAATTTTGTTTGAGTTCAACATGTACACAGGGGCGAGGGAGGTGTTTTGTTAAACATATTCATCGATTCTCTGTTTTCAAAAGAGGACATTTTCGGCTATATATCAACACATGTTAATTTAACTTATTGATGTTAGATTTTTAAATAAAAATAAAAAGTACAAATAGATATTTGTTATTCTATGCGTAAAAATTAAAAATTCAAAACAAACAAAAATTATTAACTTTCTTATTTCTAAAACCGCTTCTAAAAAATTTGAGACGACAACATCGCAGTCAATCTTGCGAAATGACAAACGGCTTTATGTTTACATTTGGCATTTGTGAAGTTCTGGATTTTTTCTTTAGTTTTTAGTTGAAAAAGGATAAGGTTGAGTCATTGTCAGTATTTCAGTCATTGTCATTCATTGTCAGTGTTTTTGTGAATTGTTACGATAGTTAAAACTTGTGCCGTACAATGGGAAAAAGGCGATTCAGATCGATTTTTTCACAAGTAAATTCCCATATTTTCATAGCATCATATGAAGGGACAAGCGTCTTCGTAAACGTAGAATAATAAAAATTTATTAAGAAATCTATAACAATTATAAAATATTTCATTTCCATAAAAATGCTTTTTATTAGATAACTACGTTTACTCTAATGAAGCACGGTAAAAAAACGCTTAAAAAGTTCATAAACGGTGATATTGTTTATAATTTAAAGCATTATCTATTTAATAATATTTATTATGTAAATATTTTTTGACGTCACTGGTAAAGGTTACTTGCGTCGGTGCAATCAACAATGCGATCGAGCGGCGTTGCAATGTTGTTGCATTTTTCTCTAATATACCTTATCTGCATTCATTTAACTTTGAATGTTGACTACTTTATAGAGTATCTTATCATATTTTATGAAAAAAGGTGCTTCATATTTTATTAACGAGGTCAAAATAAGTGACAAATTTTGAAATGATATTGGTATCATTGCATCACAAATGTTGCAAGCAAACAAACAGCCCATAGTTCCAAGGCAATGCTAATTGTAGCTTTTTAACTTTTTAAGGATGAAAACTTTAAAAAAATTCTCAGCTAATTATTAAAAGTGATTCTTTTCTGAAATAATATATTTAAGTTAATTTTTTAGCTTTCAAACTCTATTAATTCATAGAAAATATATAAAGTTTGGCAAAGCGTATGTTTTGCCTAAAGAAGTGCATCAAAGTATATTTTGCGATTTACAAAAAATGTATTTAAAAATACTAATTTTAATTTTTCAGAAACACTGGTAAACACGGATACGTTATTTTAACCTGCAGAAATATGAAAAAACAGCCTGGACAAATACCTACGCATAAAGCAGACATTACCGAAAACAAAACATCTCCACAAAAACCATCACTACCGAGTCAATCAATACCAGAACAAAAATCAACAAGTGGTGCTGCCTTAAACGAGAGTTTAGCAAAAACAACTTCAATTAGAAGAAAACGTAATTTCAGGATACCTTACAAAAATCAATTAAATAGTATGAACGATACCGGTCATCTCAAGTATGGAGATTATATTTTAAAACTGGCACATCACTTTAAAAGTGAAGGCTCTTCTAATAACACTACAAGAGTGTTGCCAAATTATTTCGTGCCCAATGTTAGTGTTTCTGGTCAGCCATCTAATAATTTCAGTAATTTAGTGAATTAATTTTATATTTTAGTTTTTTGATTGCAGTATGCCTTATTTTATGCTGTTTTTCAATTAGTAAATATAACAATTTTATTAAAATAGACCACCGAAAATATGTATACGGGTGTAGGATTAAAATTATTTTATACAATCCTTATTATCCTAGCCCTAAATGAATTTAGGTTCCTTAAAAGAAAAAAAAATTGTAGCACTATACTTGTATATTTATAGTGCGAACATTTTAAACCAAAAACGTTTTGACGTTAAACCAATCAGCACGTGGTTGCCGATAGTAGTTTAACGGGTTAAACCTATTCACACCAGTAACCGGACCGGATAATGCCGGATGCATCGTGTGAGAGGCGACATCGTGCAATAAAAATACTAAATATTAGTTATAATAATAATAATGTGCTCTATTAGGAAAGATAGGTATAAATCTAGTGTACAAACAATATTATAACTACAAAGATTTACAAACTATTCTCAAAAATAATACAAAATACATAAATAACCATACAATTGCAACACAAAACTATACTTCAAAAAGAACAGGATCACGGAGCACACATAAATAACATAGCTTATACTTAATTTATGGAGCAATTGACAAGGTCAAATGTTGTCATTCAGATATTCCTCAATACTGTAATAGGCAGTAGTATTTTTTTTTAGTCTTCATTTAAATAATTTCAGATTAAGAATGTTTCTTATGGAAAGAGGAACATGGCTATAGATTTTTCGACTCGAAAATCAATGTAAGAGAAATAGTGAGTATGGGGAGAGCAAAGTCATTCAACTGACGGGTAATATGTGGGATTTTTCGAGAAGACCTAACACACTTGTGTCAATCAATAGTGTCAGAATCCTTTTTAAAATAAATAGAGGTCTACATAGAACGCTTAAGTCAGAAGAACAGATATGCCTAATGGTCTTCTTTTGTAATAAAAATATTACATTTAATAGACCCTTGCCAGTCAAACTCCAGCAAACCATATCTGATATGTGACTCTATCAAAGCAAAGAACACCGAACAGACAACATCCTTTCCAAGCTCGTGTTTTACAACCCTGAGAGCAAAGCAGCCGGAAGACGACCAGAATGCTAGATTCAAAATATGATCCTTAAATTTCTTTTAATAGTAATATCCGAGAACCACAACTCCCTTTATTATGGAGAGCTGTCTGCTTATCAAACGTAAGATTTCTCACGTAACACTTAAACCCAAAACGAAAGATTTTTTAGCATTAAACGCAAGTCTGTTCGAAGCACACCATTCTCTAATCATTGCAAGATCCTTGACAACACTGATCTTTGTAGGACATGAGATTTAAGAGTCCTTCATCCAGACAGAGGCCCACTAACTATAACTTTCTGAGTGCGATAAATCTGATAAAACCTGATCCACTGCAGAGCCTCCTAAATCCGTATCTGGCAAAAAAAATATTTAAAGTTTAATAAGATTGAAAAAGGATTATTCAGTATGGGAAATAGGTTACATACCCAACGATTTTTCTAACCACCAACTTGTCTGGCTGAGTTCTCAATTTTTAGAAATCATGTTTGCAAATTATTACTACTTATAGATACTAATTCTTCTGCATGTATCATTAAGAGAGATAATAAAAATAGTTACAATGGTATTTAGAAATGTATGCTTACATAAACATTAAAAGCGAATCCTTGGACTTTTGTCGACATTTATATCTGTTGTGTCCAATATAGTTTGTTTAGCTAAAACACATTTTCATGATTATTTAAATTAGCGTGCTATCTATCGCAAATAGTCTAGTATATATTTGATCCTAAAAATTATCTAGTTTGTTAATAATTAATTAGTTTTTAATTACGCTAATTTATATGTAATAAAGAGCGTCAGCATTTTTATTTAATTTATTTTTTTGTACGCAACATCCTAATCGAATTCTTCTAGTTGATAGGTACATTTACAAACATGGAGATATAATATCTTGGTCGTGTATAACTTTAAATTACTTTCTTAAGTAATGCGGTAAAGGGTTTGGTTGCATTTAAAGCTTTAATAAATGCTAGTAGCTGAATAATGAACTTTTAAATCGTTTGCATATGTTCAGTATATGAAAAGCACTGACTCATGTAATTTATAAAAATATTAAAGAGTAAGGGATCCAGATGTAAGCCTTTAGGTACTCCTGATGAAACATCCGTATGTTTAGATCTTATGTAATTAATTACAATAAATTGAGAGTCTCTGTCCTTTAAAAGTCTGAGCAGTGCTACATGCCCACCAAAATTCTCAAGTTTAGTTAGCAAAGTCGGTTGGTGAACACTATAAAACGCTTTCGAAAAATCAGTATGCATCCTCCACAGTACAAAACTCCAGACATCCTTTCATAGCCTTATTAATCTATGAATGTACGACACCATATTGGTAAAAACCGATCAGCCTTTGAAAAGGCTTTGTTGATTATGATCAATTGTCAGTTTGATACTTTGATACTAAGATTCTGTCATCGAGATGTATTTATTTTTTAAACGGTCTATGTTCATAATTTTAAGGATATCATCGATTCCTAGAAGGTTCCCACAGGTCAGAAAATAATCAATTTGAAGTGGTTACTTTTAAACGTTTCAAACTTTTAAAGAGAACAAATATAACCCATAAATTGCCATAAAACTGTCAGACTCTTAGGTCTTAAGCCCGTTTTCACATCCCTTGTTGATGAAAGATGCACTTATTGAACATCTTTACACCCACTAAGTAAAACAAGCTGGTCCCACGGTCAAAAGTTATACAGTTGATCTCCGTTGTTGTAGAAATCAGGTTGGGTCACGAGTTATCCATATACTCTTTAAACCCTAATATGGGTCTCTCTCTCTCTCCAGACTCTTGATGGCTAATACTAGTCCAAAAGTTGCAGTGTACAGTCGAGTTGAGGCACTGTCGTCGAGAAGTAGCGTGTGAGTCGAGTCGCGAGTCGTAGTCGCGATCGAAGTGAGAAGTTACTCACGGAAGTTTTCCCTATTATCTCTATTACCCCTAATACCCAAGACGGGTTTTTCTCTCTTCTCTCTCTCTCTCTCTCTCTCTTTCTCTCTCTTTCTATCTCTCTCTTTACACCTTTAGTAACCTAGATAGGTCCGTAAGTACCCTTATACTCTAAACCCAGTTAAAACTACCTGTATTATTATCGCTAGTTATGAGTTCGGTCGTCGTGTGTTGATACAATAGGTTAAAGTAATTAACCCATTGTAATTAGAGTATAAGCACCATTGTTAATAGGTAGTAAGAAGTGAGTGAAGTTACCTGCTAAGAAGTAAAGTGAGTGTAAATAAGGGAAAATTAAGTATACAAAAAGACAGCAAAGACAATTCATAGCTTACAACTACTTGAATGAATAAGTGTTCCATTTTCCTGTCTTCGGATCTAATAAATGAGCATATTTTGTTTTGGTAAAGGTTTGTTTCATTTATTAATTGGTTCAGCGCCATATAAGCTGTGGTCCTTCGATAAACATACAAAATAAACAAGTACAGTCCACTAGTACTCTCTAGTGGCACAATTAAACACTTGTATCCCCCTCTATTTGGGGAAGAAGCCAAGCAGCAGTTCTCCCCCGAATAGGTCTGTAATTACAAATATTAATTTTTCCACCAGATTTATGTAAGTAATAAAACAATTTGAGCAATTTTTCACAGTTGAGGATATATTCCTGTCAAAATACATTCATTTTATAGGATAAAAATAGGTTGACTAAAACTTGGACATAGTTTTAAAAATGAGGCAGGTATAGTCCGTCAGGACCTACTTAAGTAAAGGTCCAGTTGAGCAAAAGCCTTTATTATATGGTGAAGCTATTAGAGGATAAAATCTGTTACATTTTTTTAAATACATTGTATGAAAAAAGCCCACAAATGTCATCACTTTTAGTGGCCTCTTGGCTATTATAGGTCTACAGTTACAAATTAAATAATAATACACTTATATACCTGAATTTTATGCGACAAGAACAGTACTAGGTCCAGAATCTTATTGTTATGATTTTTAACATTATTAAAGTTCTTTATAGTCTTCCTAATAATTATTAAAAAAGATATATTAGGTTTGCATTATAGGTAAGTCGTATGAGAGGTCAGCAAAGGCCAAAACACCTATTTCTAGTTCCGAATCAAGTATTTATTTTGAAAATTATTCATTAATAAGTTTTTATGTAATAACTCAAATTCATTATTTTTAATTTTCTTCATGCCTTTCTATCCAAAAATCTTAGTAGTATACGCCCTAATGTTTCCAATCCTATAAACCTTAACAATATTAGAGAATTAAAGAACGTAATATACCATAACAAGGTTATTTTTGTAAAAACCAACCAAACCAAATATATTTAGAGCAAAATATTAATTATTAGCTTAGCAGAGCGCTTTCGTTGTATAAGCCATTATCACTGCTAACTGTCTAAATGATTTGTTTGTGTTTTTTATTTTTTTTATAATAACTGACAATAAATAAAATATACCACAATTTTAATATTATATACAATTATTTTTGCGTTGCCCTATTAGATATCACTAATTGAGGTACACTGAGGTTTTACAAATTTATCTGTAACAGCAACAAAATAATATAGACCAATATTAATATATTTAATGGTACTCGAAATTGTTTATTTATGCATATTACCTGTAAGGAACCTTGCTGGACTTTAGCAGGAAATAAAGCAATAAAGAAGGTCAGGGAGACGCCGTTGTCATAACTACAGGAAAATGTGCTGTTGTCATGTCTGTAATTATTCCTGATTGTAAAAAACAAATAATTTAATATACTTAAGATTTTTAAGTTAGAGTGAAGGTTTTAGGCCGGGGGTATAGTTTTTTATAATTACACAATATATAAACAAATATGTATGTTTGGTTGTATTTTTGGAAACCTTTTATTTATGACTATGTTTAAACAACTATTAGTTTTTATTAAAAATCATAAAGCTTACGCTAATAATTACACATAATCAAAATTTCATTTTTAAAATTTTTTTGTATAGCAAGACTAAAGCATGTATTTATAATGTACAGGGTGTCCCAGGGTTGGGTACTTTTGCGGGATATCTCCGTTATTTTTAGAAATAGAGAGTTGCGGTTTTCGCGACACTGTGCTATTTTTTCGTAAAGATGCTGTTAACAAAATTTTTATTACCGGACTGTCAAGCATCTGATATATCATACAAAATTTCACCATCTTTTATAGTTTTTAGCTTGTAGAGGCTTCCTATCCAAATCAAAATAAAAACACGAAAAATTCATCTTTTGACAGTAGCACATGGCACGAATAACGTCTCAAAGACGAAGAAGAAGAAGAAATGGGACGTTTATAAAACTTACATTTTATAACTAAGGGTAACTTGGTGGTTAAAGTTAACTTTTGAAAAATTTTTATAATACCGGCGCTGAATCCTATCACCCGGAAGAAGTTCCTTTAGAAAATCCGACAACGTTGTTACCCGGACCCGAGGACTTCCACCGGCGTAAATTGAACTCGGCACCGTTGAACGCGCCGCGACGCTCGTCAGTTTTATCCTGACCGAGGCCGCGTCGTGCAGTCGGTACAGACCGAGCAAAAAAACAACAAATTCAGCCAATCCCGAGCGATTTTCAAATTTTCGCGGTAATCAGCCAGGCTTTGTTTACGCGAATAGTGCAAATCGAAAATTGGGAATAACAAAGGCATTAGAGAAAACCTACGGTTTTCTACCAATTATATGTTTGACAGATTTAGGGCCAATTTATAACGCGCAATTAGAATCGTCTTTCTAAGACCCTGAACCAGACACCGAGAACGATACAAAAACAGGTTGGTAAATATTAACAGGGAAAATCAATTTTACTGGATAAAGGAATCCAAGTTTGGTTCGTTATAGAAGATATTAGTCATTTAAGGAGTTAAGAAAATTAACTTACTGGACGATGTATTGCTCTATATATTGCATTGGTATTTGCATATAAATTGAAAACCATTGGCAGACAATAAACACCCGAATAATTGCGTCGAACCCTTTTACCGATAATTAACGCAGTCCCCTCGTTTTCCCTAATTGAGTAAATCCCAGTGAAATTTGTAAATTTATGAATTTAAATTGGAAAAAAGCGAGCGTGACTAATTCAATTTTAATGCTTATTTTATTTGCCTTCCCATAAGTCTTTTAAGCTAATTTCTTTTTGCTATTTGCCGATTTTAATTGCATGTTTAGAAATCTTTTAATTGCAATAAATGCAATTTGTTGGTACAAGAAACAAGAGTTGCAAGAGACATTGAAAATTCAGTAAAATAATTGAATAGAGGTATTTAAACCAGGGTGTCCCATAAGTAATGGTAAATATTTAACAGCAGATTTAAAAAAAAAAGAATGAGGTTAAGTTAAATGATTTTTTTTTCATTTTATGCATTGTGTAAGTTCTTAATGCGCTCAAGATAACATTTTATTTTGCTACTTTAGGGTACAATAATTATTATATAGGCTGTGCCTGAAAAGATGAATTATCATAAATGTCATTGTCAGGATTTATGTTTTTGTCAGTTAATTTCATGAGTGGTTATAAAAATTTAAACTCACACATTTAGTAACCTTTTATTGCATTCTTATTATTATTTCTGTTAGTTATTGTTACTTATCGCGTAAGACGTGGAAGTCGAAGACTTTGGCCCGCACGAAGTACAGACTTTAACCCATTAGAATTTTGCATATGAAATTAATGGTAAAAATATTAACATTTCGAAATAAGCAATTATTTTTTTTAAACGAATTTTCTGTAAAAGAATTTTTAAATTTATTGAGGCAAATGGAGGTTATGTCGATCATTTATTGGAAAATATTGTTTTATTATGAATGTAATTTTTTTCAAGCAACGCTGTTTGCACAGTAAATATTTTAAATAAAAACCTAAATTATGCCTTTTTTTTAATAAAATCTTTAGTTTATCAGTTTTATAGATCTTGTGATTTTAATGATGTTTTCTATTTTATTTATTTATTATTTTTGTCCAGTTTGAATTGCCTTTTAATTAGGTTAAAAAAAATTATGTTTTTTATAATATAAAAAAAAAACTATTTATGTCTATTATTATATTATTATATAATTATTATATTTCAAAATTCATATTCAGTTACGTGCTTAAAAAAAAATTACTAGAGGTTTGTTCCGTTTTGTAATTACAGCCTTGAAAAAGACGTAAATAAATGCCGAACTGACTTTTTTAAAAAAGGACCTTTTTGATTTTTTGGTCCTAAACCTCCGAACTCCCTCCACGATAAGAAATAAAGTCAAGATCTTTGGTGAAGTAGAATAATTTAAGGTCAAGAACAGACTTAGCCTATATCTTATGAGGGGTGTAATTAAGAGGGTAAGATTTTGATGTCAATAAAGCAAGGTTTTCTGAAGGAAAACATTGAAATATTTATTGACTTATAAAATATACATCTGAGTACAATTATGTACGTAAATTTGTAATTTGTATACATGAGGAGCCATTTCATTGATACTGTCTAATTTCGGCTTTCAATGCTTTGATGGCTGCAGGCTTATTGCCATGAACCTGATATCGGATAGCCATAAGTCTAAAGGTTAAATCTGATCAAAACGTTAAGATCGTCAAAGTTTCAAGAGCGGTATAACATGTGGCACCGTCCTTCTAAAACTACATGTTGTCAAGATCAATATTTTTCAAATGAAGTATAAGAAACTGCTGTAAGAATGTTCGCCATTCACCGTCTCTGCACTATCTTCCTCATTTTCTAAGAAAAATGGTCTAATTATTCCTCCAGACCATAATGCACGTGATACAGTGATACGTTGTGGAAGCATTGCTTTTTGATAATTCATTCGTGGATTTTCTAAGCCCCAAATACGACAGTTTTGCCTATTAACGAAGCCATCGTAGTGAAAATGGGCCTCATCACTGAAAATGATTTCGTTCTTAAAATCAGCAGGTTGCTCAAGGTTCCAATTGCTAAAGTTTCCTCGCTGTTCATGGTCTTTTGGTAGAAATAAAGTCAGCTACACTTTGTAGGCATGCAGCTGTAAATCTTGCTGCAGAGTGCCCTTTGAAATATCCAATTACGAATTTACCCCTCTGCTTTTTCTGTCACACTATTGCGAAGTGACGTGATGTTTTGTTCTGAACGACCTTTACGAGCTCGTATCGTATGTTTCACATTACTAACCGAACCAGTGCTTTCCAATTTTTTTATTATGCTTTTCACAATTGATGAATTAAGAAAATTATTTCATTTAACTTGGATTAATCAGGACGCGTTGTAAACGGTAGGTAATGCTCCATGTTTACTAACTCCAATCTGTCATCTTTCGATCATAATCATTGTAAAAATTGTGTAAAATCAGGGTGGGTAGTTTCGATTGGTGTAAAAGTAGGAGGCAGAACGAATAATAATATCTTATTAATAAATTGTTATGATCAGCAATAAATCTACAAATAAGGATGTGACGAACTTTTTATTATAATTTGTAATTACTATTTAATAATCTTTCATCTTCGCATTGGAAAAACAGACGTTCGTTTAGGGTTTCGGATAATAAATTGATCCGTCAATATTTCAAGGTTCACATTTCACAACAGCATTTGGGTACGAGTGCATGGTTAATTCGTTCCTGCACTATTAAGAGCGCAAGTATTTATACACTCTATACGTATCATAGGAAAGCTTCTTTCATTGGAGCAAGACGATCATGGTATTGTGATAAGTAAACGAAGAAAGCGCTTATATTCAGGCACAAGTCCCTTGAACCATTCGTTTTCACGCATAAATTGAAATCGTCTCATGATGTTCATAGTCAAATCTTTATCTCTAGTCAATCTCAATTTGTTAAATTCTCCTTTATAAAAGAAATGTTTCGCATCTTCTGGCTCACCAAGAATAAACCTCTTCAAACTTTTGTAAAACTGAGCTGAATCGGTGTGAAATCTACTTTTAAGTGAGCTCACAACTTGGTCAAAAATTTCATAAGAAATTTGCTTGTAAAAGATCTTTCGGTCTTTCGTAAACATGATTTTTAACATTACCATCAATCCGTTTAGGAATTTTCCGTTGCCGTGGCAAAATAGGTTCATCAGTTTCGAATTTTTAAGATGATGATTGATTGAAACTTGAAATCGTAATCTTCTAAGTTGAAAGTAACAGCGTCTATTTTTTTATAAGAAGCAACTACGTAAAGGTCGGCTTTTGGAAAGGTAGGATATTCGTAAAAAATCTCGATTCGGTTAAAATTTTAATGAGTGCAACTTGAAGCTTTGTTACAGATTTTGTCCGACCAACCTATCTAAGACCAAACCAAAATAACGAATGCGTCTTCCCTAGTAGTCGATATGATGTCAATTTTATGTCAACTTAACTAACTCTTGTCATTTTATTTGCATTCAATTTATAGTAAATTCTTTTGCATTTACAAATTTTTCTTAAATTTTTTACACATATTCCTGAATATTTTAAGTGGATACCTAGTTCAGCGTTTTAGAAAGATTTCGATTTTTTTGACCTATTTTAACGTTTCGAAAAAAGTGTACAGAATTTTGAGAAAAACATTTTTTTTGGAAAGATCAATTTTCTTCCCAAAAATTTTACAAAATACCTATAACTCAAAAACCAGTAAAAATAAATATCTGAAAATCTTTACACATATTCCTGGAATAATTTGACCAGACACCTATTTCAGCGTTTTTCAAAAAATTAACAGGGTTTTGGGAAAAAACATTTTGGAAAACTCGTTTTTTTTTTCAAAAAATTACAACATGCCCATATTTCAAAAATCAGTAAAAATTAAATTTTCTACACGTATTCCTAGGAAAATTTAACTAAACGCCCATTTTTAAAAAAATTTACAGAGTTTAAAAAAAAAAAATTCGGAGAGGTCAATTTTATTTTTTTAAAGTTTTATATAATGCTCATAAACCAAAAACCAGTGAAAAAATTTTTGAAAAATTTAACTATACACCTTTATCGGTACAAACTTTCTTTTATCGTTTTATCCTTCATAATACCTTTGTTTAAGTAGTTGTAGTTTGTATGTGTATTTATTTACAATTTTAACACGTATTTTGTTTTATTTTTGCTATTCTAGTTTAGGCTTAAATTTTATTTATACTTTTTCTGTGATGCGAGACTTTTTGTGTTTTTGTATATGTATGCCATAGTCGTTGTTTCATTTACTTGTTTATTACAGTTTGTACGAGCCCCTACAAGCACACACTTTTTTTCAATTTATTTACATTTTTATTTTTGCAATTTTCCTATTAATTTAAATTTTAAATATATCTATATTATATATTATATATTATCTTTGTAGCTGAAGCTAAATAAATACATTATCATTATTTAAGCTTTTTTAAAAAAATTAACAAAGTTGACAAAAACGATAATTTTTGGAGGAGTCGATTTTTTTCTAAAAACTCAAAAACCTGTGGCAACAAAGTTCTCAAAATTTTCATACGTATTCATGGAACAATTTGACTAAGTGTCTGTTTTAGCGTTTTTTGAAAAATGTACATAGTTTTAAGAAAAAAAAAATGTAGTCCTTTTTTTTTAGTAGTAATAAAATTCTACACATATTCTTGAAGTAGTTTACCTGAACACCTACTCCAGGATCATTTCAAAAATTTCCTATAATAATACATTTTATTTTTTTGTTTTACTTTTAAGTATAACGAATAATGAAGAATTTGGTAGTATAAATAAAAAAAAAATTATTCACTGGTTGTAAATCTAGATACAATTTATTAAATTTTCCACATGTTCCTTTGTTTTTAAATTAAGTTTATTATAAAACATAACGGGAATACTATAACTAAACGTGCCATTGTCATTCATTAAACATTACATTGTGACATTTATTATTATATTATACAAAATAAAAATTTATTATGAAATTAAGTATTTAGCTCTAAAACGCGGCTACTTAAGTATAGATAAATTTATTACATTAAATCAAAGGTATTTTAAGTGTCTATTAAAAAATTGAAAAAAAATATGGGGGTGTTTATTTAAAAAAGTAACTAAAAAATTTTAATTTAATTTTTAACGACCCTGTATCGTGTTAATTAAATCAGGCTACGGGAAGTTAATCAAGTTGATCTCTTAAAGTGACGTTTAAGGTTTGAGCTTTTTAGGCACTCAAATAGCTGAGAGATTAACAATAGGTCATCCCTTGGCTTTTAACAAAAACACGCAAATTAATTTTTTTTCTCGAGAACCGCTAGAGATAGATCTAGAGAAGTATGATTAAAAAAGACTCAGGGACAAAACAGGGAATGAAAATATCTGAAAATAAATAGTGTTCACTCAAAGGTGTTGGCATTTTTCCGATAAAGCATTGTCTGTTACCATGGTTTACGTACCATTGATCACCCTGTATCTCACGGTCGATGTTACGTTAAGACATTTATAGAAAACGGATTTTTAGATATTTTTTTTAAATTTGGCAACATAGGTTATTGCTTGTAATCTAATGATTTAAAATGTTTTAAGCGTTGTACCGTAAAATTATACCATTCAATTTTTTTCTCTATATCTACTAAACTCGGCTCTAATGGATTGTACGTCAGTCTGTATAAAGTTGTTTTGCTGTTTTACTTCCTTTAAATATTTGTTGATTTGTGATTATCTGCATTTCGTTGTACTAATTCCGGCCGATTTCCATACTATATCAAATCAAATATGCCTTATTTTCACCTAACATAAAAATTGTTGTTGACAAAACTTAATAATAGAGTAAACAAACATAAAATAAAAGAAACAAACTTTTTCCATTTCATCTTAAACCGCAAGAATAAGATTGTGAGCATTGGAATGGATGTCCAGTGCTCGTGATTCTTCTTCTTTCAACCGTTTTTGCAATCCTGTGACTTTTAAGTGGTTAATTAATCCATCAATCAAAATACTATTATTCCATCTTACTATTTTCAGGGTGGGTAGTTTTAACCTACCATACCCACCTGTTTGCGCCGACCCTGATCATGTGGCTTTATAACTGTCAACATGTCGCGCAATTCAAAAGTAGTTTATTGATGCTAGTAACCTTATAGTCTTACACAAGTCATAAAATTAAAACAGTGTAAAAAAAAAACAGTGTATGCAGAAGTTAAAAATATAGTTCAACTATTGATAGGTTAAAAGAAAAAAAAATTACATACCTATAAGTCATTACAAAAACTTAAAATTAAATACTTTTAAAAACATATAAATATAGGCAAAAAAAAGTACAAAGTTTTGACATCTTAACAAGAATATAAATACTGTTGCTGAACAAAGTTATAATAGTAATAAAAAAGTACAATAAATATACTCTATAAATATAAACTCATCAACAGAATAAAAGTTGTGTTCAGAAGAGTACTTTGAATTTTTTAAGAGATAGCTGGCGAGTAGAACATTGTAGGCAGTGAAAATCTACATTTCTTTAATAACTATCTTTGTTTTTATCAATTTCGACAAGACAGTTCAGAATGTATATACAAGGGTTGAATTTTTTAATTTTATGAAAAATGGTCTACAGTGCTCCCTACAGTGAAGAGTTAAAATCGTCCTCAAAGCTCTTTTCTGAAGTCGAAACACTCTTGTTGAGTGAGAAGAGTTTCTCCATAAAATTACATCAAAAATGCATAGTATACACTTAAAAGTCCACCTATATCCATAAAGCTTCTAATTCAAATCTTGCATTTTTATTGAAACACCCTTTAGAAACACATAATATGGTTAAATCCTTGAGTAACCACATTGTCTCATATATATAACACTGGAATAAAAATGCTCGAAAAAAAAGCAGTTATTTTTAGACGTTTATTTCCCGATGTTTAAATCGATAAAAAACTGTATTTTAGCAAAAATATGTTTTCCTTCAAAATGTAGATGAATGATTAGAAAATATTCCTCGTAATAACTTATTTTTTTTAAAGGATTATGTGAATTTCCAGCATTTCGTACTTTAAAGTACATCCTCAAAGGAATTTAATATGAAGTCGTCTTGTACCAATAAATATTTATCCGTAAAAACTTTTCTTCAAAATATATTTCCGCCTTTGAGAAATATTTAAATTGGTCTTCAAGGAATTTTACTTATATTAACCTGGATGTTTCAGAACATAATTCAAAAAGAAAGCAGTAGTGAAAAAGTTATATATGTACAGGAAGGCTGAATTTAATTCTGATTAGATCCTGGAAATCTTAAAGAGGAAATTTTGAGGCAAAATAAGAAACATTTAATATAACATAAAACGTAACAATTAATGATAATAAATATTATTGGCGGCCAAAACTACAAATATTAAAAAAAAAAAGAAAATCAGGCAACATTAAAAATTCTATTTTGTAAAATTATAATAAATTTTAAATTCTCGATGCACCTGATGAACTTCATGCCAATATTAACTATGCAACTGCAAATAAATATTTTAGATTGAGTTTTTTATTTTTGTAATAAATAAATACTAACTAGATAATAGAGATAAAAATGCAGTGTCGAGTAATGAATTTAAAAGCTGCCTAGGGTACCTATACCAAAAAGTTAAATTCAGATATGATAATCATGACCTAGACTTTAGATATTAACACTTTCTAAGACCTATTTAATATAAAATATGTTTATTTAAAAGAAGTTTTAGTCGCTATATATGTACACAACAAATAAATTTTGCTTATTTTAAAATCAAGGTGATATATTCAGTAATTAATGATTGTCTATGAAGGTCCAGTCTTAAGGAAGATTAATTATTTTCAGAATTTAGCTAATAAAAAAGATATAAAAATATTGACAACCTATATTTATTTAATATCATTTTACTATTAAAAACATTTTTTTAAATAAAAAATAAGATATATCTTTGAATAAATTACCTATAACACCATTCTCATATACCATAACCTTGCCATTACTTCAATGTAAAGAAATAAAATTAACAATACGCTATAAAATGCGACTAAAAGAGTTTTGCCTACGCTTATTTTACTCTGATTTCCTTCGGACCGTGACCTTAATTCATATAATATAATGATGACTGTTTACCGGTTTTTCTAAGGATCTTCGTGTGGTATATAAATTATATTTATACAGTTTAAATTTGCATTCTTCTTACCCAGCTGACCTTAGATTACTAATTTTAATAGCTTATGTAGTGTGGTCATAAAAATGCTAATAAAGGCAGGCTATCAGTTGTTTAATTATTGGTTGTAAATTTAATTAGTTTCCGTTAAAGGTGATTTTGTAGAATAATATGCTTTGCAATAAAATCAAGTTAAATTTTCTCATCTTTAAGTTCACGGTTCTTTTTCGATCCACCAAAGAGGGTATGTCGCATAATCATAAGAGAATTGCCACCACATATTTCTCCTTTTTTTAAGGATTTACATTTTAAACATTAACTAGTACAGTCAAAGCACTTGACTTCAATAATTTTATACCATCTGTATAGGCAACATGTAGGGTGGTGTGAACATCAGTACAGTGAGGTTTTAGCAAGCATATTATGCACTTTTGTTGAAAGTGAATTGGGCTAAATTACACTATTAATTAGCCAGGCAGGTCTCCGGAATTTTCGTTTTTTATCAAGATATGCGTTATCAAAATTTAGAAAAGTTAAAGATGGCTCTTTAAACGGCATGTAATCAAATAACTGCATATTTGAGCTTAGTAATGAAGGAATGAAGGTATTTGCTTAAAAAAATATTTTGTACTTATTTACTCTTTTATTTGTTGTTTGTAAGTATCTTACTCGTACCTTTAAAAAAGTCTAAAACAGTTTTTCTGTGAAATATTCCCTGTATATTTAAAAGTGTCATAATTTATATGAGGTTTCTTATGGCCGGCTTGGTGATGCATCACCCTGTATTTAAATTGAATATTTCCTAAATTTAAAAAAAAATGTTTGATATGCACTGGTTTGCCCCTCGACGATTAATAAAAGATTAGTTTCGTACGAGCTAAAGAGAGACGAAAAATGGCGAATTCCAGTGACTATCATAAGTTTACTTGAGTTGTACAATTTTAGAAATTAATAGTTTTTTTAGTCCAGGCGCTTATATATTTAGAATATTTTTTTTCCAAAATTTGGTAACTTTTTTGAAAAATGCTGAAATAAATGTCCAGTTAAATTATTTAAGGAATGTGTGTACAAATTTTCAATATTTTACCTGAAGAACTTTTTGAATTATGGGCGATTTGTGAAATATTGAAAATTTTCCAAAAAAATTGCTTTTTTCAAAATTTTGCCTATTTTTAAAAAATACTTAAATATGTGAACATAACATAACATTAACGGAGGAATCTGTGTACTAATTTTCCAAAATCTATTGATTTCTGAGCTTTGTTTGGCACATAAGTTTAATCATTTAATCCCTCCTCTTGCACTTATTGTATGTCTTATTTTTTCTTTTCTTCCTCTTCTTTTGTTTTTTTATTGAAGACGTCAAAGTTGGACCAAACGTTTGTTCCTTGGGATTGCCTGAAACATACTTACCGTAGTTTTTTTTTTTTTTATTTTTTAGAGAGGTTAAAAAAATCTGCAAACAGACACCCCAGGCCGGCCTGGGGTAGTGTGGGGTTGAGGCTTTTTCCAGCCCCGACCCACTAAAAACCATTCCTCTAAGTCAACAATTCAGGGTAAAGCACACTGGTTACATGCTTTGTCAATTTTATTCAGGGAAGCACACTGATACATGATTTGTCAATTTTATTCAAGGAAGCACACTGATACATGATTTGTCAATTTTATTCAAGGAAGCACACTGATACATGCTTTGTCAATTTGTCAATTTTTCAAAGGAATAAATAGCACACTGATACATGATTTGTCAATTTTATTCAAGGAAGCACACTGATACATGCTTTGTCAATTATATTCAAGGAAGCACACTGATACATGATTTGTCAATTATATTCAAGGAAGCACACTGATACATGATTTGTCAATTTTATTCAAGGAAGCACACTGATACATGCTTTGTCAATTTTTTTCAAGGAAGCACACTGATACATGATTTGTCAATTATATTCAAGGAAGCACACTGATACATGATTTGTCAATTTTATTCAAGGAAGCACACTGATACATGCTTTGTCAATTTCTCAAGGGAAATATAGCACACTGATACATGATTTGTCAATTTTTTTCATGGAAGCACACTGATACATGTTTTGTCAATTTCTCAAGGGAAATATAGCACACTGATACATGATTTGTCAATTTTATTCAAGGAAGCACACTGATACATGCTTTGTCAATTTCTCAAGGGAAATATAGCACACTGATACATGATTTGTCAATTTTATTCAAGGAAGCACACTGATACATTTTTTGTCAATTTTTCAAGGAAAAATAGCACACTGATACATGATTTGTCAATTTTATTCATGGAAGCACACTGATACATGTTTTGTCAATTTTTCAAGGGAAATATAGCACACTGATACATGATTTGTCAATTTTATTCATGGAAGCACACTGATACATGTTTTGTCAATTTCTCAAGGGAAATATAGCTCACTGATACATGATTGGTCAATTTTATTCAAGGAAGCACACTGATACATGTTTTGTCAATTTTTCAAGGAAAAATAGCACATTGATACATGATTTGTCAATTTTATTCAAGGAAGCACACTGATACATGTTTTGTCAATTTTTCAAGGAAAAATAGCACACTGATACATGATTTGTCAATTTTATTCAGGGAAGCACACTGATACATGCTTTGTCAATTTTTCAAGGGAAATATATCACACTGATACATGATTTGTCAATTTTATTCAAGGAAGCACACTGATACATGCTTTGTCAATTTCTCAAGGGAAATATAGCACACTGATACATGATTTGTCAATTTTTCAAGGGAAATATAGCACACTGATACATGATTTGTCAATTTTTCAAGGGAATAAATAGCACACTGGTTACATGCTTTGTCAATATATCAAGGGCTTAAGTGCATTTTGTATACCTCAGTTAGTTAAGTCAAGTCACGTCCAGTTAAAGTTCCTTTTAATACAATAAATTAACTAGAAAAATAACTTCTTAAAATATTAAAATGGTGCTTTCAAATGATAAAAAAAAATTAACACTTGAAGCGAATTTGATACATGAGAAATGCCTTTGCTGCTTATCTGCGATTGGATATTAATTTATTTATAGCCTAATAAATTTAAGTTATAAAATTTCAATAGGAAGGAAGTTTAACGCATAAACTTCCTATAGAGAACCCCCAGGATTTCAATTAATTCTAAATTCCCTTTTTATAAAAATAGATCTGCTTGTCAGTCAAAAAATAGAAATTTTAATAAAGAGGAAATTTAACGCATAAATTTCCTATAGAAAAGCCCCAAGATTTTAATAAATTCTAATTTTTTTTTTTAATGAATAAGTCTGCCAGTATATATTTTGATTGTTGTTTTTTAGAACCCCCCATTATAATGTTTGAATATCACGATCTTCTTTTAAATGCAGATTTAGCGAATAAATCTACTAACTATTTAGAGAGAGAAATTTGAATAAAAAGGAAATTTAACGCATAAATTTCCTATAGAGAACCCCCAGGATTTTAATTAATTCTAAATTCCCTTTTTATAAAATAAGTTTGAAGTACCGATTTAGCGAATAAACCTGCTAACTAATTAAAGAAAGAAATTTGAATAAAGAGGAAATTTAACGCATAAATTTCCTATAGAAAACCCTTAAGATTTAAAATATAAATCTGCTATTATATATGTTGTTAGTTGTTTATTAGAACCCCTCATTATAATGACTGATTATCACGATCTTCTTTTAAGTGCAGATTTAGCAAATAAATCTGCTAACTAATTAGAGAGAGAAATTTAAATAAAGAGGAAATTTAACGCATAAACTTCCTTTAGAGAACCCCAGGATTTTAATTTATTCTAGATTCCCATTTTATAAAATAAGTTTGAATTACAGATTTAGCGAATAAATCTGCTAACTAATCAAAGAGAGAAATTTGAATAAAGAGGAAATTTAACGCATAAACTTCCTATAGAAAACCCCCAAGATTTAATGAATTAATTTTCCATTATATATGTTAGTTTTTAGTTAGTTGTTTATTAGAACCCCCAATATTAATGTTTGATTATCACGATCTTTTTTTAAGTGCAGATTTAGCGAATAAATCTGCTAACTAATTAGAGAGAGAAATTTGAATAAAAAGGAAATTTAACGCATAAATTTCCTATAGAGAACCCCCAGGATTTTAATTAATTCTAAATTCCCTTTTTTATAAAATAAGCTTAAATTACAGATTTAGCGAATAAATCTGCTAACTAATTAAATAGATAAATTTGAATAAAGAGGAAATTTAACGCATAAACTTCCTATAGAAAACTCCCAAGATTTAATGAATTAATCTGCCATTATATATGTTGTTAGTTATTTATTAGAACCCCTCATTATAATGTTTGATTATCAGGATCTTCTTTTAAGTACAGATTTAGCGAATAAGTCTGCCATTATAGATTTTGATTGTTGTTTATTGGAACCTTCCATTATAATGTTTGACTATCATGATCTTGTTTAAAGGGCAGATTTAGCGAATAAATCTACTAACTAATTAGAAAGAGAAATTTAAATAAAGAGGAAATTTAACGCATAAATTTCCTATAGAAAAGCCCCAAGATTTTAATAAATTCTAAATTTTAGAGATTTTAGAGATGTGCAGATTTAACGAATAAATCTGCTATTATATATGTCATTAGTTGTTTATTAGAATCCCTCATTATAATATTTGATTATGACAACCTTCTTTGAAGTGCAGATTTAGCGAATAAATCTGCTAACTATTTAGAGAGAGAAATTTGAATAAAAAGGAAATTTAACGCATAAATTTCCTATAGAGAACCCCCAGGATTTTAATTAATTCTAAATTCCCTTTTTATAAAATAAGTTTGAAGTACCGATTTAGCGAATAAACCTGCTAACTAATTAAAGAAAGAAATTTGAATAAAGAGGAAATTTAACGCATAAATTTCCTATAGAAAACCCTTAAGATTTAAAATATAAATCTGTTATTATATATGTTGTTAGTTGTTTATTAGAACCCCTCATTATAATGACTGATTATCAGGATCTTCTTTTTAGTACAGATTTAGCGAATAAATCTGCCAGTATATATTTTGATTGTTGTTTATTAGAACCCCCCATTATAATGTTTGATTATCACGATCTTCTTTTAAGTGCAGATTTAGCAAATAAATCTGCTAACTAATTAGAGAGAGAAATCTAAATAAAGAGGAAATTTAACGCATAAACTTCCTTTAGAGAACCCCAGGATTTTAATTTATTCTAGATTCCCATTTTATAAAATAAGTTTGAATTACAGATTTAGCGAATAAATCTGCTAACTAATCAAAGAGAGAAATTTGAATAAAGAGGAAATTTAACGCATAAATTTTAGATTGAAAAACCCCAAAATTTTAATAAATTCTAAATTCCCTTTTTCTTAGAATAAATTTGAAGTGCAGATTTAGCGAATAAATCTGCTAACTATTTAGAGAGAGAAATTTAAATAAAGAGGAAATTTAACGCATAAATTTCCGATTGAAAAGCCCCAAGATTTTAATAAGTTCTAAATTCCCTTTTTCTAAGAATAAATTTGAAGTGCAGATTTAGCGAATAAATCTGCTAACTAATTAGAGAGAGAAATTTGAATAAAGAGGAAATTTAACGCATAAATTTTAGATTGAAAAACCCCAAAATTTTAATAAATTCTAAATTCCCTTTTTCTTAGAATAAATTTGAAGTGCAGATTTAGCGAATAAATCTGCTAACTATTTAGAGAGAGAAATTTAAATAAAGAGAAAATTTAACGCATAAATTTCCGATTGAAAAACCCCAAGATTTTAATAAATTCTAAATTTTATTTTTCTAAGAATAAATTTGAAGTGCAGATTTAGCGAATAAATCTGCTAACTAATTAAAGAGAGAAATTTGAATAAAGAGGAAATTTAACGCATAAATTTCCGATTGAAAAGCCCCAAGATTTTAATAAGTTCTAAATTCCCTTTTTCTAAGAATAAATTTGAAGTGCAGATTTAGCGAATAAATCTGCTAACTAATCAGAGAGAGAAATTTCAATAAAAAAGGAAATTTAACGCATAAATTTCCTATAGAAAACTTCTAAGATTTAACGAATAAAATTTGCCATTGTATATATTGTTGTTTATTAGAACCCCTCATAATGTTTGCTTATCAGGATCTTGTTCAAAGTTTAGATTTGGCGAATAAATCTAAATTCTATTATCTTTCTAGGAAATTTATATTTAATGTGGATATTCATTAGACATATTAAAGGTATGAGGTTAAGTTTCTGTTTTGTTTGTGTGAATTTAACCGAATAAATTCACGGGAAAATTTTTGAAAAGATGTTTAAGAGTTTTTATTTATATTTTGACCCGCTTATTAGTTTTGCTTAAATGTGAATTTAGCGAATAAATTTACAAGAAACTTTTGAAAAAAATATTTTTTTTAACTTTTTTTAAAGAATATATTTGAATGTTTTAAAAAGGTGGGCATTTAACGAATAAATGTCCTTAAATTTTCAGAAAATGTTGAAAAAGTATTAGAATTTATTAAAATCTGTACATTTGTCTCTTAACCCCTTAGTGATTTCATTTAAATGCGTATTTAGCGAATAAATCCGCAAGGAACTTTTCAGATAAAATATTAATATTTTTCTATGAGAAATTTGTAAAAATATTTGACTATTTTAAAATAGTGGAAATTTAGCGAATAAATTTCCTTAAAAAACATTTAGTTTTTAAAAATTTTAGAATCTATTAAAATCCCTAACTGTCCTATAACCCCTTAGTTATTTCATGTGAGTGTGAATTTAGCGAATAAATTCACAAGAAACTTTTGAGAAAAATATCAATGTTTTTGTTTGACTGTTTTAAAAGGTGGAAATTTAACGAATAAATTTCCCTAAAAAATATTAGAATTTATTAAAATCCGTAATTATTGTCCTATATAATCCCTTCAGTGATTTCATGTGAATTTAGCGAATAAATTCACGTAATTTATTTTATTTCCCCCCTGCAGACTTGAGGTGAACCAAAAAAATCCAATCGTAGATAAACATGCAAAACTAACAAGAATTACGCAGAATTTCTGTACTTCTAATTTTCTAATTGAACATGCTTTAATTAAAATAAAATAGTAATTTAAATCTAAGACATTTTAATTGCTTTCATTGTTACCGGAATTGTTTTGTTATTTAAATGTAAATTTAGCGAATAAATCCACAATAAATTTGATACTAGAATAATAATTAAAAATCAGATTTTTATTTTCATGTAAATTTAGCGAATAAATTTACTCAAGAATTGCTACTAATAAATCATGATTTTTTTGTAATTTTTGTTTCGATGTTAAATATCCATAAAACAAAATAAATTGCATGCAATTATAAAATAAAAATTTAGTACTTACCGTTTACTCCTTCAACTGTACAGGAACCACAATACAAACACACAGTAAAAACACTGACACTGTACCACCACAGGAACCACAAGGGAAATATCTTCTTCCGACTTACTTCTACCATCATGATCTTATTTAAAGTGCAGATTTAGCGAATAAATCTGCTAGTTATTTAAAGTACAAATCTATTTTATCAGAGAGAGACGTTTATACACGTATGAGGTTATGTTTCTGTCTTGTTTGAGTGTGAATTTAACCGAATAAAATCACGAGAAAGTTTTTGAAAAGATACTTAAGTAGTTTTAGAGTTTTTATTTATATTTTGACCCCTTTATTAGTTTTGCTTAAATGTGAATTTAGCGAATAAATTCACAAGAAACTTTTAAGAAAAATATTTTTTTAAGAATATGTTTGACTGTTTTAAAAAGTGGAAATTTAGCGAATAAATTCCCTTAAAAAACATTTAGTTTTTAAAAAATGTTTTTTAGAAAAAATTTAATAAAATCCGTAACTGTCTTATAATCCCTTAGTAATTTCATGTAAATTTAGCGAATAAATTTACTCAAGAATTGCTACTAATAAATCATGAATTTTTCGTAATTTTTGTTTCGATGTAAAATATCCATAAAACAAAATAAATTGCATGCAATTGTAAAAGAAAAATTCAGTACTTACCGTTTACTCCTTCAACGGTACAGGAACCACAATAAAAACACACACTAAAAAAAACATTGACACTGTACCACCAAAAGAACCACAAGGAAAATATCTTCTTCCGACCTATTTCTACCGCTGCACGAACACGACTGAATGTAAAGTACTTTCTTTAAGTGAGGCCAAATTTTCTTATCCCCTCCACTCACCCGACCCCATCCGAACACCTCCGAAAGACTCGACGCTGCCGGTAGAGGATGCGCGCATCTTTACTTTCACTTTTCGTGCGCACTATTATTACTTAGTCCAGTAAAATTAGACACTAAATTCGTATTAATTTGTACACTTTATTCCGAGATGCTATTATTCAGTTTTTTAACTAAAATTTTCTAAGTTGATAATTTATTTTTTTTAATTTAAGTTAAATATTTACTATTACTAATATTGTGAATAAATTTTGAAAAACTTATTTTACATAGAAACGTTGAAAGACCCTTTTTGTAGAGCATTAAATTCCCGTTAAGAATCTGTATTAGTCATTCTTATACATTTAAAAATTCGAAAATAAAAAAGATAAATCTAGAAAACCGCTCATCTGCAGAAAATTATCAAACAAAAATTTTACCTCAATAGTTTGACAGTTTTGACGCAAAAATGAAAACACGAATAAAAAAGGGTGTAATCATACAATTTTTTATCTTTTTTGTTGTAATAACTTGAGAAATTGAGGTTTACGTTCCAATAAAAGTCGTAGATAATGAAATTCAATATTCGTATAAGCAATTTTCTTGTGTCTAACAACTTAAAATTGATTGTTTTATGACCTGCGGAAACTTTCTAGTGATCGATGTCCTTAAAATTGTTATAAACAAAACATAAACGATTTAAGAAAAAAATCATATTGATGATACAAACGGGTAGATTGCATTATTCCCAACACTCAAAATTGCAATAAGCTTATAAATAAAATTTTTAAAAAATGCCGATAACTTATAAATATGGATTACTTAACTAATTATATTTATTTACTTTATTTAGAAATCCATTGTGGAGCGTAGGTTACTTGATAGATGACAGTTAGCTTCACAGAAATCAGCAGACCAAGGTCATCAAAGATTAATGCAGGCTACTATACAACATAGTAAGTAATATAAATACCTATAATTTTAATGTTGTTATTATACTAGAATTTTCCATTTTATCCTAAGGTGAATATTAAATATAATTTGATATATGTAAAATATTATTTTTTAGCATTATAGTTTTTGAGCACCCTGTAGCTCCCTGATAGTTACAGCTTTTAAAAGTTTGTAAGCGGTTTAAAGTGAAAACCCTTTCACTATTCACTGTGCAATACAAAAGAAAGTAATTTATAAACATTATCCAGTAATTTTTAATCCAGTATATTTAATAATTAAATTTTCCAATCGCACATCATGGGTTCTTAAGAGCGATTCTCTAGGCACTACCTTAATCAAAATGCCTAAGAGAACTATGTAGTTCAATTATTATTTAGTCTCTTGGAATATGCAAGGTTGGCTTGATGAATGCATAAGCCTAAAATTATTTCTGGCCACATATTATGCTTAATCGAAACATGGTGAATTTGGGGTCCTATTCATGGGTTTTAAATTATTCATGTTGACGCTATAAGGAGGGTGACTTTCTGGAAGTATTAGACCATTAGGTTTAAGATCTTAGATAAGAACTCTTGTTGGATAGCTACAAAAAATATCACACTTTATGCTGCATTTGTTGTTTGTTTGTTATACACTAGGTCCAGAGATAATATATTATATCGCACGTTGAAAACAAAAGTTACACTATGACAAATTTACAATTTTACAGTAGAGCGGTTTTAATTTTAGGGATAATTTCAAAAAGTTAATTTAATTTGTATGGAAGTTTTTTCCTTAATATTAATGATGATTTGCAATGTTTTCTATTGCTAAATATTGCACCTGGTATAATCTTCTAAAATATTATGTCAGAACCTGTATATATAGGTCTGGATTCACTCAACTAGTCAACACTCCTACAAGAATAACAAACAACAGTAGCACCTTGATTGACTTTATTATATCAAATGATAAAAATTTTTTGGTTCAGGTTCATCACACACCAAAAATTAGTGATCACTCTATTGTGACTGTATGCCTTCCAAACACAAACGACGAAAAAGAAAAAAATACATTCTACCATCGGTCCATGAAACATTATCATACAGAAACTTTACAAAACTGCTTGTCTGACAGGTCATGGAACAATAATATAGCAGATGTAAATATCTTGGCAAATTCTTTTGTTTTAGATATAGAAAATATTTTAAATGTAATGTGTCCCAAGTTAAAAATATGTGTTAGCCAAAAATATAAAAATAAAAAATGGATAACTTGTGATATCTTACAGCTAATGGAAAATAGGGACAAGTTATATGTAAGGGCAATTCAGGAGGGCACTACATATTTATGGGATAGTTATAAAAGGATAAGAAATCAAATAGTGAATAAAATAAAAATAGAAAAAGATAAATATTTTCGCGAAGCTATAGATGAAAATAAAAATAATTCTGTAGAGCTTTGGAAAAATCTTAAAAGCCTTCTACCGGGTAAAAATTCCGTATTATCAAATGAGGTTGTATTTGAGGGCCAGACATTTACTGAGGAGTTGGACATAGCAGATAAATTTAATAAATACTTTATTAATAGCGTAGATCAAATTGTAGATATTTTACCCAAATTTTCAGTTTTAGAAAATACAGTTGATAATATATCAACGTATACTATATGGGATAAATTTGAAAATACCACTATGAGTGAAACTAGGTGTCTATTAAAAAATATGAAAAATGTTAAAGGAGGGGAAAGTGGTATCTCAAAAAAGGTTCTTGTAGATGTATTTAATATTGTAGGCAAGCGTGTGTTAGACATAATTAATACATCGCTCATAAATGGTGAATTCCCAGAAAATTGGAAGGTCTCTACTATCTTACCGGTTCCTAAGGTTTCAAACACAAAGCAGGCAAGTGAATTTAGGCCTATAAATACTGTACCAGTTTACGAAAAACTTCTAGAGCTAACTGTAAAAACCCAACTACAAACTTATTGCGATAATAATAAAATTTTAACAAAAAATCAGTCAGGGTTTCGACCTCAACATTCTTGCGAATCTGTGATAGTTAACATCTGTGATAATTTTAATAGAGAAATAAATAAGGGAAATTTTGTTTTAGCAATTTTCTTGGATTTTAGAAGAGCCTTTGAGACAGTAAATCGAAATATTTTACTTCTTAAAATGGAAAAAATGGGTATAAGAGGTACGGTTCTAAATTGGTTTAAGTCGTATTTACATAACAGAAAGCAAGTGGTCAAGTTTAAAAATAATTTGTCTCTTGCAAAAGAAATTGTTCATGGTGTTCCTCAAGGCACTGTGTTGGGCCCAATTTTGTTCCTTATGTATATAAATGATATTGTTAAGGTAATGAGTAGAAGTAATTCAGTATTATTTGCGGATGACACTATGCTGTATGTTGTGGGCAAAGATGTAAATAAAATGCAAGACGATCTAAATTTTGATTTAAATAATATATATAGATGGTTGTGTGATAATAACTTGAGCATTAATGCGGCTAAAATAAAATTTTGTTTATTTGGAAATAAAATTAGATTAAATGAAGTTAATTTAAATACAATAAATATCAAAATTAATAATGAAGCAATTTCCTACCAAAGAGAAATTAAATATCTGGGTGTTATTTTGGATCCACATTTGAATTTTTATTCGCATATAGACAGCATAACACGCAAAATGTCAAAAAAAATTAATTTTTTATCGAGAATTGGCAAAAACCTATCTATACAAACAAAATTATTAATCTATAATAGTATTATTGTGCCGCATTTAGATTTTTGTTCTGCACTCCTGTTTGGTGTTCCGGATTACAGGATCAATAGACTTCAAATCATACAAAACAGAGCCATGAGGGTTATACTAAAATGTAATAGATATACACCGGTGGATAATATGCTAAATGTCCTAAATATTTTGGCAGTAAAACAAAAAATATTGTTTAATACATGTATGTTTGTTTTTAAATTAAAAAATAAATTGCTACCAGAATATATTTGCGAAAAAATCACAATATTTAGTGATTTGCATAACTATGCTACCAGACAGCGAGGGGATTTTGTACTAATGGGGAGACATACTTCAGACAGAATGACAAATACCATTCTCCATAAAGGCCTCAAATATTTTAACGAATTGCCAATACATTTAAAGAACAGTGAAAGCCTAGTCACATTTAGAAAAACATTAAAAAGATATATATATTCCATCCCAAGAAATTAAATTATATTATATTGTATAGGTATAAGGTATAAATGTTTTATTTTGGTTGTATTGCTTTGTGTTTTATTATTTTATCTTTACTCTTTTAATATAGTTTAAGGTTTTATATTTTTAAATTTTAAATTTTTTAGGCTCTAGATTAGGTTTTAAATTTTTTATATTTACATATTTTTTTTTTTTTTTTTTTTTTTTTATCTTAGTTAAGGTCTTAAATTTTATTGTTTCAAATTTATGATAGTTTTAAGTTTTATATATATATTTTTTAAATTAACTGTTGTCATTTGTTGGTATAATTTATACTTATACCTATAATACCTATTTGTTAGTTTACTATATGCCATTTAAATTTTCCTTTTTATTTTTAGTTATATTCTAAAAATTTTCTTTCTTTGTAATTTTTTGTAGCATGATGCTAAATAAAGAAACATTATTATTATTATTATTAACCTAAGCTAAAACTGGTTTTTGTTTTAAAAGATTTGGAAAATATTTGCTAATAGTGACATGTTTTGCTAGGTACTATTATTAGTTTTGGAGTACATTGTGAAATAAAAGATAATAAAAATTCACGTTTTTTGTGGTATCATTAGAAATGTGGATATGAAAATATTAACAAAACTTACTATTAAATTCTGCACAGAAAAGATTAAAAAAATATGAACGAAACTTACATTATAGGTACTACTAAATTCTAACCAGGAGATTAAACAAACAGAAAACCAAAATTCCAAAAATTATTTTCAAGGCGATAAATTACAAAGCTCAATCATCTTATTCTTTTAAAATATTATTATAATAGGAATGGTAGAACTGAGGAATGAGATTGGCGTTAATAAGGCTTTGTATATCATTTTTCTTACGTTCTGATATTTTAATTTTTTTTTGATATATAGAATTTAAATTTTGCTGATCACAAATACGCTGAAAGTTTCTTTGTAGAGCTATTTCTTTATAGTTGTTATCAAAATAAGATGTTTTGTAAAATATTTGGATATCATTATTAGCAGTTTTTTCAATTGTTATTACTTTAATATCTGATAGTTATTCTTCTTCAATTTCATTGAAGAAGATTTCTTTCGAAGAATTGATGAAAAAGACTTCTTCAATGATTGCCACGTTTTTTTGAATTTCTTATACCAGTTACATATTGTGCCGGGACGTAAATAGGACCAGACCGTTTTGTTTTCCATATTTCTTTCTCAGCGCAGCATCCCCTTCATTTTGGGTGTGCCCCCGAATTAAAAATTTGTGGGTTATCGATTTAAACTTAAGATTCTTAACGGCGTAAATATACATTCCAATAATGAATTGGTTTTTTTGCTGTCCACAGCAATTATCAGAATAGAAACCAAATCCATATCCAAGATGCTTCCTGCCGACTTTTTCTGAAGAAAACGTAAAACGCACGTGCCAATCTCATTCGCTCCACGCTGACCGTTAGACTCGTCCCAAAAATAATATTCCGTTTGATCTACACCTAGTTCGCATATCGTAAAGTTTAAACAGTTAATTCTAGATTTGTAGTAGAAGGTAGATGCTTCGCCATTAGGTATAGTCATTACATCCTGCAAGTCATAGTAAGCTACCTATTAACGCATCCGATATTTTTTTTATGTTTTTTGTACTTCCCTCTTTCTTCTCCAACTAAGA
Source organism: Anthonomus grandis grandis (assembly GCF_022605725.1). NCBI lineage: Eukaryota > Metazoa > Arthropoda > Insecta > Coleoptera > Curculionidae > Anthonomus > Anthonomus grandis. The sequence goes on from NC_065552.1 coordinate 34,744,297, forward strand.
TCCGAGAGAGGATCCTAAGAGGATCCCCTGCTGTCCATTTTACTAATCACTGTCCTTATAGGTCTATCAGTTATTCCTAGGGTATTTTAAAAAAATATCTTACAGACGTTAACTTTGGCATTATCCAAATCAAAAGTAAAGGAGAGTTTAGATTTTCTGTTTGAATTTATTTTTTTGTACTGGTGTTTAGGCATAATTTCTGTTATACTTCGTGCAATAAACTCTCTTTGACGCTCAAGCGATCCCATTCCCCAATACCCTTCAAATAGCAGTTGTCGAGCTGCTTGTGGTATTTTGTCCCTGCATTTTAATCGGCAATGATCTCCATAGGATGGTCCCATTTTACGAGCTTCAATAATTCGTTTTGATTTTGAGACCGATACGTATTCTTGCCCTAAATTTCTCAGATTCTAGCAATAATAGGACGCCTTGTGTTTGTAGACCTTTTTCGAGATCTGGGTATCTGCCGAACTCCATCAGTAGCGCTTTCAGCTGGAAGATTTAGGTTTTCATGTAAATTTTCAGAAGCTGTTAACGAGCTTGAACTAAATATTCTTCATCGAGCTTTTTTAGTGGGAGGCTGATATGTTCTATCACATTCAGAACCTGACGAAAATGGTTTAGGTTCACTTTCTTCATCTTGATCATTCTCAGCATCTAAAAACAATAATATAGGAATAGCTAAACAGTTAAATTTAAATAAAAAAGGTTAGGCTTGTTAAAAAAAAATGTTTTTTTTTAACAAGTTCAACCTTATTTATTGGAAGTGCCAAAAAAAACTGGCAATTAATAAAGGGCAACTAAAATAATATTAACCGTTTAATGGACCTGCAGACGAAGAACTAGGACTTGAAGTTTATAGAGGAGAAACTAGACGATGAACTTGAGCTGGAGTTTGAAGAGATTGATTGTCGGCGGGTGTTTTCTTCTTTGCTGTTTAAAGAGTTGAACATTTCAACGCTTTCAATATTCGAACAAATGGCTACTTCTTTTCCTTTCAATACACTGAATGTATTGCCGCAGGGGCCGATGGTGTTCTACTCATGTTTGTTATTTTGGTCTCTCCCTCAGCAGATGTGCTAACATTTTCTTTAATTTCAATGTTTAGCGCCATCGCCAATATTTTGTGGCCTCTGTTCATAATGTCAGTCTATAAAATCAGAAAAAAAATGACGAATTTACAAATAACTTTTAATATTACAAACGTTTTGATGGCGTGTTATAATGTCTCAAAAAACAGTTTAGCTTAGGTCATGAATTTCAGTAACGACACAAAACAAAATATGATATCTTTAAAATGTAATTTTTAAAATTTTATTAGTTATTATTTAATACAAAATCGACATTATACAAAAGGGGTCACTGTTATTCTAGAAAACTTTTAAAAAATGTTTAAGTTTGTGTTAAAAAAGTGACACTAAACAAATAGTGTTACTATTGCAATACTATCCTTATTAAAAATTTAGATATTTATTGAAAAAATATGTTACTAAACAAAAAGTGTCACTTTTCCAATAAGAGCGCGATGCGTACTGCACGTCTGTTTGGACACAACTGGTGTCAATTTTGAAGTAAAGCACGGCCGAAACACAGTCTAACTTGAAATCTAAAGTCTAAATCTAAGTCTAAGTTGAAATCTTTATACTTTGGCTGAAATTTCCGTTAGTTTAAAGTGACATTCGTGCCATCTAGGAGAAATAAGGGGGACTATAGGCAAATAGGTTATTTCGTTTAGTGACACTATTGATGTAAAACTTGAATATACTAAAAAGTGAAAATTGACAAATTTCATATAGTGTCACTTTTGTTTTAAGCGTGCGAGATATTTTTAGAATTGTTTATGTGAGGAGAGTATCCTAAGCTTCAGCTATTTGTTATTAACACTTCTTTGTTATTAAAACACCCTATTTAGGCTAAAAACCAAACTTATATTCAGCGATAAACAAGGCACCTCTTTACAAAGCCATTTCTTGCTCGAGAGAGAGAGATGACAAGTGACATATCACTTTTTTAGCAATTCATGATTCGAGCGCCACGTAGTGGCGAGTTTTAAAAGTAATAAATTTAGATGTTGCCACACTGACTTAAATTCAATATTATTTTGTCAAAACACAACACAAGTTACGAATAGTTTAAGCTCTTTTCCGATAGATCAGTATGCTGATTATTCGTGGGCTATAATGGGTGAGTTTAATTGTAGAATAGACAAATTGGTAGATATTTCTATAAAACAGCTATAAGTTATAGGCGTAATGGCTTCTATGTAACAAGGACGTGAAGATTATTTCTACAGGAACTGAGCTTATTAATTTTTTGTCCTTGCTCTTAATGGCAGATCTCTGAGCACCGTAGATAGTTCGATGTAGCTGTTCGAATGTTATAGCTGTAGTAATAAAATCAGGTAAGATCATATTAGGGAATTTCAGGAAGCACTGCTTGACAGAATAAATTTAGATTTCCGGGAATTGATCTGGTATGCTTCAGCGAATCTATGTGCCATCACATTTAATGCTGGATACTTCTTGCAGAACTTTGTGTGGAATCAGTTTATCACCAAATTAATGGGATTCAAAAAAAGAAGAGACCGATGGCGACAGATTTTGGCATTTTCAAGTAGCATTTGTTTAACTGAGTCTTGAGATACGGGAATGTTCTTTAATTATTCCACTAGGATGTCCTTCATACCATCCCGATTAAGTGCCAATGCCATCGATTAAAAGAATTGCACAGTATGTCCTATATATAGCATGCCAACTCCATCAATCATACTCTACAGACTGAATATTGCCGAATATTTATTTGTCTCATTTTTCTCGTTGTGGTATTTTGCTGGTACAGAAAACTCTATTATCTATATAGTGTTTCTTCTTTGATCAAGCAGAATAACGTCTGGCTTGTTAGCTGAATTCGGCCTGTAATAGAAAAAGCTTCAATATAATAAATGGTATATAAACTATAAAAGTAAGGCTCATTATTACAACACACTTAATTTTAAAATTAATCAGAGGGAAACATAGAACCTAGGTCAGTCATATAATAATCTTAACCTTAATATAAATAATAAACTCCACCTTGAATATATTGTTCAAAAATTAAAACAAAGAATTAAACTATAGATGCTGACCTTCATTCTAATTATTTTTACACGATTTATCAGAATATTATCCTTTTTGGTCTCATAGCAATACATTTATTTAAGCAATTTCCGAGTTATGCTATTAAATTCGTCATTACCATAATCCTCTTTAACACTTTGCTTATGTTTATGTCTCTGATACGAATGAAACAGTTAAGAAACTGTATAAGCTAACCAAAGCAATTTAATTTAAACTTATTTCCATTTACATTTAAATTGGTTAAGTTTGGCAAATGCATTTGCACAGTTTACTTTGCCCTAGTGCATATAAGATGACGGAACTTTGTCTGACCGAGGGAGCGTGTATGTCACTTTAATTTGTATCCTAGTATGTTGAAATTAGATATGGGACATTTAGACAAACATTGTAACGTGTACTGTGTCCTAATGTTAACTGAATACATTGATTAATTAAATTAGGTCTATTGTGGAATTTATAAGAAACTAAATAATTACGGCACACTATGCATACAGTGTTTTAGTACCATATAAAAAATAGTTAAAAAAATTAAGAATTCGGTTAGGAAGTGAAAAAGGATACTTCCATTTTATACGCAACTAGTAATTTGATAGTTACAATAATGAATTTCCAAGTCAAGGTCTCACTGATATGTACCTACAAGTTCTTTGTCAAAAATTATACATGTTCTTAGGCTAGAAATTGCAAAAAAACACTTTACAATATCATAAAATTTGACAGACACAGAAAATACTACTTGTCCTCCTTAATAAAATATCAGTTTTTTAAACAAACTTTAATAAGATACTCTTTACTAAAATCGATAATTAATGTTAAATGAACGTAGATAACATATTTTAAAGAAAAAGTTAATTACATCGCAAAGCCGCTCAATCCCATTGTTGATGCCACGTCTACAAGGAACCACCATCAGTGACGTCGTCAAAAAATATTTACACAATATAAATATTTATTGATAATAGAGTATGCTTTAAATATAAGTAATATTACCGTTTATGAACTATTTATGTTTTTCTAATGCACTTTATTAGCGTAAACCTAATAAGAATATTATAAGTGACGTTCAAAGGTAAACATTATTACCACAAATTAATAAGAACAGAACTTCTTGGATCTAGTTTCTTTCTCTCACTGTTCTAGATTTAATCTTTTGCCTTTACATGTTCTGGCAACAAGGTGGAGTGTCCCAAACACAGAAGCTAACTTGCAAATGCTAGTTATCCTTATCAATATAACTGTTTTGGGCCTGTTTATAATATATGTTTAATTACTTAAATCAAGGTTATTTCGATCTTAATTATTTATCAAGTTATCAAGGCCAGACTGTAAAAAAATAGGGACGCTGCTCCAGTCACACTGAAATAAGGTGATCCTTCTGTTTTTGACGCACACCCTTAGTGACTATGTAATGTGTAAAATAAAATAGAAACAAAATAAGAAGAGACACAATTTAACGTGAAAGGAAAAGACATGACTCGACGACTCCTAGTAATAAATAAAGTAAAGTAAAGTAAAGGATGTTGATATAAGGAACACCTCAATCAGCTTTCATTAAATCGACAAAGACGTGATGCACTTCGGTATTATCTCGCATGAGATTTAGGTACCGATTCAATACTACTGCTTTCCGGTATCGCACACCTGTTCCGTATTATAAGTTTTTGGCGGATGACCTCGGTCAAATAGCTTACTCCTTCCGCCCCGAGGGGCACCCCGAGGGGCCATAAGGTAAAGTAGGATAAAAGAGCAAAGCTTTATGAAAGGAACATTGGAGTAAGAGAGTGAGGAAATGTAAGATTGGTCGAGTTTAAATATTAACAATTTATCAAAAAACGCCTGTGTTATACCGGTATAAAATCAATGTAAATAAACCAAAATAAACAAAGTATGACCGAACTAATTATTAAATATCTTAACCTATTAAGGAAACTTATGTTAACTAAAAATACATAAAATTAGCAAAAAGTAACAAAAGGAGAGAGAACGAAACTATAACAATGACTTAACCATGGTTAATATTTTACAACCTGACAGACCCACATAGATAGCATTACAATCTCCTGGGGCCCAATTCTTGATGGCGATAGAATAGAAGGATTACTAGAGCATCCCTGAGAATCGGTATCTAAATCATATCTACTCATATCGATTAATCCTATCGATATAAATCGATATCTAATACATCTTCCTCTTGTATTCCCGACAGAAAAGGAGAGAGCAAATTCCAAAGGAAGGCGTAGTATTGCCGTATTGCCAAATATTCCAACCAATTATAGAAGGGTATTTTTGACATTTCAGGTTGTGGGGGAGCTTGTTTGTAGTAGTGGGAGTTTTAAGGGCTGCCGTTTTTTTGCTGTTAAGTGTGTTTTCGTTTAAGGCTGTTTATTTAGTTTGGTGATTTCTCTTGTTTTTATTCAACATTTTTTAATTTTTTTTTAAATTTGTGATTGTCTGATTGATGATAATGATAAAAAGGAGTCACTTTGTAAAAGATTATTTCTCGGAATTCTCCGATATTCATTAGGATCTTCTTGGTTTTGCTCAACAATATCCCACACCAAGATTGCATTCAATTTTATCTTGGTAGCAAATTAGAAAATCAGAAATAGGATAAAAAAGCATTACTTTAAGTAACCGCAATCAAAGACAAAATAAACAATATACATTCATAAACACAAAAACAAAACAAAATTTACCAAAATGACACATGACATACAAAGTGAAATTAGTGCGCTTGCGTTACATGCAATATTACGGATTTTGTGTTTTTAATAGAGCCACGCCCTCTTTCTATTAGCCGTTCTACTCCCCGGTTTTTAACAATTGGGCCCTGATGTAGTCAGATTTTCCCTCTTATTTTTGGTGTTTATTCAGTACTTACAAAGACTATTAGTGTTTTGGTGGTAAATGGTATTGACAAATTAATACTAAACAGTTTTGAAAGTTGCATGAATATGGTCCCAAAGTACTTAAGACAATAACATTTTAAATTATTTGTGTTTTTTCTATTGTCTACCAGATTATAAAATCATTTATATCAATTAAACTATAAAAATTAATTTTTTGAGCATGAACATGACATTAGAAAATTGTACAAATTAAATTAATGAGGCCACAAATCAAAATAACAAAAAACCACATATATTACAAATTAAAAAGCAAAATATGATTCTGACTAAAAACAATGAAATTGCTGATTATGCTAATGATTATTTTGTTAATATTGGTGCTCAAATTTCTGGTGCCCTTAATATCCTAGAAACGCTAACCCCTATAAAGGAATAAATTCCTAACTCTATTTATTTAAGACCTACAAGTTCAACAGAAATAGTAAAACATATAAATTCCGTTAAAAATAATTGCTCCCCTGGTATTGATCAAATTACTTCTAAAACAATAAAACTTCTATATTTAAAACTTAAGGATCCAATTACACATATAATAAACCAAATTTTCAAAACAGGCATTGTACCATCTTACTTTAAGGCTTCTATCGTTACACCAATTCATAAATCAGGAGATAAACTCGATATAGGAAATTATAGGCCAATAAGCGTTATTTCAAATTTTGCTAAAATTTACGAGAAATGCCTTAAATCACGACTTGTTGATTTTTTGAATACCATTGACAGCATATCAGAAAATCAAATTGGAAGTGGTAAAAAATGTTACTGGTAATTTAAATGTAGTCAAAAAAACGATAGCCCTATTCCTGGACTTGCAAAAAGCGTTTGATAGCGTATTTCATAGCCTCCTCATTAATGTCCTTGAAAGAAATGGTGTGCGGGGACCGGTTTTGAGCATCTTTGAGAATTATCTCACAAATCGTACTCAATTTGTCAAAATAAATAATATATTAAGCTCTCCCAAAAAAATTAAACATGGCGTGCCTCAAGGTACCGTTCTCAGACCAATTTTATTTATTCTTTACATAAACATGCTTTGTAATCTTCATGTGGGGGGGAAAGTTATAGCGTATATGCTGATGACACGGTAATAATTTTTTCGGATAAAACTTGGGAAGGGGTGAGAGAAAAACTTAAGGTTTGTTTCAAAAAAATTAAAAATTTTCTGGATACATTCAAACTAAGTTTAAATATTTATAAAACATATTATGTAGCCTTTTCACCTACAGCAGCAAATAGACCAAATTTTAGCAACATTAAAATAAATGATTGACAACAACAATTTAATAAAAGAGCAAAACAAAATAAAATACTTAGGAATTATTTTAGATAACAATTTAAAATGGAACCAACATGTTATATATATTACTAAAAAAATCAGATGTCTAATTTAGAATCTATTTAGTCTATTTAAAAAATTTTTATTGTAGTGTATAAGGTACTTATTGAACCGTTGCTTAGGTATGGTATGTTGGTGTGGGGTGGTATGTATGTACAGTATGAATATGGAACAGTTAAGGGTTATACAAAATTACATAATTAAAATCATTTAAAAAAAACCAAAACTTTACCCTACTCACATGTTATACTCAAAAGAAATATCTAATATTAGAACATTACATGTAATAGAAGTTTGTAATTATGTCAATTTAAATAATAAATTTAGTTGCAACATCATATCACATAACTATCCTACAAGAGGTAAATCAAACCGACTACATAACTCTATCTTATGTAAAAATACTATGGAACAACATTTTGTAGATTATTTAGGGCCGAAACTTCACAATTTGTTACCTCACAATATAAGAACTATAGAAATCATGGGTACATTTAAGAAGAAATCTAAAGAATACATCTCATGTAACATTTTAAATTTTTTAGAAATTTTTCAATAATAATTAAAAACGATGTACCATAAATCAAAATTAAGTTTATCTTGTGTATTATAAATTTATTAAGCACGTTAGAAGTAACTAGAGCGTTTAGAAAAGGAGGCAATTGTTGTAATTTTTAGATTATTTGTTGTATTTTTCAAGCCCATACAGGTACTGCGTACCTAGGTGCTAATATTTATATAGCTTTTCTATTTCGTTAGAATTCGATGTAAATTCTTTATGTTTCTGTTTAAATATTAAATAAAAAAATTAAATAAATATTAAATAAATTTATCAATTAAGCTAATTGGAATTTCGTTGAGAGCAATTTGTTTATTATTGTTAAATTCTTTTGGAAAGCAACCCTTAAATGTATATAGAAAATAAATAAAAGGGGCTTATTTGTGAGTGTTTAGTGAACTGTAACGGGATTCTGCTGAAGAAGGTTTCCAATAAATACGAAAACTAATTTTAATATTTTCCTGGAAAAGGAATTTTTTGATTTTTCCAATTTACACCACCGTTTCGTTCAAATTTTAATGGGATGCGATAATTGCTGCATTTTAAGATATATTTTTGTAAATAATTTACGTTATTTCGATTTTACCAGATCTGCTGATGTCTGGCAAATAAGCGAAAGATTTGTGATCTGCGACTTTTACCTTTTAATTTTACCAATAATATAGAACTCATTATTTAAATTTTATTTCAGTTACATACTCTTTATGACATTTTACATCGAAAAAGTATAAAAATCTATTCTCCTTACTTTTTAATAATATGCATAAAAGTCTGGAGAAACTGCTCAGCAACTCTCACCCAAAAAGAAAATTATTTTCGGGTTTGTTTGAAGCAGCGTATACGGCGTAGCATTAATGGAAAAACAATAATGAGGTTTTCACTGCTCTCAAATCGAAAAGGAGATTTATTCTTTTTTGCTTTTTGCAGTTCGTTACTTATTCTTTCTTTGACCAGATGAAGATTGCTTTATCCGATTCGATAGCAAAGTAATATCCACCCTAAAAAATCCCCCTTATGCTATACTCAAAACTAAATCCTTTTTTCTATTTTAAGTGTATCTAGTGTTCTTGTAAAGTATACATCCATAGAAATAATATATACGCAAATTTCACGTATTCGCGGTTTTCTCTTGTAAAGAACACAGTAATATTTGTTCAAATAAAATCTGTAATCCATTCATCATTTTTAACTCTGAACCTTGCGTTTTAACCAGCAATGGAGCACTGCATATAATCGACTATAAAAATTGAATTAAGGCTTTCTTCGTACGTCCTCTCAGAAAATTGGACTCAAAATTATATATTAAATTTCTATCGTCGAAGTCTGCTTTTAAGAGAAATGAGATTTAGCGAGAAGATATTCGCGGAAATGTAAGCAGAGGGAAGTATCCAAATTGGATCCCGTGATTAGATTTTTTTAAGTTATTATGAGTATAGTGCTTATAAAAATATACAAGTTGTCTCAGATGATATGACTTTGTATGACATTGTTAGCATAAACAGTTCTCCAATTATTTCTTTTAATTACCCAAATGAACAATATGAAAATAATTGGATAAGTAAATCAAGGTCCTATTGTGTGGCCTGCCCGCTCACCTGATTTGACGCACCTTGATTTCTGTGCATGGAGATACCTAAAAGATAAAGTGTATTACACTAATCATACTATAGTGACAGAACTTGACGCAGCCGTTAGACAAGTAATTTAAGAAATTTCATGACAAATTGTCAAAAATGCTTGAGAGGTGTACTTTGTGTATTACTAAAGATAACTAATTTTATTTTGGTTAATTGTTATTTGTTTAATTTCAGTTATCGTTGTAAGTTAAAAATAACAATTATTGTTTCATTTTTTTAATTTAATTTTTATATTAATAAAATGACTTTTTTGTTTGAATAAAAAATAATAAAATAATTGATTTGCTTTTTTTTTTGTTTTTAGCTAGCCAACTAAGTGAAAAAATGTTTTTTTTAATAAATTTAGGTTTTCCGCCATAACGAGCAGACGTCTTTTTACGTTCTACTTAATGACGTATAAATCCAATATACAGGGTGTCTACTATAAAAACCGCCAAACTTTAAGTGGTGATTAAACAAGTCATTTGCAACAAAAAGTCGTATAACATTTTTTTCGGAAAGTTGTTAGTTCTTCTGGTATTTAACATTTTTTGATTTTATCAAATTTCTTTATTTTTTTTTTCATATAAACAAGAATATCTCCGTTATGTCTGGGGCACATTAAAATCTAATGTTTATAGTATTAACATTAATACTCGAGACGAACTAATTAATCGAATTAGTGTGTGTTGCAATGAAATGCGACAAAAACGCGTTGAACGGGTTGTTCATAGTGTCAGAAGAAGATGCATCAAATGTATTTTGAACAATTGTTATAATTTTAGGTTTGTTTAATAAAACTTTGATTTTTTAATTTTGGTCAATCAAGAAATATAAAATTTGAAAATTTTAAATTTTTGTGGTTTTTTTTCTTTTGCTCATGATATTGCTATAAAAACAAATAGCTATCACAAAAGCAAGTTTATCATTGGAAAGCATATTAAATTCAGTAGTTTTTGCTGAAAAAAAACATGTCCTTATTTACCAAATTTTAGAAAAACGACAACGAAGAAGATACCACTAATTTTGCACATTTTCCAAATGTTACATTTAACTTCTGATAACACCCGGTATAAAAAATTACTCAAAAACTTAAATATACCCATCTTATAGCAAATTTAATTCTCTTTCAGATGGTATATCTAAATTTTATGTGGTGCTAAGATTAACGGAGATATTCTTGTTTATATGAAAAAAAAAACAAAGAAATTCGATAAAACCAAAAAATGTTATTAATACCAGAAGAACTAACAACTTTTTGAAAATATGTTATACGACTTTTTTGTCGCAAATGACTTGTTTAATCACCTCTCAAAGTTTGGTGGTTTTTATAGTAGACACCTTGTATAGACAACAGATATTGTATAGATAATCCGAAAGAGAATTGTCATATGTCGAAATAAAGATATGAAACGTCATTATTTGACATTTCACTAAACAAAACATGATACAACCCGGAAGTCAATTGTCATGTGTCAAAGTTGTCATGGTTATTTGCTTCTTCTTAATTGACTATTTATCAGAAGCACTCTTGATTTAACGCCCGTGGAAAAATTAGTTATCATAATCATATTTGTCCACTATACCTCTCATTTATTATTCTATTCTTATGTTAAAATGAAGACATCAACTGCGCATGACGTGATGAATATACGAACGCGTCAAAAATCCTAATAAAATGAATTTAGTCATAAAATAAAATAGTCATCAATCAGTTTGTCACCTTAAAAACTATAACCAACTTAACCGTTATAGGTCAAAGTTGTTATAGTTCTTTGTTACTTTCTTACTAATAATTTATCGACATTACTAATTATCATACTTGTCAACTGTCATTTATTATTATGTCAATCTTAATTGAATACGAATACCAAAGCTGCATGGCTCATTGTGACGTCATTATTTGACAGGTCATTACACACAACATATATGAGAAATAACAAATTTGACAATGGTTGCAAAAAATTTAAGATGCCTAGAAAAATATCGTTAACTTTATTAAAATCGGATTCAAGATGGCGATGATATTACAGGTTTTATAAAAACCTAAAATCTAACTGTTTTCGAAATCTCCATGTACAGGGTGTCCCAAATTCGAGGGTGACCATTGGAATCTCGGAAATCGTAAGAGTTACAGGGTCGGTTAAATGGAGGCAAAGTTGCGCAATTTGGAGCCTAATAGAATGACGTTTAAAAAATTTTAAAATTCCGAATTCTTCTGGAGTTATCCGAAAAAAAACCGAAATTTGTCAAAATCGTTTTTACCTTCTACCGACTTTATTTAAAGAGATATCGGAAAACTAGAAACAGTTTTTCATTGCCACTTTTTATGTACTACAACATAACGCAAAAAAAAATTAATCCGACGTTTCGTTTTTTTTCGATCATCATCAACTTTATTTTTTCTTATGGACACTATATTAGATTTTCTTATTTTTAAAAAGTATTTTTAATTGCCTTTAAAATGAGATATCGCACTTGCATGTCCGATTACTCCTTCTACTACTTCCCATAAGAACTCCATGAGTGCAAGAGAGAAAGATATATCAATGCGATTTCCAAATAAATTGATTTTATATAAACTGAAGCTATAAAATAGCCAGCCCAGTCCAATGCAAAATGATTCTTTAGTAAATTAAAAATAGAGGACTTATCTCCTTTTAAGTAATGCACTCCAGTAGGAATTTGTTCAGGCTTTAAACGAGAAAGGGGTTTTCCTCTCTTTACAACTGACTTAAACACACCCAAATCAGATTTATAGAGCGCTTCTACTCTTAATAGAGTGCTATTACCTTCTCGTGTAAATACGAAGCGTTTACTTTCATTAAATTTAAACTGCCATTGGGCAGGCTTTTTTATTACTTGGTACACTGCGTTTTTCCCATCAAGAATTGTCCAGTCTTGACTTAGCCTAAGAACCCTTGAACGATTTTGAATAATCTGCTCATATTCGTGGCGATTGATTATTACACTTTTTTTTTTTAATTTCGCGTTCGATCAATCCAAAAACCCTATCTGGGGGAATGAATGAATGGCCAACTATTGGAAATGTAAACTCGATAGTTTCAATGGTTTTGGCGCCAGTATGCTAGCATCCCCATGACGGTGCTATTTTTATTTTGCCCCCACATCCATCGGCAAAAAGGAAAATTTTGTTTGTAGTTTCTCTAAAATCTAAATTTTTCAGCGTAGTATGTATACCTAAGGTAATAGCATTGGAATTTTTACAATATTCAGTTTCTAGCCAGACAAAGGATAACACTATATTTTGAGAAAGTTTTGTTAAAGAGCTGCCACAAACCACAGTAAAATTATAAAAGTTTATTTGTTATGAAAAGTATGCACTTTGATCTGGCAATTTAGGCAAAGCCAAATTTTTTTGGCATTCAAAAGAAAAAAGCTGTACATCTTCTCTGTCTAATTTTAAACACTTATAAAATGCTTTGCTTTTCAACTTATGGACACGTTGTTCGCAAATTATCTGAGCTTTGTCATTAGTGTTTACTTTCAACTTCTCTTCAAACTGAATACAAGTGGAACACAAATCAGTCATGGGGGTACCAAAGCTTAGATTATAATTTTTATTCACATATCTTCTAAAAGAACACAATTTTATGGCCAAATTACGATTTTGTTCACAAAACATTTTGTATAATTTTCGAAAATTTAATTCACAAGGCAAAAACAAACGAGTAGTTCGATTTCTTTGATAATGACTTATTTGGCATTCCAAATTTTTAATGAATTGCTTAATTAAATCCTTAACATGGTCATTTTTGTTTTTAACCCTATTACCACCACGTCGCTCTTTTAGCAACTCATTAGAAAGCAAAAAATTTCTTACATTTCTTTCCAACCTGTCTCCACTAAAACGGGTTATTCCGAGAAAAGCGTTTTTACAAACTCTAAATTTTTCCTTAGTTATTGTTGGAACAAAATATTTTATGGAAAGTTCATGATGATTTCTTAATGATTTTCTGGGTTTTGAACCCTCACAAAACTGTAGCACAAAAATGTCTTGTTTTACCTTGTCAACATTTGAATATAACGCCATGTGGAAGCTTTGAATGTCTCTCATGCTTAGTTTCCGACACAAAAACACTGGTTTTTTTATTGTGAGCACATTTCGGGTATTGAGGCAAATCATGTGGCTTATGTCTGAAATTTTAAAAAAAAACAAACTATAATAATTTGTAAAATTTAATTTTTCCCAGATACTTATTGTTATGCAGGTTTAAACAATATTATTATAGACATTGCATTTACCTTCCTTTTTCACATGGTTGTACTGTATCCATTCCTACAGTAGTAGACACTTTTTTCAAAACTAATATTACCAAATTAAAATTTTAACGGCTTAAAACTGCGAGACGATGTTTATATTATCAAGTACAGTAACAAACTAAAAATAAAAATAATGCAATTATAACACGTGGTATATGGCCGTTACAAGTGTTTCTAGCGCTCTTACTGGTTGATTGAAAATACCCAGTTTTGCATCTGAATGGCGATTGCAAATACACAGTTTTGCATTTATCCTCTATAAGTAAACGTTTTTTTTATACGTAAATAGGCACTTTAGCAGCTAATATTGCAGTATATCTTTTAGATATCAGTGTAGTCTATCAAAATGTAAAATAAAATCACTTTCGCGTTTTTTGTCAAATACCGAGTTTTGCGTTTAGTATACTCATTTATTTAATTTATGCGTACTTATACAATCTTTATTTTTTAAGTTATTTATTTAGAAATATATTTAAAAATGTTAAGATACTTAATTTGTATCATCAATAAGCAAAAATAATTAAATTAAACAGTAAATGTATTAGTTTATATTTTTTTTATATAGCTTGACACCTATATGGGCTTTCATTTATTAAAAAGAGGTTAGAAGAAAGCAAATTTTATATCCAATTAAGTCTAATTAACATTTACCATAATAAGCTAGTAAAATTAAACCACATGGTATCTATATTTATTATACATCCGATTATGTGCTCCTCGATTTTGTTTTGAAACCAATTATTAGTCCTTATAAATAATAATAATAATAGAGAAAGGTATAAGATTAATTATGAAGCATCTTAATTAATATTATTGTGCAGTACACAATTATTAGGTATATCGTAGCATGATATATAATTTGAAGGAAAACATATAGTATTTTTACAAATATAAAATATTAAATGATGAATATCAATTTTTTTTAACTAATAGATGAATTTTATTGTTATGATGTTGTAACTAAAATTGAAGAAAATTGATTGATTGAATTTAAAAAAGTGCAAGTTACTCAGTTTTTACTAGACCACTATGAATAAATGTTTCAATTTTGCAAGAAATTACAGAAATATTGCGTAATTTCCAGACTATTGGTAATGTTATTACTTTTCCTAACGAAAAAAATTAAATTAAGTGGCTTTACATAAATAAATATTACACCATATGTTTATAATGTAAACATCTATGGTGATAGCTGGATAATCAACTAACTACAAAAACAGGAATCGAAATGAAAACTTATAACCTGTTTTTGAAAATATTACGGTATTTAACCTAATTTATTTAATCAAATTTAGTATTTTTTCATTACACCTTATACTAAACACTTTTTAGCTTATGACTACATAATAAGGCCAAATACTCAAAATAATTTTGAACATAACATAAACAGGATACATAATCAAAAATTCTTCTTCAGGTTAAGTTCAACAAAACACATTCAAAAATTATAAATAGCCTTTTATCTATCCAACGATAAATACCATATTTAAATATTCATTTATAAATTATTGTTATTATTACTTGTTTGTTATTAGTGCTTAAATATATGCGACCAGATAGTGAAGGCGTATGTATGTGTGTGTATATATAAGTAGACATTTATTATAGCTTCTGCGAGAATTTTGTTTTACGAAAATTTAGTTTGTTTTGAGATGTCGTTAGATTCACATGGTGTTCGCGGAAATTTAATTATTAAGCCAGTGGTAATTTATACGTTAGTAGTGTTAATTAACTCGTTATTGTGCTCGCAATAATATGGACGCTACTGCGGAGATGCTCGGTAAGATGTGTTTTTTAATTTGAATATAATTCAATCACTCCTTAATTAGATGAATATTATTTAGTATACAGGAATGCGGAAGATAATAGATGTTTTTTGTCTCTGGTTGCATAGTATAAAGAGGCTACAAATTTTAAAATAAATTTACAGGTAATACATGCATGAATTAAAAAATTTAAAGATATTTAAGTTACTTTTTGTAATTTAATTAAATAGCTGAAAATTAAAAACAAGCTCTGTATACAATGTTAGGATAAAACAACATTTATTATAATGGAAGTATATTGGTACACAAGCAACGGACGCATATACTGCTTGGCAAAAAAATTTTCAGTACAGACAATTTTTCCAGAATTTATTCTTCTTATTTTCTAATTTTGTTTTCCAACCTGGCATACAGTTGCCTTTCTTTGGCGGAATTATCCTGTAATTCATTTTTCAAGCCTTCTTCCATCTTTGTAGGATTTTCCTGAAAATCATTGTTTAAATCTTGCAACTGATGACGTTTGTACCAGTAAAAACAAAGATTGTTCGAATCTAATATTCAACAATAATGATTTTTATCTAGTTTAAATAAAGAGCCTTCATGGCGGCATCAGTCTTTATAGCTCACCTGTATAAAGATAATAAAAAGTGTACAATCGCGGGTAGTATTCGTGTTTTGTGGAAAGCCGGAATAATGGCGAAAAGTGCAAAGTATAACGTCGAAAAATTAAATGGTCAAAAATCAGTCATGGAGTTATTTAGTGAAAATGTTGCTTATCAATGCTGACTTTTCGGGAGTAGTTTTGAGTGTATTACCAGCAGAAGAAAGTCGAGACACTACCTGGAAAAAACAAAATGATAAGGCTTTGTCAACTATAGCCTTACTTGTCGACGTTAGTCAATTAGTGCATATCAGAAATAAAGAATATGCATGTGATGCGTGGGAAGCACTAAAGGAATATCACCAGAAATCAAGTTTATCTACCATGGTTTTCCTACTAAAACGAATTTGTAGGTTGTCGCTGGAGGAGAATGGTGATATATGGAAGCACATATCAGTTTATTCCTAGAGTTGTTGAATAAATTGGCCGCCTTAGGGGAAG
Organism: Anthonomus grandis grandis; assembly: GCF_022605725.1. Lineage (NCBI taxonomy): Eukaryota > Metazoa > Arthropoda > Insecta > Coleoptera > Curculionidae > Anthonomus > Anthonomus grandis. The sequence continues at coordinate 34,760,985 of NC_065552.1, forward strand.
AAATTAAGGACAGGTTCGCAGCAGGAATTTTGCTGGGAAGTCTTCCAGACTCGTACAGTTTTTTAATTACAGCGCTGGAAAGTAAATCGTCGAATGAGTTTACACTGGAATTCGTAAAGAGTAAATTAATCGATGAGTACAGGAGGCGTCAGGGAGCTTCAGGAGGAAACCAGGATGAGTCAGTTATGAAATCAGTGTGTAAGGGTAACAGAAATAATGGTACTGCAAGCACAGAAGTAAAGCAGTATTATTTTTGTAATAGGAAAAGCCATTTTAAACGAGATTGTTTTAAGTACAAAGCGTTTAAAAAGGAAAAGGCCAATAAGGTAATACTGATGATGCATGTTTTATGGTTAATTATAGCTCAAATGACGAAAAAAAAATTCTGCTTCGTGGTATGTGGACTCGGGAGCTTCGAGCCATATGGTTAACTACAAAGGATGTTATACGCAATTTGACGGTAGCAGAAAGGGCAGCACTCCGAGGTTCAGGGTATAGGAACAGGACTCATTAAGTGTGCGACAGGTGCGGGAGTGGAAAATTTAAAAATCGATAATGTTTTGTATGTGCCACGATTTGATTCAAATTTTCTATCTGTGAAAAAGCTAACAAGTGCGGGATATGATGTGCAGTTTGATAAAAGTGAGCGCAAAATCGCTTTACGCGGAAAAGTGATTGCAAGTGTGATGCCATCACCCGACTTATACAAGCTTTCGACTGTGGACCATGCACTGAGTGTTTTTGAGCATTCCAGTGATTGTCAGCATACATGGCATCGACGGTTTGGACACAGGGACATGGATGCAGTTAAACACTTAATGGAAAGGAAAAAATGGCAATCGGGATTAATATTAAGGATTGTAGAATTAGGGAAACTTGTGACTGCTGTGTAAAAGGTAAAATTATTCGTAAGAGTTTCCCGAAATTTTCTCAAGGCAATACATTTAATATTCTTGACTTAATACATACAGATATTTGCGGTCCCATGAAGACTGTTACTCCAGGGGATAAACGATACATTTTAACACTAATTGATGATTTTTCATGGTATACAACTATATATTTATTAAATCATAAAAATGAAACTGTAAAATGTATAAAAGAGTTTATAGAATTTACGAGTAATCAGTTAGGCAGGGTTCCGAAAGTAATTAGGTCAGATAGGGGTGGCGAGTACGTTAATAATAATTTAAGGGAATTTTTAAAGGGTAAAGATATAAAAATTCAATATACAGCGGGGTACTCTCCAGAACAAAATGGGGTTGCAGAGAGAAAAAATAGGTCGCTAGTCGAGATGGCTAGGTGCATCCTAATCGATGCGGATTTACCAAAGAAATATTAGGGGGAAGCAATAGTGACAGCCAACTATTTGCAAAATCGCCTACCTACGAAGTCAAAAGAAAAAACACCGTTTGAGTTAAATTTGATCAAAAAGCTGAGTTATTAATATTTGTAGGTCATTCTTAGAAATCTAAAGCATACAGGTTATTAAACGTAGATACAGGGCGTATTACAATTTTTTTTTATGGTAAACACAAGCATAAGAGGAAAGTCCTATGTCACTCTTGGAGTGGTGCTTGCGCGAAGATATTTGTGGGCATTTATCTTGAATCGCTGTAGGTTGTATGCGTCGGGAAATATGTGAGGTGGAAGCCCGTTCCACAAAGAAGATGTTCTCCAGATGAATGAGTCCCGATACAGCGACGTCCTTGGGGTAGGCAGGTGGACTCGATGTTGATGAGCCGCAACTGCTAGACGCGTCCTTATTGCCGGAACAGCCCTGGGTGGAATCAGGCCTGCCAGCTCAGAGGAGCACCATTTGTGAGCACCGTTATTATCACAGGAACACCGTGATAATAACGGTAGAATAAACAGAGATCAGCCACCTTTCTCCTGTGCTCCAGACTATCCAGACTCTTTGTCAGTTCTGGTTTGTCGATAAGACGAATAGCTCTCTTCTGTATAGAATCCAGCAGGTTTAAACTATGCTTGGGTGCCGAGCTGCAGACATGCGAGCAATACTCAAGGGAAGGGCGTATTTGAGCCTTATAAAGAGTCAGTAGCTGTTCTGGTGTATACAGTTTTTTCGTTTTTGAAAAGCACTCCGAGTTTTTTGGAAGCCGCCCTGGCGACCTCGGCAACGTGGTCATGTCAGGACACACTGTTGGTGACCTCGACTCCTAAAAGATGTAAAAATGATTTCATTGGCAATGTTTTCCCTGCCATAACCAGCTCCGGGCCACCAAGGTTAGGTTAGGTCTTCATCCTAAATATTGCAGCCTGCCTTTTTTTAGCGTTAAAATTGACCAGATTGTTACCGCCTCACTCCAAGATTGCTCTAATATCGTTATTGGTTGAAGCTACTTGTTGCTGCCTAAGATTCTGAGAACTTGCGGCTGTCGTTGGTTTCGCGGACTTAAATGTGGAAATAAGTGTGAGTGAGTTTTGTATGCCGATTGAGGAGAGCTTGGTTAGTAGTCCCTCATGCCACACTCTGTCAAATGCCTTGGAAATGTCAAGAGCGACTGAGCGGAACTCGCCGTGCTTCTCCATGGCCTCCGTCCACAAATGTGTAACGTAAGCCAGAACATCGCCGGTGGATCTAAGCTTTCGGAAGCCGTATTGATGATCGCTGATTAGTCCAGATGATTCCAGATATCTTAACAGTTGTTGGTTGACTGCTTTCTCCATAATCTTCGATATTACTGGAACTAGTGCAATCGGGCGGTAATTGGAGGGCATCGTCTTCTTACCCTTTTTGGGTACAGCTTGCACTCGAGCAGTTTTCCAGCTTGTTGGAAATTGGCCCTGCTTATACGATGCCGTGAGTGAATTAGCCGTAGTGTAGTGTTTTCTGATGAAAAAAACAAAGAGAAAAGTGAAGAAGTATTCATCGAGTTTATGATGGAACAGGAGGACACAGGAACAGTAGAAGAAAAAGAGGTAGCAGATTTTAAAAACACAGAGGATATAGAAAATTCTATGGAGACATCTGATACGTATGACAGTTTATGTTCAGAACAATCTCATGACAGTGATTCAAGCTATCAATTAAATGAAGATACGGATAAAGAGAATTTAGGTGACCGTAAATCCAGCAGAGTAAATAAAGGTGTTCCACCTGAGCGCTACATAGCAAAGTTAACAGAGATCCAAGAAGTAGAACATAAAACCTTTAAACAAGCGCTTAAAAGCAGTATTAGTGAAAAATGGAAGCAAGCTATGGAAGAAGAGATCACGTCATTAAAAAATAATTAAACTTGGGATTTAATACAAGCACCGAAGGGAAAGAATGTAGTGTCATGTAAATGGGTATTCACGTTAAAAACTGATGAGGATCAGAACTCGAAAAAGTACAAGACACGACTGGTAGCAAGGGGTTTTAGCCAAAAATTCGGATTTAGACTACGATGAAGTGTTTGCTCCAGTTGTACTCTTCGAATTTTATTAACGGAGTCATGGAGTGAAAATTTCATAGTAAAACATCTAGACGCAAAAACAGCGTTTTTAAATGAAGAACTAATAGAAGAGATTTTTACGGAACAGCCAGAGGGATTTAAAGAAGAAGATACAAACTTTGTTTGCAAGTGAAATAAAAGTTTATATGGTCTAAAACAATTTGGTAAGACTAGGAATCAGAAACTTGATGAAGTTTTGACAAAAGAAAAATTTTGTAAGAACAATATTGATTCATGTTTATCAAGGAAATAAATAATGAAAGGGTTTACGTAATAATATACGTGGATGATATTTTAATAGCAGCAAAAGATACTCGAGTAATTAATACGTTTGAAGAAAAACTTAAATGTAATTTTGAAATAACGAGTTTAGGATTGCCAGTTATATAGACAAATTGCTGGGTAAGTTTATGATGAAAGATGCCAAAGAATCTCATATACCGTTGGATGTTGGATATTATAAGCTTAGCAGAGAAAAGCCTATGAAGAACAGTAAAATATACTAACAACTAATTGGTGGTTTATTATATGTTGCAGTAAATACAAGACCGGATATATTGGCCAGTGTTACCATATTAAGCCAACAAAATAAAAATCCAAAAGAAGTGGACTGGAATGAAGCAAAAAAAATATTAAGATATTTAAAGAAAAGTAAATATAAAAAGGTTGTTCTAGGACAACAAGGAATAGATAGTACATTATATGGCTATGCAGACATTGACTGGGCAGAAGACAAAAAAGATAGAAAATCAAATAGCGGGTATATACAGGGTGTTCCTTTGATCATGTTACAAGCTTCTAGGGTAGATAGAAAACATTAAAAAAAAGAAAAGTTCATATGAAGATGGGTCCGGAAATCCTTCCTCAGGGAGCTTGTATCTCTTTGAGCAATATTGATGTATACAAAATAATAAATAAGTCAAAACCATAAGTTCTACTTCTGTTCGTAATTGAACGAGTCAATTACGTTCCAGCTGTTAATATAATAACAATTAGTTGAACAGTTCTAAATTTATTGGAGAAATATATACCACACACTTTAATTTTTATGACATACATCGTGGTGGTGATCATGTAAATAAGATAATAAACAAACGACTTTTTTTTTGTAAAACTGATGAACTTTGATGTCATGCGTTAGTGTAATTTATTGACGTAATAGTTTTAGCTTTATATAATTTTTTTCCTAGTAACTTTTGAAAGAAAATATAATTTTTAGTAATATTGAGTTTTGTTTTACTGGAATATTTGGAATTAGGTCTTTTTTATTATAAGAAAAATCGCCAATTTAGATTTTTGCAGCAACTTTTTAAAGATTCTTTCTTTTATGTCAAGATTTTGTCAATTAAGAACTAATAAATAAAGCAAGAGTGATCTAAATGAAATATATTAATTTCTCGGATTTTAAGTTTATTTATAGCCTATATTATTTTTCAGCAAATTTATGGCAAGATGGATGTGCTTGCAGAAAACCACGACCACCAAAAATTGGAGATATACCGAGGTTAGTACAATTACATTCCATTTTTTTTTAATTTTTATGCACTACTAAGGTGAGATTTAAATGTCTGTGCATAATTGCACTACAAATATATATATATATATTCTATTTTATAATTTTTTCATTTGTACATTGTTGAACCGAATTTCAGGTCTGCGACTTAACATGTATACTTTTTATCAAATGGGCGCGTTGACCTTTGACGTCCCTACACTGAAGTTTAATCAATATTATGCTAAAGCGAAATAATTTATAGTATATAATGTTACGTCATTATATTTTATTTAAGGGTGAACAAAAGCATGTATTGAGCACGTAACTTTTAGTGAAAAATAACTATATTAACTTTATTAGGATACAGTGCGTCCCAAAAGGTAAAAAACGCTTGGATCCGTCGAGTTTTATTTCAAGTTGCGCTTTTTTGTACGTGAACTTTGTATATACAGGGTTGCTTAAAAATAAAAAAAATCGACCATCAACTTCATTTTTTTAAAAGAAAGCACATATATTTATTTTATTTTTAAAATTTGCATGCAATTAAAAAAAGAACTAAAATTAAATTAAATGTTCAAAATGGTTGCCATTCACGGCTTGACAACATCCAAGGCGATCAATAAACTCTCGTTGCACATTTTCAATCATTTCCAGAATTACCATTCGACTTGAGGTATCCCCATGAAAAAAAAAGTCAATTGGTTTTAGGTCAGGCGACCTAGCCGGCCATTCGATGGGTCCTCTCCTTCCTATCCACTGATTGGGAAAGGTTTTATACAAAAATGTACGCACAGTGACAGTGCGAAGAAACGCCATCTTGCTAGATAATTAGTTCTTTGGCAGGATAGTCTAGGTCCAACGACTTTGAAATTAAAGCTAGTAATGCTGGAACTAATTTAAATTGGAGAAAATCGAGATACACTTGTTCCGTTAAAGTTTGTTTAAATTTAATAGACACACACTATTCTTCGGTACTGGGTGTTCACCTCCAGCATTTAATTCCGATTTTAGGTTGCCTGACATTGACAATTTTGTCTGTTCAGACGATAATCAAAAAGTCGCTTCATTAGAAAGTACTTTTTTCAGTTTGTTTTAAATAAATTTTATGTGTTGTACATGTGAAAAATTGCACTATTTTAAGTGGCTTCAAATTAATGACGGTGAACAAAGAATGTATGTTTCATATTACTACTAGTAAGTACACTTCAGGTTTTTCAACTACTAATAATGGTCCTAAAATGGTAAAAAATTCTTGAATGGTGTATATAGAGTGTATAGTATGTCAGTAAAGATACTCAAATTAAATTATGAATACTTTATTTTTTTTAATAAAACAGAAGTAAATCATAAATAATTTTAAAATAAAATATCTTAATGTGTGCAATTGGCGTAAAAACTCTTTCTATATAAATAAGATAATAATTTAAAATTTAAACAATAGTAGTAAACTCTTGAATAAATCATGATAATCCCGAACAAAGCCGCGCTATACTCCCTTTGTCAAAGGCTCTCGAGAACTTCCATTGTCTGTAATATTTGTGACCTCCTTAAAAACGAACATAAGCGCTCTAAAGTATAAACTTTAGAAAGATCAAAGTGAGATGAACCTTTGTTTACAGACGTTAATATGCCGGAAGAGTCACGTATACATTTACGCCCTACTCGTGTATAGTCGGAGATTTTATTAAAGAAAATATCCTATTACTATGGTGAATTTGAAGTTATATTAAGTTTTGCTTAATGTGTTAGTAAAGTAAAAGTAGTGATTTGGAAAGAGGTGATTTATGGTAAAAGTCTATGTTTTTATGATATTTTCAATAATGCGTTATTGACAGTTCTAAATGAAATGTTTGACAGACCGAAACGAAAACCTTCCATTTTTATTATCTTATTATATTTGAGATTTAAAATAACGATCTTAGGAAGACTTATACTATAAAATTTTTAAAATGAAAAACCCTTTTTATTAGTACACGTGGCCATATGGTTGTGTTAGGGTCAAAAGGAAATAAATATTTAAAAACTACAATTAAAATGGGTCGGCATTTTAAGAATACTCAATTATTGGTGCTTTTTTTATTGATATTTTAAAAAGATACAATCAAGAATTAGAATTCAATGTTTAAAAGTGTAATATGAATTTACACGAGGTCAAATCTAAGCCTGGTCACATGAATCATTCTCTTTATAGCCTATTTCTTAGATGTGAATGAAAACACTCGATGCACAAAAATAGTCTGAATTATTTAAATACGCTAACTACTATTTATGTCCGATTTAAATATCGCGCCAATATTCCTAACTGAACTGTCAACTAGGCCTTTTGGCGGTAACGCGGCTCCTTATATACTCGGCTGACCATGATTTTGGAAAGTTCGCGAACTTTCTACGCGTGCCCACTTGCGTCACTGCGGAATGAGGAAGTATTTCCACCGTTTATTCTAAAAGTATATTTGCTAGGACTGACTCTATAATCTTTGCAATTTTTGTTGGTAATCATGTGTCCATTATTCATCCATGTCATCCCATGTTTTCTCTCTCTTATTGGTTCTTTTGATAACTCTCCTAATACAGTCGAAGACGCTGCCCTTGGAATTAATCTACTGCAGAAGCTGATGGATGGGTTAAAGAAAATCGTTTTCTGAAATTCATATGGTTGCTTATTTAAGATGTTTTATAAGTAATACAAAAAAAAATAACAGTTTGGTATTTACTAGGGTGGAACCTCAATAACCAATTTACCTTTTAGTAAAATCTATTCAATCAATTTCTTCTGCTAAAGATATAAGATACATATTTAGGGTAAAGAATTAGAAATTTAAATCCATTCTTGGACAAGGTGGAACTTTGAAATTTGGGGGTCAATTGTCACATGCTGAGATTCACTACTATAACTTCGTATTAGGGTAACGTATTAGAATAGCGGGGTAATAAAAGGACAATTCATAAAAATGTCTACTATGTCTTAAGTATGAACTTAGCTTAGTGCAAATAGCTTCAATGTAGGAGTGAAAAATACAGTCCGAATGAAACGAAGAGAAATTTTGATGGTGATCATATCTGCAACATATACTGAAAAAGTAGCGGTGACAATATTGACCCATGTGGAACTCCCCTCTTTAATAGGCTAAATTTTAAACTATGATTTTCATTTTTAATAACTACAGAGCATACCTTAAAATCATAAGGTGGAACTCAAATTTACTTCGAAAACACTGAAATAATCCTTATCTCTGCTTATAAACTATCGACAATAACTCTGAACGTGCTAGATGAACTTTTTAGATCGAACCAAACAAATATAGTTTCTGGAGATCTAACTAGCAAACATAAAAATTGTGGACTGTGAAAAAAGTAATCATGCAGGTTGTAAAATACAAACATACCTAACAGAAAATGTTCTGAAGATACATGCCCCACAAGATTCGACCTATTTCAACTTCAAAACATCAGATATGTTGGATATCGCAATACCAAGAACTTTCCTTTTATCCTAACTATAGCCAAAGATGAAAACCTCGCTTCTTCAGACCCCGATCATTATGGACATACCAGAACTGTACTATAAACCCATAATAAGTACAAATTGGAAGAAGTTTAACGATCTCCTCTAGCAAACATAGGTCCTCACTTCCCCAAAAACTCCTACCGAAACAGAAAGTAACATCCACACTCCCACGTCTGAAATCCTCCAAGGAAGAAAGCTCCTCATTCAATATCTTAATAAAAACCACCCACCCTTTTGCTTTCCCTAGAGATCTGAAGAACAACATCAAATTCCGAAATAGATTTAAAAAAGAAGCTCAACGATTCCTAGACCCAGAAATTGACCAGAATAAATGCTCTAAACAAATAAATCAGGCAGGACATAATTGTATTTAGACATACTAGCAGACGTTTTATAACGTGTTATACTGGATACTGATGATTTGAAAAAAATGAGCGGTAGAGTTGCATCGGACGAGATAAGTAAATCAGTTAAATGACGAAACTCTTCATATTTAGCGAGAAATACATAAGTTATATCACTAAAAAGCCCTTACGAAGCATATTATGTTCATTGTTATAAATATACCTTATAGCATTTTTAGCCTCAGTCAGCTCTAGGCATTATACCTATAAATAACCATTGTATTCTTAGTTCTTAAGACATAAAGTTTTTCAAAAAGGAAAATCATGTCGAGTTGGTTAATTGGCGCAGACGAGTCGGATTTCCAGAAATCGATTCGAATCGACTATCGATTTTTTCGTTTTACCGAATTTACTAGAAAGGACATTTTTGTTGTGACGTGAGCAGGCTTGTTATACAGAGTGGATTTTTTCTGAAAATCGATAGTTTCCAATCTATCAAAGAACTGTAAAATATATCTGTGTGGCTTAACATCGGGGGATAGAACCAAAATTGTCTTTCTTCGCAAGGATTTGGATTTTGGAAGGGACTACATTGCTCAACCAGAACCTCACCCTTATATATCCACATGACCAAGATTGTATGTAAGTGCTTAACTTCTAGTAATGTAAGTGCTATTGATAGTTTTTATCATTGATTGAATATATTATTTGATGTCAGATTTTGAAGATATAAAAAAAGGATACATTGAATTTAAATATTACAACTGAACCCTCAGCTGACTCTGTTTTCCCACCTTTGGAAACATTTAATCGTAATAATTTAGATTGTAGTAATTTAATTCATTTAATGGTTCAATTTAAACCGGAATTCTTAAATTGCGTTCCTGTTTTTGATGGTAATCCAAATGACCTTAATCGTTGTTTAGTTACTTGTCAATTAGTAATTGATGCTTTTAGGGATAGAAATAATGCTAATAATTTTCAAAATATTTTTATTTTACATACTCTTATTAGCAAGTTAACTGGACAAGCAAAACTTTTGGCTAATATTCAAAATGTTAGCACATGGGAAGAGTTAAAAGACACCCTATAGGGCGTAATTTTTTAAACCAAAGAGATGAAGTTTGTTTAAATAGAGATTTGGTTTTCATGGAACAGTTAAATATTGAGAAGCCTAATAATTTTTACGATAGAATTTTATATATTTACATTACGGGGTAGTTATTACCCCGTAATTCTACATTGCCCGATTAAATTATTGAAACTCGTAAGAAACATCATTCATCCCAAGTTAGCGTTATAATTCATTTTAAGTCTTTTAATTCAGATGCTACAATCTCTTTTAAGCCAACATTTTTGGAACTCGTTTAACTTCTCGAACTATCCGCAGCAAAGTATCAAAATGTATAAAATATTTAATATTTAACTAAAATTTTGCAGGTGCTAATAAATATTTAATAACTATAATAAAAGGGGCTGTACAATTCAAAAAAATTACTTGAAACTTTAATCCAGCCGCTACTCTTCCTCTGCTGGTTTGATATAAGGTTAAACTCACTACTCTAATGATCTACAGCCCTATTAATATATTTTCAACATCTCATTATAGTATTCGTAATACACCTTTAAGTATTCGTTATATGAGAGCATTTAGAATAATTTAGATCATAGTATTTCAGTTTAAAGTATATCGTTTCTAAAAGGATAAATCTTTCATACTCTATCTCACTTGACTTTTTCACTCTTAATCCCTTATAATAATTATAAAACACAATCAAACCATAAAACAAAAATTTTAAAAATAAATACTATATAACCATAAAAAAATTGTATTTTACTATTTTTTAATTTTCGATTCCTTTGTCATGAAATTCCTGTTTCTTGTCTAATTGAAACTGCCTAGGAAGGAATCTAAGCAAACAAAAATATTTCTATTTACCATGACACAAATGACACATCGCACGACGTCTCGAATATCAACAAATATTCCGGAAAGATCAGCCGAGTATACAAGGAGCCGCGTTGCTACTGTGAGTCAATTATCAATAGACGCCACTAAAAAGCACCCGATTCCCATCACCATTCGGCTATCTCCGACTGTCCCAATCGGACATTTAAATATTATGTGAATGACGGGACTGGCGGGCAACCACTAAAACAGCAATGTTTGTTGCTAGAAGCAGCGGTTTCTGGCAATAAGAATTAATAGAATAATAATTTAATTGAAATAAAAAATAGCGTTTCTGGAATAATAATAATTAATGATTCTTTAAATAAATTAAATATAAATAAAGGATGCAAAGAAGAAAATTGAATTATTAATTTTATACATAATACCCTAATGTAAGTATCAAAAAAATGCAGTTTGGTTGAACGATCCAATGTAATGGAAATTGAATTCTTTTTTTTTGAATAAATAGTTTGAAAATTTTATTTTTCTACTACCTTATAAGAAAATTTTTAATTTTATTTCCCTGTCTAATTGAATTTTTTATTTGACTATATCTTGCTTATTATTTTTTATAAAATTAATTTTTTACATCAAATTGTGCTAATTAATAAGAATGGAAGTAGAAAAAATTTTATGAATACTGTAGGAGCAGTGTCATTTACTTACTGTTGATGCTTTTGCTGGATCAAACTTCATCCACGTAAGGAAATTATGCACTTTGCTCCCTTTTGTTATACAAATAACTATTATTTAAAAAAATTCTCTACATATATGTGGATATATTAAAAGGAAAAGCATAACTTAAACAATAGAATATTGTATATTTAGAAAAAATACATAAATCAAAAACAAAATTTATAAAATATTGTAGTATTGTACTTTAATTTTAATCTTAAATATATAAATGTTATTAATCTTTTTGAACTAAGTACCTATAAGTATTTTTTTAATAACTTTTATACCTAGGTAGAGAGGTAATTTTGGGAAGTGAAATATAATGGATTTAATTAGTTATATAAACGTACCATATATTAAAAGTTTTATTTTATAAATGCTGCAAAGACATGTATATGACTGATTTGAAAAAAAAACTTAATTATTTTATGCTAAAATATTAATTTACAATCCGCAGTTTCGATTAATACTCATAAGAAGAAACAGCAAAAAACTTTTGAGATAGGTAATGTTTTTTCAAATATTTGCCTAAAACTTACATAAAAAATTATAATACACATATACTTACATATATACTTAAACCTATAAAAATATACCTACTATTATATAAAAAAAATACTGATAACTAGAAAGAAATATACAATTTATTATTTTCTTCTTCTTTGATGGAAAATAAACATATTTGTCCATTTTTCGTTTATTCAAATGAATTAATTTATCTTATTTACCTGTTCCATCATTTGATGTCAGTTGTCTCATGCACCTAGACATTTACAGGTACATGTTAATCTTATATAATTTTATAAAAAGATAACTTACTTATCATAGGTTTCATCATTTAAAGATCTTAAAAAGTTTAATATGCTCTCAATTTCAATTTATCTTGTTGATTGCTTGTTCAATGATTGTACTGCTACTCGTTGATTTTCAGTCGTGTCCTGATTAACAAACGTTTCAATTTCTACACTATGGCTAGCTTCAATATTATTGGAAGAACATTCCCCAAGGAGTTCAGCGACATCACCTAAAAGAGAATCACTTCCCTTCCTTTGCTCGTATAAACATATTAAATGTATGTGTTTGCATATTGTTGTTTTAATGCAATATTGTGGATACTCACATGTGTAGCAATGAAAACAGATCTTACATAATTTGCAATACAATGTTTTGCAACCAACCTCACAGACTTCATTTAGGGAAACATTATAAAATTCTTCTTTTGCATTTTTCACCTGAAACAGTCCAAATCCAGTTTCAGTTACCATATTTGCCATAAGCATTTTTTCGGCCATTTTATGAGCTTTTACTATCACTTCATCTTAATAGTTATCTGGTCGTTTGAACTTCAAAACTCTCTGCCACATCTTTGCGTCCACCAAATCTTCAATTACATCCATCAACCTATAATTTATATTAATATCAACTTTAAAGCCCTTAGATTCGTGGATAATCAAATTTCGATGCAAATTTAGGAAACAGATCAAACAGAGAATTTATAACGTTTCAGCGTGAAAGCTGAAAATTATTCAATGACAAATAAAATATGTAAGAATTTGTAATTTATAAAATACATATATACAAATCCTAGGCTCAACCCGACCCAACTACAGTACGTTACTTATTATTAGCATTCACTAATTCCCAACTCTCACTGTGACATAGTACTTGTCTATTGTAATATAGTGTTTAAAAATACACTTTTCAGGTATTATTTTAAAATACAATAAATAATAATATGGTCAATATTTCACAAAGAAACAAAGGAAAGTTCAGTATAATCACGATAATCGCAATAATCGATCAAATTAGCTAGAGCTCTCTTACGAAAGTAAACAACCAGCCAACAAACGCAAAAAAAGCGGGAAAATTCGTGTCGTTATTTTTGTCATTTACGTCAATGACGTCAAATGAACGGAATTGAGTGCTTGTTAGTGGCGTAGACGCCACTCCATTAGAATTTTTCATAATAATAGAATTCAAATTTCAAAGAATAATTCCATTAGAATGCAGTGAAGTAAAGTTCGGCGCGAGATTTAAATCAGAAACAAAATAGTAATTAAATAGTTGTGAAAAAATACAGTAAAACGCTAGTGTTTTCATAGTATAAGTGTGGAAGTGCATTAGTTGATTATTTTCATTTATTTTAATTTACACCCAACGACAAAAATTCTAGTCTTTTTTAAAATCTTTACATTTTTTTGGAAATATTCCAGGCACGATACTAGCTTCCTCAAATTTTCTGAAAATTTGAGGAATAAATGTCAATTTTTAGTAGATTGATTTCAACTGTCTGGAAAAATAACTTAAGATTGTCTGGAAAATGTGGATTTTTTACAGTAACTGCTTGGAAAATAAATACGTAATGGATAGAAGGAGATGTAATAAAAATTTTCAGGCTATTTTACAATTTCTTCTAGGCAGTTGAGGTCATTTTGCACACTTTTACAACGCTTTAATTTTAGCTTTGGAAGAAACGTAAACATCAACATTTTGGCGCCCAACAATATGGAAACATTTCCTCTAAAAAAAAAATTAATAAGAATTAAAGCAAAAGACTTTTAAAAAAAAACAACAGCAGTCGATGTATGGATGGGAAAATATGTCCAATTGCCTGGAAAGAACTATTAATGATATTTATTCCAGAATGCTGAAGCGGTTTTGATTTGCTTGGAAAGACCTGATCCAGGCTAACAATACGAGTATATGCCGCAAACACAAATAAAAGTTCCAAAAATAACACCGAAAAAAAAAACAAATTGCTACTAAAATGCCGAGTTAAATATCCACAACGTCAATAAAATTATTCTTATATATCAGAGATCGCTTTATTCATTCTTTAAAGTGCATCTGAAAACTAGTATAAAATATACTTTCTTTGTTAATTAATTAATAAATAAATATGCTTCTTGAATATTTTAAGATGAAAAGAAAAAAGAAAAAGACTTTGAAATTAGTAGCTTATTGATTGGGTTCTTTTAAAAATTACTTTCTAAAGTCTAAAATGAAAACCTGCTGTAAAAATAATAATCTACTTCGTCAAGTGCACACCACACTGGTATCCTATAGTCTGAAGAGTAATGTCAAGAATATGAATATTCAATTCACAATATGCATATTTTTTAGGTCAACAATTGTTAATTTACTGACCATATTCAACACTAGTGTCCCCTTTATTTCACACATTACAGGTATAATGAACCGCAGCTCTAGAATGCTGGATTTTGATGATATACATCAAACATATTGTATGTCTTACTTAATAGATCGATCATTACTAGGATATGTTTTCAAAGTTTGGTCTCTTTTATTTATCAGTGTCATATGCAAGATATCGAAAATTTAAAACAGTGAAACATAAGAGTATCCTGAAATAGGCGTTCCACAGCAATAATTTGGGAGTTTTGCACTAACAATTCTTGGAGAAAGACGTAAATCAGTTGCTATATAAATTAATTAATAATCTTATTGATAGACATATTGGAGCGTTTGCCTTCCAAAAGTTTCAACAAAAAACCAAAGATTGTTTTATTCAGCAATAGCTAGAACTAGTGTAACAAAATCTTCTCTCTTACGCAAAGTGGGCCACCTATACAACTTAATGTTAAAACTAGTAACTTCAGCTAATAAATATTTTTATTAACATTAATTATTTAGGATAAAACATTGCAAAAAAAAGATAAATATATGTATAGGACCCGGGACTCAACAGACTCTGGCCTGTTCCGGTTACTATCGACTTGAAAACTAATTTTCCCCGTATAGAATTGATTTTCAGTGATTAACGGTCGAGTAAACACGACAACGAATTTCGTGCAAATAAAATTGAATGCACCCGTTATGCCGTAGATGATGTAGTTACGGCGGCAATTTCAGATAAACTGGACCGCACCGCAGTTCAGGTTGGATGGATCATGTAAATCGGGCTTTAAAAATATAACCAATGCAGTAAAATCAATGTTATGTAAGGCGTTAGAGATTAAATAAATTCTCATAATGTTCAATCCAATAAAGGTCGAGTAAGAGTTATTCTACGGTACTTTATTAAATGTATAATTTTAAAAAAGTAGTCCGTTCTAACAGTAAAATGTGACGGACATATTGTGCCTTATATATTTATAAATATGCTGTTCTGCATTACTTCTCTACTATGTAACTTCCTTTTAAAGTCCCTTTTCGGATATAATACAATTTATACATATGAGTTGGGGTGGGTTTATATAATATAATATATAGAAAATATTTATTAATATCTTTGGTACTTTTTCTAATCTTTGTTATCGCGTTAATATTCAATTTTAGTTCAAAAAGTATGAAAAACAGAATATGAGGCCTGGGTTTCTAAATGCGTAATATAAATATGACGCATTTAATTTATTTATTATTAAAAGATTTGCAATTTTTTTGTTAGGTTAATTTACTTATTAATTATGACACCTTTTATATTTGTAATAATTTAACTCGACGAAATTATAACTTCTGAGACACAGTATAATATGCCATTGTTTGACAGCGTTATATTGATTATTAATTATTAAAAATTTATATTAATTATTTGACAGCGTTAATATAGTAAACCTGTCTAATAGGTGGTAAATTGAAACCGATAATTGAAAAATTGTTGATAGGAATAAAAATAGGACAAAAGAATGAAGGATTTATTAAAACAAAAAAAAAACGAGATCAATTGCAGAGTAAGCTAAAAGTACTAGGTTAAATTAAATTTTTTGATTATATGCAGGAAAGGTACGAAAATTGCAATATTCTCAAATATCTCGTATAATTTATAAAATTATATAGTTATGCATGTCAACAGAAGGATGCCATTAACTTAGATTGAGAGCTTTAATTACATATATATAATATTTATGAATTAGGTTTTTTAAAGGCGAATATATAGACGAAGAACGAGATTAAAAAACAAAACTCGTTGTGCTAGAATTAACACCAACATATATATATAAAACTATGTCGAGTGTTCGCACTAATAGAAATTCTAGTTGATTAACTTTAATCTCGCCAGTTTGACTGATTATTGATTGGTTTAACTCGCATCAGCTCCTCTCTGTTTTTTTTTTAGAGAACTTTTATTTTTGACCTTTCATATCTGCTCGTTTCCAGGATCTTTGTTTATAAACTAGAGCTTTAATTAACTCTTTCATTGAGGTTTTACCACAAAAAGCTTAATTGAAAATGTAGGTAAAGTTAAAAATTTAAGATAATGAAAAAAGGGTCATATAGAGGTTTCCTAACAATCTTTTTTGGTTATTTTCGTTAATTATTATTTTAAAATTAATATATATTGCATTAAAAGCAAGAAAATTGAGAATTTTTTGACATACCGAAAGTTACTAGCAAGAGTATGTTGACACAAAAAAAATTACATCATACTTAAATAAATTAGTGCTGCCTGAAAATTCGAATAAATTATTTATTGATCTTTTTGTGATATGAGTTCACATTTTTTACTCATTTGCGAATGCTCTTAACGATAATCTTCCTTTTTTATAAATTTTAAAAATTACATCTTATATAGTTTTTCCAAAATTACCATTGCCCTAATTAACTGCATTTTTATATGGAATCCGAAAAAAAAAATTAAAACAGATCGGTACCCTGATGATAGACAGAAATATTTTTTTAATTTTAGTAGATTAAATTAGGATTGATTGGTATGATTTCCAAAAATTTTTTTTTTTTTTACAAGAAGTCTTATAATTCTAATCTTCATATATAGTACAGATGGAGTAAATGATGTGCGCGAAATATAGTCCCGCCCATCGATGCAACCTTGGCAGATTTAGATGAGGAGAATTATGCCTACTTATTTTAAATTATTTTACCGTACAGCTTTGCTTTGTAAGCAGCTTTTTTTTTTAAATATAATACGGTCCTGTAAAATGGGTCCAAACCGATTTTGAGGTTGTGCCAGGTAATGATATAATAATCCCTTTTAAGTAAACATTTAGGGTGTAATTGGCTAGGTTCATCAGAACCGAGCGCTACCTGAGCGCTGGAAGTTTTGCCTTTTTTTTTTCAATTGCGGCTGAAATCTTTTAAATCGTTGGCGGTTCATTTCTAAAAAAAATTGATGGATTGTCCTGCGGATCGCACATTTTGTGTCATCATCTACAAGATCCAAACTGGCTCGGGGTCTATTGTACTGTTTTGGCGCTTGAAATTGAGGAGAAACGTCATGTTCCCGAAGAATGTTATAAACACTACTATGACCAACTCCTAAAAAAAAACTTGTGTAAAACGTATATTCTGAAAAAACATAATTTTTAATGAAAATTAGCTTTCTTTAAAAATTATAATAAATTAATTGGACAGACGCTGTACAGTGTGTCCCAAGATGAGCGAATTTATACGTAAAAATGACGAAAAAATTTGTAGTTGAAATTTGACCGTTTGACATCCAGCCCTGCTTGATTAAAAAATGAAATTTAGCATATTTTTATTTTTTAAAAATCAAGCCTTGATACGAGCATTTTTAAAATTTTATGAGTAGGCAAAGTGGTATTTCTAGGTACGAAAAGTTTATAAGAAAAAATTGTTTAGAATGCAAAATTATGCCCGAATACCGAATTTCATAACCATAGGCCTACTTTGATTTTTACAAATTTCAATCTCTAATAATTAAATATGAATAAAAAAATTCATCGGTACACAAAACGTAAAAATCAAAGTAGGTCTATGGTTATGAAATGCGGTATTCGGGCATAATTTTGCATTCTAAACAACCTTTTCTTATAAACTTTTTTTATATCTTGCCTAGAATTACTACTTTACCCTCCACTTTACCTACTTATAAAAGTTAAAAAATGTTCGTATTAAGGCAAGCCTGATTAAAAAAAAATAATAATATGCTAAATTTTATTTTTTAATCAAGCAGGGCTGGATGCCAAATGGTCAAATTTTAACCACAACATTTTTTGTCATTTTCACGTATAAATTCGCTCATCCTGGGACACACTGTATATTAAAAATATTTATTACCTGCTGCTTCTGCTGTAAACTGGACTTTTTGCACTTTTTCACAGATTTACAGAATACAGATGCAAAACTGATCGAAAATACACGTGGGAGCGCCAGACTTCAGATACGCCTCCTGGGTGATGGATTTCCATCACCCGCCTAGTACGGTGGCAAGGGGTTTAATTTGCTGCAAGCCTCTGCGCCGCGTGCTTCTAATTTTCTTTGCGTAGTACGCGTGTTTATGATTAATAATTAAAATATAAATTAAAGGCTGTACTAGCACTTTGGCAGCAACTTTCTAGTTTGGGCTTTAGCTATATTAAATTGAGAAGAATCAACCAGGATTGTTTAGAAAATTTTTTTGGCAGTACTAGACTACAATAAGGCAATTCCATAAATCCAACTCCAATAGAATTTGAAAGGGCTTTCAGAAAACTTTTTGTCAAACTTTTTTGCATTCAAATCACATGAATTGTGCTGACGACTTAGGAATTCTCTTAGAGCATTTGAATAATACTAAACGTGCGACTTTGCAAAAAATTAAAGCAATTACCCTGCAAGATTATGATTACAAAAAGAAAAACTTGCCAACGCAAAATGCATTTATTTACGTCTGTGTGTACTTAATTAATAAAACTCTAAAAATTCATAAATGTGATATTTGTTTAAAATTTGCCAGTGATGCTAATGTTTTAGACAACAACTTATTTACTAGACTTAAACAGTACCATAATGACAGTGACAGTGTTATCGAAAACATTGAAAGGAGTCTGAAGTCGCCAAATGAACAATTTGTATGCCTAATATATAAATTGGAAAATGTTTTTGTTAAATTATTTGAAACAAATTGCAGTAAAGAAGGAATTTCACAAAAATATTTCGAGATAATGAAAAGCATTAATTTTACTCACCCATGTGATAACTTTCCTTTCCAGTATTTAATAAAATTATTTATACGACTTAAAATATTTTATACTTTAAAATTTGCCAACAGAGATTTATCATCTGCCAAAAAATCAGATAAAACTAAAAGAAAATTAAAAATTTTGTTTTATATTTAATGTTTTGTTAAATAAGATCCTTAAATCTGTTAAATGAAATAAAAATGTACTCAAGAACCCTTACATTCTGTTTTATTTAAGCCTATTTCTATTTTGACATTATAAATGCATTATAATATCCCAGCGAAATTATAGTCCAGAACATCTATCCCTACAAAAAAAAAACTTAAAAATGCATTGGTGCGGGCCAGTCCAAACCATCCTTTTCAAGGGCATCGAATATCGGGAGCTTATATCCGCGATCTTTCGCATCTGCTATTCTGTAAATCTGTGACTTTTTTGTATGCTGGATGCTCGTTATCACATATGTTATATATGTTCATAATCACTTCCTTTTCAGCAATGGTCACATGTTTTCGTACTCTTTTCTTGGGGTGTGACAATGGGGGCGTACGTGGTGCGTCAGCCATTATTTGTTAACAAACTAATTAACAAATTATCAAAAAAATAAACACAATCTTAACTTTTCAATATTGCGAAGATTCAAATATTCGAGTAGCAGAAAATTCAACCAAAACGATGTAAAGCCGCTCGACTAATAAAATTAAATAAAACCCCAAGTCATGAACCCTATCGAGGCTCTAGGCCACACCTCCGGCGCAGAACGATCACGAGACCACTCAATCTGTTCGGCAACCCAAGTATAAACATAAATAAGGGCATATTAGTAGGCAACTAGGTGTTTAGTTTTTTATTTAAGTTTAAACCCTACAAAATTGAAACTTTCCAAAAAATAGAAAATCGCGCCCTTGAAAAAAGATATGAAACACTACTAGATCTTTTTAGAAATGAGCCGGTTACCAATTTAATAATCTATGATGAGGCAACATTTCACATCAGTGGTCGAGTAAATAAGCATAACTGCCGAATTTGGGGAGATGAAAATCCTCGAATGTATAACGAATTTGAAAGAGGTTCTCCTAAGCTGAACGTTTGGTGTACAGTATCGAAATCTAAAATTTATGGGTCATTTTTTTTTCAAGAAGCAACAGTGAATGGAAACAATTACAGCGATATGTTGGAAACATTTTTTTATCCTCAACTTCAGCAGGATGGAATTTTAGACAGGGTCTACTTCCAGCAAGATGGTACACCACCACATTTCTCCATGGTCGCAAGAGATTCCTTAGATATTACTTTTGGAAACAGATGGATAGGGCAAGCAGGTCCAATCGAGTGGCCACCTTATTCTCCCGATCTAACCATTCCAGATTTTTGTATATGGGGATATGTAAAAGACCGTTGCTACAATCCAACCCCAAGAAATTTGGATGAACTGCGCAACAACATAGTAAACGTTTTCAACCAAATTACACCGCGAATGCTACAAAACGCCTTCGGCAACTTATTTCTCCGTCTACATTTGTGTTTCGAGCAAAATGGGGGTCATATTCAGCAGCTAATTTATTAGTTATAAATTAAAATTAATTTCTTCAAATGTTTGTTGTTAAAATTGTTGTAAATAGTTGTAATTTAATACATTGAATAAACGCTTTTTATAGACATGGTAATAGCGCAAATTATTTAATTATGATCATGCTAAAGCGATTCATAGGCAATTACCAGAAAATGTTCATCAATCACCGAATATGTATTCTAGGAAAATTTTCAAAAAGGTGTCATTTACTAAAATTGGCTCTGTAAAAAAAATAATGAATCTAAGACAATTTATACATTTTCGGAAAGGGGATTTAACAGGCTTTCATGTGAAATTAAAAAGTATAGGGTGTTACATTTAAAATTTTTGAGAAATCGACCTTTGAAAACCATCAATTTTTTTATTTTATTTCAGGTAAATTTTGAAACTTGGCAACACTGTCAAAGAAAACTTCAAAAATATTGTTGAAGTTCTGCGAAAACCGCACATTGTTGTCATTTTTCGTTCTCGACTTAAAAACAGTTAAAATGTGTCAGTTTATAAATGGACACCCGGTATTATTTTTAATTTAACGTCATTTTTAGTCGAGATAAATACTGTATTCGTTTAATATTTTTTTCCAGGCATACTGCTCTTGATGTAGATTCAAAACCAAAAGAAAGTGACAAGCCAGTCGTTCACTCGTTGCAACATGCTTCCACAAACAACCGCACAGACCGCCCAAGACCGTCGTCAGCACAAAATCCGGTTCAACAACCAAAATCAAACCATCCACATCCCCTCGTTCAACCGGACGTTAGTCGCGTTATCAACGAGACTGTCCAGACATCAGAGCGTCCAGCTCAGAATGATACGCAGCTGGTGCTATCCAAAGTTGACTCTCTCAGTCTTAAGTTAAACGAGAGTGTACCGTCAATATCCGGCATTAGTAGTAGTAGTAGCAGTAGCAGTATTAAATCTTTTCGTCCCATTGTGAATAAATCCAGTTCTGTGATAGAGAATCCCGTGCCTTCCCCAAACTGCTTATCTCATGATAGCTCAAATTTACAAGGCGGCAAGCTGTTTTTTCAATCAAAATCATTGGGTAAGTGTTATTTTAAACTTTGAACAATTTGTCTTGGTTTATGGTTTTATAGGGAGGAAAATGTTTTTGACTGAGATATAGATATAATCCTCCGGCATGTATTGTTCTAATTTTAATACGAAAACATTACGACTTTTACAAAAAGACTTACAGCATTCTTTCTTTCTATACAGTGTGTCCCAGAATGAGCGAATTTATACGTAAAAATGACAAAAAATGTTGTAGTTGAAACTTGATTAAAAAATAAAATTTACCATATTTTTATCGTTTTAAAATCAAGCATGCCTAAAAAAAATAAAATCAAGATGGCAAAAAACAAATAAAACATCACTTATGGTTTACAATGGTAGTTACTAATTTGAAAGAATAATTTATTGAATATAAATAATTTATTCAGATGCAATAAATCAACACTTTTCCCTATGACGATTTTTTTTTGAGAATTGCTAATTTCGCGGTTAATTAATTCTAATAATATAGTTTTAAATCAGAGTAAAATGGAGAAAATTGTTTTAACATTGAGAGATCTAGATCTTATGACTAACTAAGTGGTTATTAAGTAGACAAAGATTCTTGAAAGAAAAATTAAAAGTCAAGAAGAGCCAGCCTATATCTGCTTCATCGACTTCCAATTTTTTTTTTTTTGTTTATTTACTTGTATCGTCCAATGTTCTATATGTCTTGCTTAGAATTCCGAGGAAACTGATTTTAAACTAACTTAATAAATAAAAATAAAGCAAGGAAAGTAGTTGCCAGTAGGGATAGTCCTAAAGCCTGTTTTAAAAATCTAACAATTGATATTCATGGTGTCCCGCAAAGTAAAGCACCCAAGTTCTGTGTTTAAAAAGTGACTTTAAATAAAATCAGTTTTATTGAAAACCGCGTAATAAAACTGATTTTGTCTTAGTAGAATTTATTACCTGCCAAAATCTGACTAGTCCAATAGTTGGAACCTTTGGTGTGTCACATCACGATACAGTTTTACCACTAACCAAGTTTTTTTTTAGGTAAAGCTGTCTTTAGATTTTTTTTCAGAACTTACGATTCGATTAATACATCTTCAATCTTAAACCATATCGCAAAAGTCATGAAAATTTACACTCGTTCTTTCTTCCTAAGTTGTTTTTTGACTGATCAGAGGAGTGTGCTGCCGTAAGTGTAAAGTCAGGTCTAAAAAAAACCATGTTGATTGTCCGTCGTTCAGAAATGAGACAAGTGGGGCACTGCATGACGTCTCTCGCATTTTCCGGAATGTCAACCGAGTATATAAGGGCTCGGCTCAGGTCTCCTCGTTGCAGCACCGTAGCAACAGTGTTTTTGTCGATGTATCTGTGGTTGGAACCTTCTGCACCATACTGCTGGATACCAGTGCAACAAAGACAATTATAAAACCCGACATAGTACAATCTGCAGCTAAAGTTCGGCAATCAAAATGGCGTCTACGAATAGCGACGGGGGATCGAGCAAATGTCCATGGTGAAACAAGCCTCACGTTCGCCATAGGAAAAGCGACATTTGAACATCCTGTGATAGTGGTTAAGATTGAGGATGAGGTGATCATTGAAATGAACATAATGGACACCAAGGGCTTCGCGTTAAGTAAGGAGTTTTGAAGATAAACGATTAGAAAGTAGTTTTGCATCATAAGAGGAATTACATTGTTCAAGTCCTATTTTTTGATACCAGAACGGAGTGAGATCGTTCTGGAAATCTGCGTTGATAGCAAGACGACAGACGGTGAAATAGTCATGTTCGAACCTGTAATGCATGGCGAAGTTGTTGATCGAAGGATAGCAGTGGAAAAGACCTTTGTACGCGCTAAAAGGAATATTCCTGTAAGATAATAAATGTCAATCATTATTCTATCCTGAAAAAGAAGAGCACGGATTTAGGACACTAGTCCGCAGTTTCAGCAATACTTCTGTAGATAACTACATGAGAGAAAAAGACTATATAGTATTTGATCTGTAGATATCGAGACGTTTTTGATACTGGAAAGAAAGAGAGGTCCAATGTAGTCCAGCACAAAATCAATACAAGAAATGTTCATCACATTTGGCAGACAGCACGAAGACTGCTATTTGCTAAGTAAGAGAAGACTGATGAAATAGTTGATAATATGGTCAAAGACGGCATCATAGAACGATGGCAGTTTTCACCGTTGGTATTGGTGAAGAAGATACACGGCTTTACCAGATTCTGCGTAGATTATCAGTAGCCTAATAATGTGACTAAAAAGGACAGCTATTCTCCTCCTCACATACACGACACTTTGGCTGGATCGAATATCTCTTACTCGTAAGAATTGAAAAGCTATGAGGAGAGATTTGTCAACATCGCAAAACCGTTGACCAGGGTGATAGAAGAAGAAGAAGAAGAAGGAAAATTCTAATGGTCCCAAGACAATCAGGAAATATTCGATCACCTAAAACAGGCCCTGACAAGCGCAGTAGGTGCGCTACGTCTCTTAATTGTGTGCTTGTCAAATGTTATTTATAGCTCAAGAGCTAGCCCTTACCTGAAGGAAAAAAGATACTGACGCTACCAAAAGTGGTAATTGAATAGCCGTGCTATCTCAAATTCAGGATGACCAAAAAGAAAACATCATTCACTATTTTGGTAACACGCTGTCCAAGTTAGTGAGTAGTCTATAGCCACCAAAGATACTGGGATCTCAATCATATTTAAGTGCGCATTTTCATTCACGATGCCAGCGCTCGATTTATAAATGCATATGATGTCAATGCTACAGACAAGAGGTCCAACAACGGTGACTTGATTTGGCTCTATGACCGTAAGAGAGGGAAGGGTCTGCCATTCAATGTTTATACATCCTGGGATCTATAATACAAAGTGTTGATGCCATTAATTTCACTTCTATACAGAATACAAAAACCCTCGGTAGTAAAGTTCGAGGCATTCACTTTCACCGACTGGCTCCTTATTATGAACGCCACAAAGATGCCTGAGTTGCGGCAAATTCAACCAGAGTCAGATTTGAAATTCGATAAATTCATAACTCATCATTCCAATGGCTAAAAAAGTCGGTATGGCGTGAACCGTGAAGTGAAGCAAGACTTATTTACTGCTATAGAAAATATTTATTAACTTCATGATTAAAGTTTACAACTAAATTAGATGGATCCAGCGAACAACCTAAAATTTTTAACATGCCAAGATTGGCAGGGCACCCATTAAAAGAAACACTTGTTATCACTACTTTAGGTATGTCATTTAACAATGATAAACATTGTTTTGCTAAAGAAGCCTTTTGCTCACTATTTATTCCTGCAATAAAAAAATATCCTAAAGGAATTTTCCATGCTTCATTTATGGAAACCAACATAAATACCAGTGCATCCTTAGCTAAAGCGACACTTTCACCCTGTAACCCATTTCCAACATCAACATACCCATAATAATTATGCTGTCTAATGGCCATTTCATCAAAAATTAAACAACACACTAAGGGATGCTTTGACTTTGTATGCTTTGACACATTATGTAGCTAAGGATCTACAAATGTCTGGACGAATAGCTAAAGTTTTCACAAGAAAGTTCAGAAACATTTAAGAGCTGCGTAGGTATATTCCCAGAGTTGAGTAAGCATTTAAGATAACCGATGAAGAGACTGATAGAGATACCTAGTTACCGAGAGGTAACTAGGTATCTCTAAGAGGCATCATACCTTCCAAAATTCTTTCGAAACTCGTTGATTTCTTTTTTTAACTTTTTTACCTACTCTTTTTCATTTTGCTTTAATGCAACGGCTATTTCATCAGCTTTTTTTAACTCATTTTCAAAAATTTCATCGATTCGTTTTTTCTCTCCTTCTAATCGCTTCTTTTCTTATGCTTGGGACTTTAGTGCGTCTTTCAATCGATCCCAGTTAATCTAACCCTAGGGTTAAATAACCTTTTCTTTCTCTCTTTTTTTTGCATTCTTTCGCGTTCAATATAGGCGGCTTCTAGTTTATCTTTTTTCAGTCATTAATTGAAATTTCAACATTTTGGCTCATATAGTATATCACTGCAACAACTAGAGTAGATTAAATATAGTATATGAATGAATATAAGAGAAAATATTTGTGCCTTTTGACGTTATATGGACGTTTTGTCTTCTCTAAAGGAGGAGTTGCTTCGATTTGACAATTTGGACTGAAGGTGATTGATGATTCGCGGCATATTAAAAGTGCTCCTCAAATGCACAGGCTGTCAAAATCTGGTATGCTGGTATACTCCCTAATGTGTTTCTCTGGAGAAAACCATTTATATGTTATTCCTACCAGAGGTTCAGTTGCAAGAGAGAAATCTTCTGCCGATATCGACATCTTTAGAATCATTTCGGGACAAAATGAGCTTAGGAGGGGGACAGTGTAAACAACGATAAACCAGCTGGTTCTCCGTAATTCCGAAATGACAGAGATGGGACGCCGCACGACGTCTCGAAAATCAGCGAATCTTCTGGAAATTCAGCCGAGTATATAAGAAGCCGCGTCACTGCTGGGAGTAAATTGTCAGTTGTCAGTTAGGGGCGCGAGATTTAAATAGGTGTAAATAAATACGCTAAAAATAAATATTTTTAGTGATCGTGTTTCGTAGTGTAAATAAATTATTTGACTATTTTTAATAGTTTTAATTCATACCTAACAAACGACAAAAACCCTTCAACATTACAACAGAAAAATTACCAAAACACGAATTTTTAATTCGGTGGGTGCAGTGATTTCATTTTGATGTTGTCGAATCGATGCTTTTGACATATTTAGAGCATCTTTACGGAAACTTGGGTCGTTCAATAATAATAAAGTAAAATTCCGATCGCTCACGTACAGTAAATCTGTTGACATAGGCCGTTTAAAACTTGTTATTGTCTGTCACTAGTGTGATGGCTCGAACAAATTTAAACTGTTGATGTTTAATGTTCAGAGGGAAAGCAATATATTTTTCATTAAAGTAACTTTTTAGTATAACAACCAATTTTTCTCAATCACTACAAAATGTAAAGAAAGATATTATTTATTGACTGAACAGTTAATTATGCCACTTTCTTTCTTTAAATTAGATAAAGTTAATTTAAAAAGCTCAGAAATTATTACCGGATAATTTTAAATATTAGTTACATTTCACCGGCCACATTTCACATCGTTTTACTTCCAATGAAAATATTTAATAATTTCAAACTATATTGGAAAAGCACAAAGTTTTTAATAGTAATTATTTACTAAGCCTTACTTACAACTCGACCTACTATGTTATAATTTTCAAAAAAATTTATCTTTTAAAAAAATAAAATAATAAATTACATCGAATACTTAGGGTAAATTTAAAATGATACATCATACATAATTAATGGGAAAAATTAAAAAGTGATATATTTGGATAAAATTGAAAAATGGGTTAAATTCATATAAAAAATATTTAAAAACATCTCCAAATGCCTGGAAGAATTTAAATATTTCTATTTTTCCAGGCAAGCCAACTATGCTACTAAACATTTAACAAAATTCCAAGCACATAATCAGTAAATTGACCCGGCTAACTAGCAAATGACGTATTTTACAAAAAAAAAGCCTGCAGGCCGCGTGTACCATATACGCGTCACATAAAAAGCAAACAGAACTAAAAAATAATTTTCGACCCCCATTTGTTTAGTCGTGTCTCTGTAAATCAAACGCAATCAAAATTAATTTAGAAATCATTAAACTAAAGCAGTGTCAGAATTTCAGAATTTGGCATATTTAGTATAATCAGGAACCCAATTAAAATGTAAAAATTTTAATAAAAGGAAAAACATTGTAGTCGTACGTCATAGCCTCTGGCCAAGCAAGAGGGTTTGTCTGTTAATATTTTTTTTTAATAAAAATAGAATAAAATAAGAAAGACATAAACTTATAAATTCGTTTTTTACCATTAAGGCCCGGACTAAAACCCCAATTTTTAATTTTTAGAGAGTATAAAAAATCTTGTATGGTCCTCCTATTACTCTCCTTGTTCAACATTTAATAAGCAAGAAAGAAGAAAGGATGAATGATGATAATATTGAACAAATAAAAAGGGTTTTCAATGGGAATCAGAGATAACAATCCATGGGTTTGACGCGTCATAAGATGAGGGTTACTAGTTTTAATACACGTAGGGTTTCATCGGAAAAAATAGGTAAAATGTTAGTTACATATAGTGTGAATATATCCTTGTACAACGGGGACTTATGCAGTAACATTAATTATTGCTTAATAATTGCTTATATAATACAGCTATTAAGGCAAATGTGTATATTTCATAAGGTAAAAAGGGCAAATTATAATTAAAAAAAAATATCGAAAATTGCAACAAGAGGAAAAATATTTAAACAAAATCCCCTAAAGAAAGCTATAATTAGCAAAATATTTTGAGCACATATAATATATACAACATAGGTCTCGAACGAGGACTAAATGTGCAGTAATACCCTCCACGTGCCTAAACGTTACGATTAGTTTAAGAGGTGCTTAAGAAAAATGGTCCCGATATCCGTAATACATAATAAGGAAGCAAAAGTTCAGCAGCAGCTGTCAGCAGGATCAGCAGCTGCAAAAATCTTAGCATGTAAATAAATATGCCCAATTATAAACATAAAATACAACCCCGTTCTCATAATAAATGAGCTATTTTTGTTAGGTATTTTGGATCAATTTGTAAAATATGCTTTTATTTTATCGTAATAAATCAAACATAATTATTTAAAACAGTGCGGAATCAGAAATGGGTGTATTTGGCAATTTTTTAATTAAGTTCAAACATGCAAAACTAATTTTTTTTTAATGTTGACTGCATTTTAATAAAAAGTCTAAAATTTTAAACGCTCTAATAAATTATCAATTTAAACGGATAACAAAAAAGACGTCGACCCTTGATAAACTGATTCGCAAATAATCGCCTTCCGAATCCTTGAGAAAAGAAATAATGATGACGCCGATGGATCGAGCGAAAAATAAAGACAAAAATAGTAAGCGTCGATTTTAAGAGCCATATCAATATAATGTTAATCTATCATTAATTATTTCACGAATAATGGCTATGAGTATATTTGCTTAATTATAATACATGTTCGGCAACTAATTTCTGCTTATATCTAAATATGTTTAATCTCTAGGTGGTATAGATACCACGGCCAATCGACCAATTTTCCCAAACTGCCCTTATAGCCCCTACGGAAGTCCCACTCAGTCTCCCCGTAGCAACAGGAAAAGACAACCACCAAAGGAGTCCCGAAGAGTCTCAATTGAAAAGCTGGGACGGTATTTACAGCTTAACCAATACAAGCTTATGGACTCCATAGGACAAGTAAATAAAAAAGATTAAATTTTAAAATCGCTGTATACAGGTTGGGGAATCAATTATTACGCGCAGAGAGGTGCGTGGATTTCGTGCGCTCTACTATTATTTACCTGCTACTTCGTTGTAAACACAAAGTCATGGTCTCGCAACATATAATAATAGACTACACGTGTTTCACTCTAGCTGGAGCATCATCAGGCCTTTAAAAGCATTACACAACTACAACCTTCACTCTACATAAATAGACGATTAGGCTGTTGTTGTGAGACCGTGACTTTGTATTTTCTTTGTTTTCGTCAATTTTGTGTGTTGGTCTCTTTAAAAAAATTGATGAAATTTTTGTATTTCATTATGGCGTTAGTAAATCACTTGAAGTACAATTTTGCAAAATATTACGCAAAAATTTAACGATTTTTAAAATATTTTTCTGATGCAGGCTTTACGAACATCAGTGTATAACTCATATAGAATCGTAATGTCAAAATGTTTATTTATGCTGTGTATTCCAGAATGAAAATTAAAGCCTTATTCTAATAAAAATAAAATACAAACTCAGAAAAAAAAATGTAAACAGTATACAAGAATAAATTAAAACTACTAAAAAACTACTCCATCTTCATCGGCTAAACAGTAAGTTCTCATAAAAGCCATTTCGTACTTTCTGGTGAAATAGAATTGGCAAATTCAACAATTTTCTCTCGCAATTCCTCCAAACTTTGTCTTTTTCTTTGACTAAATTCGTGTTTGTAAATGATCTCCTTAAGATGACCCTAAAAATAAAAGTCACTTGGGGATAAATCTGGTGATCTAGGAGGCCATTTAGTATCCCCAGTCCCACTTATAAGTCGGTTAGAAAAAGTATTTGTAAGAAAGGCTTGTACCATAATCACGTAATGAACAGGAGAGCCGTCTTTTTGGAAATACACTGATCCTAGGAATGATTAAACTAAAGCAGTGTCGAATTTCAGAATTTGATATATAACTAGGAACCCAATTAAAATGTAAAATTTTAAATAAAAAGGAAAAACATTGTAGTCGTACGTCATAGCCTCTGGCCAAGCAAAATGTTGCTTTGATATGTTCGCCCACAATGCTAACACATACATTTAATTTTTAAGGATACGTACTTTGTATGAAAATCAAAAATTCTGTACTAATTTTTACAAGATCAATATCGAGCAATGGCGAGATTGTATTTTCCATGTAATGAAAAAGAAAATTGATCTAAAAATAAAATATTTTGTAAAAAACTTATTCTTTCATTGTTCATCAATCCATCATGGTTTTACCAAATTCCATTTTTCGCCACTGGTTTTTGGGCAATATCTCCTGACTTTTGGAATATCTGAGACATTTGTTCCCATTTTTTTTCCAAATACTAGTAACAGTTTTATGGTCCATACTTAGTTTCTCTCCAACACTTTTGCTTAATCATGTTAAATTCAATTCAGGGGCACTGCAAACCGTTTCTTCCAGTCGTTTTTTCTCTTAGACCCTTTCGATAGAAGATTTTTGCATTATAATTTGAAATAACCTGAAAAATTAACACTGCTTTGTCGCAAGGACTCAAATAAAAACAGATTCCTACATTGTATTGTCAAATTGCCTCCAAAAAACCCTTTGGAACCCCTTTGGAAAGAGTATAACAGCCATAATAAGTTGAGAAAAAAATATGTGCGCTTTGAAATTTAATCAGACGACCGAAGTCAGTCGCTCATTGACAAGAAGAAGCGAAGTTACCATATCTTGGATAATACGTAATATTTTATTCCTCAACCTGTATAAGAAACCTACTAGAGGTTATTTATGATATATCTACCAAATTCCGTATGTTTCAGAAATGGTTGGATTTTGATCTTTCTTCTTTAAAAATAGGATACTGCAATGTTAAAGGTGGACAAACTTTAAGTGAATACCAGCTTTAGCTTATTGTTGATACATCTTTTAACAACAATCTCGTAATAAGCTAAGTTACAAATTAAGGCGAATTTAAATAAAAACCTGATTATTTAAAAAATCTTAACACATCTCCATATGTGTCCCTATAATCTGTGTATCTGTCATGTATTTTTATATCGAAAAAAATTATTTATGGAAGAATTTTTTCTAGCATTCTCTCTTAGCAAACTCTTTTCAAAAAGAGTTTAATTAGCAAAAAGCAGCTAATTTCCTAAAAACTAATTAAATAATAAAAAGTTATGTACCTTAAAAACTTAAGTTGTAACTCACTTCTGAATGGAGCAAAAAGTTGTTGTCAAAGATTAGAGAAACCCGGCAGAGTGAATAAAACTTTTTAGTTCTTTCTTTTCGAAACGAACATTTCTGCGAAGCTTAAAATATTTCGTTCATTAAACTTTTAAATTACTCAATGTTTTAATAGATGTTTTATAAAGGGAAGTGTTGATGAATTAAGGATATTAGTATTTGTATTCACATTTAAATCCAATAACGCATAAATGTTATTTTTAGGGATCCTATGGTGTCGTGAAGTTAGCCTACAGTCAAGAGGATGACACTCATTATGTAAGTAACTTCTTTATTGCAAATTTAATTTCCACGTCACCTTAAAGCAGAATTGCATTTTCTTAATATGTATATTCATTCGTGCACTCGCAGGTGAAAAATGTGATGATTAGCAGGTTAATGAGAGCATCGAGGATTTTGATATCGTTATTTTCTGATTGCGAAAATTAGTACCAAAGGTCGTCACGACGTCCCGGACTATTAAGCTTCACTTTATGATACCTTCAGACTATACTCGACCAACTATTGGTCGAATTATAGGCCTGTAAATAATTATTTATCCAATAATAAAAGTCTACTTTATGCCAGATATGTGCAATAATTTATATATTTTAAAATTAAAATTACGCAAGAAAGCAACGAAATAGTGAGCCCTGACGTAATTCGGTATTTTACGACGTTTTAAGGATTTTTACATCAGGTTTTCGCTTCATTTAGAAATTAACGATCAAATAAACTTTAATTAATTTAACGAATAATGAATATTTGTTTTGCATAATGTGTCGCATCGGTTATTCAGTTTCAAGGAGAGCTACATACTTTTATCATATTTTGTATCTTATTAATTTATATTTGTAGGCCATGAAGATACTTTCGAAGAAGAAACTGCTTAAAAAGTCTGGAATGTTTGGACGCATGCCCCCAAAGAAAGACGGAAAGAACAGTTCATCTCCTCTTAGCCATCCTTTAGAAAAAGTCTACAGAGAAATTGCTATATTAAAAAAGTTGGACCATCCCAATGTAGTAAAATTAGTGGAGGTAAATATATTTAGGGATTTCTTCCCTAAAAGTCCCTAAAAAGATTATTATTAGTGATTATTAGCGCGAATGAAGGCTATAGGGAAATATACTATAGTTTGCATACCTTAATTTTTACATTTAAATTAAGAGAATATGTCAAATTTATTTTCAATAGTGTCTTTTCTTGTTACGTAAACTATGATATAATATTTTCCAAAGAAATTGTATGCTCTTGTATCTTTTTTTTTAGGCACTGTATTGTTGCTTAAAAAATATTTTAATTTCATTTTGCTAATAAATTGTTTTTAAAGCGAATCCTTTTACTTCGTAAGATTTGCTTATTTATCTTCGGCTATAAATTCTTACGTTATAAAAAAATCAATAGTAACAACTTATTGATATAAACTTATCAACAAATTAATATAATTTAATTTAAAATTTCAAAGATAATATTGAATATCACTTTAAACGGGAGTTTTTTCAAATTTCAAGAAATAGTCCATCTTTTCTCAAAAAGACCGGCTTACATTAAATAGTAATGAAATAAACTCTTAAGTCACAGGTCTCAACTTTATAAAATGAAAGTTAGAGGATTACACGTGTTTCGGCCATACTAGGCATCATCAGATCCATCTGTGTATTCACTAATAAAAAGAACGAAAAAAGAAGCAGAGAACAACACTACATGATACAAGTCAAGGGTAGAAATTAAGTTCAAATTAGTAAAATCGGATGAAGACTAGTTACTACATATTAATCTTTTTTTTTTTTTTTTTTTTTTTTTTTTTTGGTGTAGTCTCCGTCCGATTTTACCAATTTGAACATAATTTCTTCCCCTGACTTGTATCATGTAGTTCTTCTTTTTTCGATCTTTTTATTAGTGAATACACAAGCGGATCTGATGATGCCTAGTATGGGCTAAACACGTGTAATCCTCCTCTGACTTTAATTTAATAAATTTAGGACCTGTGACTTGGAGTTTATTTCGTTGCTATTTAACTGGAGTTTTTTTTAAGGTTCTGGATGACCCTGATGAGGACCACCTTTATTTAGTATTTGAGTTATTGGATAGAGGTCAAGTATTAGATGTACCAACTGATCAACCTCTTTCAGAAGAAAAAGCCTGGAGTTATTTCCGAGACGTTGTACTGGGAATTGAATATTGTAAGTCATTATATATATGTATACAGTGCTTTCATTCCAAAACGATCCACACTTAATAACTTTCTTAAAAAAAAAAAAAAGTCAAATTAGATATACAGCCCCCTGTATTTACTGTTACGTTTAATTATGCATTTACTGAAGTTCTGTTAATCACCTCCTCACCTCCAGCTAACCTCACTTTAATATGTCAAATGGGAACCCCCATCGTGTGATATAGTGATCATAGTAAGGAGCGTAAAATTTTCTATTCAACGGTACCAAAAAAAACGAAATCGGTAAATGTGTAAGCTTATAGTTAGCGAAAATGTTTAGAAATAATGAATATTTTATTTACGCCAAACTTTGGTATGTCAAATGGCTACCCCGTGGTGTGATACATTATTTTAAAGGGAATAATTTTAATTAAATTGATTGACCAAGAAGCAATTAAAGTGTAAATCGGTAGGGTAGAAAAACAAGTTTAATTAGTTTAACAAATTTATTTTATTAAACGTTTAAAATGCGCGCCGTTATTAGCAAGACAATAAAAAAGCCTATTTTCAAACTCCTTACGAATATTGGCAAGGGTCTGCCCGCTAATTTCTCTGCATTCTTGAAATATTCTATTTTTTAAATTCTCAATACTCTCAGGTAAGGTTTTATTAACTTTGCTTTTTAAGTAGCCCCAAAGAAAAAAGTCTAGTGGGGTTAGGTCCGGAGACCGCGCAGGCCATTCGATTGTACCACGTCTGCCAATCCACTTTTCTCGAAAATTTTCATCAAGCCACTCTCAAAGTACCAAAGTGTAGTGCGCGGGAGCTCTATCCTGCTGAAAATGTATATTATTTTCATTCAATAATATAGCACCATGTTGATTTTCTTGATTTTCCATAGATTGGATGATGAAAGGGTATATTACATTTTCTAAAAGGTTTAAATAAATTTTGCCAGTCAAATTTTCTTCCAAAAAAAAATGGCTTGATTATTTCATTCCCATAAATTCCTGCCCAAACATTAATTTTTTGGGGATATTGGGTAAGGCCTTCCCGAAAAACATGCGGATTTTCATTATCCCAGTATCTGCAGTTATGTCTGTTCACCAGGCCATTTAAAAAAAAGGTCGATTCGTCACTGAAGCAAATGTTCTTCAATTAATGGAGATCTTCGTCAATTCGCTGGCACATCACTTCACAAAACTGAATTCTCCTATCAAAATCATCTTCTCCGAGTTCATGAAGAATATGAATTTTATAAGGAAAGAACTTTTTTTTTTTAAAACTTTATGTACGGAACCAGTGGAAATATTTGTTAGTTTTGCGGCCTTTGGTATAGACAAAGTTGGATCCATAGCAAATTGTCCTAGTACTTCAACTTGGCATGCTTCATCGACAACTCTATTCTCATATTTTTTCTTATTGCAAATCGATCCCGTCTCTTCAAATTTTCGTATCAATTCTAATACGTATTTATGGCTCATGTTTTTATCTTGATACCTTTCATTAAATGCTCTCGCGGTTCTGCGAGCACACCGATCTTGAGCTCCATAAAGAAAAATTATTTCTATTCTTTCGGCTAGCCCATTTAGCTATCACCATTTTATTAACTCACTGTTTTAACTAAAATTAAAAAATTGATTTTTTGAAAATTTTTTTTTGATGATCTATTATAAAAAATGTAAGAATTTTAAAATGATGTAGGTACCACACTAAAAGTATTCATTTAAAATACCAAAGTTTGGCGTAAATAAAATATTCATTATTTCTAGACATTTTCGCTAACTATTTGCTTACACATTTACCGATTTCAGTTTTTTTTGGTACCGTTGAATAGAGAATTTTACGCTCCTTCCTATGATGTATCACACGATGGGGATTCCCATTTGACATATTAAAGTGAGGTTAGCTAGATGAGCTGGTGAGGAGGTGATTGACAGAACTTCAGTAAATGCATAATTAAACGTCCCCCTGTATATCTAATTAGACGTGTTTTTTTTTTTTTTTTTTTTTAGCAACTTATTAAGGGTGGATCGTTTTGAAATGAGAGCACTGTCTATATAAATAATCTAAATGCCTAAATAATATAATATTTTTTCTCACTACAGTCACAGTATAAAGAACAAGATTCTAGTTTATGTTCGGTGCTACAGTAGTGAATAGTACAATTTTTATAAATTTTAAATATAAATGTATGAAGGTACAGGAACATTAGCGATAAAAAAACCCTCATTAATTTAATGACATTATTTGTCATTATGAATAAAAAATAAAAATATTTTTATTATTAATATCTAATAACTAGAATAAAACAAATTTTAATTTTTGCTTACTGAATAAAATTACTTTCATTATCCAGAAATGATGATTACATGTTTCTTTTTTTTTTTGAATAAATAAAATGATCAATTTTAGTACAAAAATGGGGCAAAGCTATTATGAATTTAAAATTATTTTACTATTTTAATTGAACTCCTAGCCTATAGTTCCGCTTATACCGTATTTAAAACTATACAAAGCTTTTGTCTTCGTTAATTATAATAAAATAGGAAAAAAAATAGTAGGAAAAGTATCTAATTCGAAATCATTAACTTCGTTGTTACTTTATATTTGCAATAAAATTTCAATTAAATAATTATTAACTTATGCCGTCGATAGGATGATTTTATACTTTTCCTTAAACTTATATTTTAAGATCAGCGATGTTGCTGCAATTAAGTATACTTTTACACTTATATATTTGACAATTTGAGAATCTATAGCGTTGACCCGATTAAGCACCTTATACTATACTATATACTAACTCTAAGATATACAGGGTGTCCCATTAGTGCGATAACGGACGATAGCTCCTTATACAGTGATACAAAAAAAAATTTTGTATACAAGGTTTACTTTACTGTCTAAGGTGCATAACATAAAAATATTTTTAGATATACAGGTTTATTCATTAATGTGATATGATACATAACTTTTTTAATTTAAATGGAACACCCTATATTTCATTGCATTTTTTGATTGCTTGAAAAATTCTGCATACCTTTTATCAAGCATCGTATACACCAAAACTTACCCGTTTGTGAGATTATTTAATATTTTATCAAAAAATCGACGTTTGCACGTCTCCATAAAAACAAAAATAATTCACTCATTTGGGATCCTACAAGCCAAATCTTTTGTAGGTTGTTAGTGCATACTTACACTTACTTTATGGTCCTATGAGAATTTGATAATATTTTACAGGGTGTTCGCAATACACTATCCAAAACCAAAAAATGTTAACAACCATATTTTATTTTTTTCAAATGGAATGACCCATATTTTTTTATCTTAAAATGTTCACAATGTGATAAGCTTTCTTTTTTGTTAAGCATGTCCTATACCTATCTGTAATAGTTATCGAGTTTTTTACACTTTATCCTAATTTCGCCCTTAAAATCCACAATAGTCGCGTTTTAATTTAAAAGAAGTTTGCTTAGTTGGCCATGGAAATAACAATTGCACAAAAATCAAGCAATTACTTTGACAGAAGATTCAGTGTTGTCAGTTTATCACTAAAGCGAAACATTTTTGCATTAAATATGAATTTTTCGAAAGAGGATATGGTGAAAATGATTTACTGTTTGGGTGCAGTGAGAAAAATTGTTTATTGGCAAGCAGAGATATCCGGATGCGGAACGACATCCAAATCGATTGGCATTTGAAAGACTAAAGGAGAGATTTGAAAGAACTGCAAATTTAAATTATTAAATTTGCAGTTTATTATTAAATTTAAATTTAAATTATGAAATCTCACAAGGACGTAGAAAATCCGCATGTCTCTTGTAGGCAAATTGAAAGGCAGTTGGATATTAAAAAATGCACTGTTAATAGAATCACCCGGAAACATAAATTTCATCCATATCACGTACAGCTTGTACAAGAATTAAGCGATCAAGATTTTGCTAATCGCCGACACTTTTGCCGCTGGGCTTTGCATCAAATCCAACTGCAACAGGACTTTTTTGATTTTGTGTTATTCACTGATGAAGCGACATTCTATGAAAATGAATTTGTAAATCGACACAACTTCCATTATTACAACGATGTAAATCCAAGGCATGTTATACCACTGGATCATCAACATAGATAGTCACTTAATGTATGGGCTGGTATCATTGGGACAAAGCTTCTTGGACCATATTTCTTTGATGGGGCAGTGGACGGTTAGAACTTTCTACATTTTTTGCAAAATGAATTCGAAGAAGAGCTGGATGATTTACCGTTATAAAAAGTAAGACGAATGTGGCTACAATTAGATGGAGCGCCTCCTCATTTTAGCCGTGATGTAAGGGTCCATCTAAATGACTATTTTTGAAATAAATGGATTGGCAGGAGAGGATCAGTTGCTTGGCCGGCCAGATCTCCTGACCTCACAAAACTCGATTTTTTCTTGTGGAGGTTTGTGAATAATCGGATTTATCAAAGGCCTGTTACCACCAAAAACAACACGACGCAAAGAATTCGGAATATTTTTCAAGAAGTAACTAGAGAAAAGTTACAGAAAGTAACATTTCTCTAGAGTAAACGAATTCGTTTGTGTGATCAATACCAGGGTGGACATGTAGAGCATTATTTATAGTTTAATGTACATACCTTTTTGGTTTAGTCATTTGTTGTTGTTATTGTTCACAATTTTAATTTTTTTTTATTTAAGGAATATTTTTTTGTTGATTTTTGATTAGTTTTAAGATTTTATTATTTGGTAAATTTTAAACAAAATTTCTTTTCTGTATATTTTCGTATCATTAAATTTGTTGTAATTTAATAAAATGCCAAATTTAAAAATGCTTTTCAATCCGTTCCGTTTACTATTTTTAAAGTTTAAGGTTTAATACATTGTTTTTTTCAAACGTCTTTAAACGTTTAGCAAAATCTTTATCAAATAATTCTTGCATAATCTATAGGTACCTACATAAAAACATGTAATTCTGTTAACAGTGGATTTTTGAATTATCTAACTGTGCTTGCCAATAAACAGTAAAGTTACCTCAATTGCATCCAAACAGTTGAAACAGTAAATCATTTTTACCATATCCTCTTTCGAAATATTAATTTTTAATGCAAAAATGTTTCGCTATAGTAATAAACTGACAATACTAAATCTTCTGTCAAAGTAATTGCTTGATTTTTGTGCCATTGTTATTTCCATGGCCAACTAAGCAAACTTCTTTTAAACTAAAACGCGACTATTGTGGATTTTAAGGGTGAAATTAGGAAAAAGTGTAAAAAACTCGATAACTATTACAGATAGGTATAGGACATCCTTAACAAAAAAGAAAGCTTATCACATTGTGAACATTTTAAGATAAAAAAATATGGGTCATTCCATTTGAAAAAAATAAGATATGGTTGTTTACATTTTTTGGTTTTGGATAGAGTATTGCGAACACCCTGTAGAATATTATCAAATTCTCATAGGAACATAAAGTAAGTGTAGGTATGCACTAACAACCTACAAAAGATTTGGCTTGAAGGATCCCAAATGAGTAAATTATTTTTGTTTTTGTGGAGACGTGCAAACGTCGATTTTTTGATAAAATATTAAATATCCCACAAACGGGTAAGTTTTGGTATAGACGATGCTTGATAAAAGGTATGCAGAATTTTTAAAGCAATCCAAAAATGCAATAAAATATAGGGTGTTTAAGCCATTTAAATTAAAAAAGTTGTGTATCATATCACATTTATGAATCACCCTGTATATCCAAAAATATTTTTATGTTATGCACCTTAGACAGTAAAGTAACTTTGTATACAAAAATTTTTTTTTGTATCACTGTATAAGCTATCGTCCGTTATCGCACTAATGGGACACTCTGTATAGATTCGATCTAACCAAAATCAATGAAGGGCTAAAAAAAAAAGATAGGGTCTATATATTATATTTTCCTTGGAATTTGACTTCCAAACCTTAAGTAATTTAAAATATAATAGTAGTATCTTACAATAAACCCACATTGATATATAAGAAAGAAAACTATTATCTATTTTGATCAATTTTTTTTTCAAGCAAATGAAAAAAAATTGTAGAGGCGACAAAGAGTCCACACATAGTACTTGACGGAATTTTGCTCCTTATTTCATACATTGATTAATAATGACCTCATGCAGCTTTTAACTTATCATGCTACAGAAAACTCGTAAAGATAATAAATTTTGATAAAATTAACGGTAATAAAACTAGTCCTTGAGTAACTAAGGGCACATAATCTAATAGCCCGGTCAAATTTAGAATTTAGTTGATAACGATTAGTGATTAATGCTGAAATTTCAGCTTTTTATCTCTTTTCAGTGCATTACCAAAGAATTATTCATCGTGATATTAAGCCATCCAATCTTCTTCTTAACGATGAAGATCGAGTGCAAATTACCGATTTTGGAGTTTGTAACGAGTTTAATGGTGCCGACGCCTTTTTGTCCAATACAGCTGGGACTCCAGCATTTACTCCACCGGAGGCTGTCGGTGAGGAACGCTCGAGCGGATTTAGCGGAAAGGTACAAAAATTAAGTAATCATCAAACAATAATATTAAAATTGTCAAAAAAATCCGATGATGCCAGATTGACGGTTCCCGACATATAGCTGAGATCCGCCTATGAATGCGCAATTACATCAAAAGTAATTAAGTGTACAAAACAAAAAAAAAACAATGTAAATGGACATTTCTTCCTTTTTTTTTTTAAATACTTTTTAATTGCATTTTATTTTAATTGCAAATATTATAATAAAACCCTTTTCTAGTGTACTGATATCTGGGCAATGGGGATAACCTTATATGCCTTCGTCTATGGACATGTCCCGTTCCATAACGAAAACATCATCGGTCTCTATTCAAAGATAAGACATCAAGCAGTTACCTTTCCTGAAAGTCCCGTTATTTCTGAAGATCTCAAGGATCTTATAACAAAAATGCTTGTTAAAGATCCTTCCAAGAGGATCACTATGGCAGAAATTAAGGTAAGAAGAATAATTGAAACAAAATTAGTAAATGTTAAATTAGTGATTTGAAATCTTTACTAGGAACATCCATGGTTAACCAAAAATGGTCAGCATCCATTACCGAGCGAGGAAGAGAATTGTCACCTTGTAGAAGTAACTGAGGAAGACGTAGCGCAAGTTATAACGTCAATACCAAAACTAGATACGCTTATACTGATAAAGCACATGCTTAAGAAGCATTCCTTTCAGGTAAAGAAAACGTATGAAACTGTATGAAACTTTTGGTCTTTTTTAATTGCCTCATTACTTCAGATGTCAATGTAACTTAAAGCATAAATTTAAGCATTCTGCTATTGAACTCGGCACCCATTAAGAGAGTTTGCTATATTCAATAAAGTTATTAAATATTTTTTAGACCACCATAATCTTAAGTTATAGAATACATTTTTACCATTTCTAATTCTATTTGAGCCATTTTTACCAGTGGTTCTTAAGTGTCCAACCTTGCAATATATAGACAATATACAGGGTGGTCCGGTTTCGATGGCGGAAAATTAAATGGCCGACGGAGAACGAAAAAATAATAAGTTTGCTATTATAAATAATATTCGAAAAATGATTCGTTAAAAAATTACAGGGTGTCAAAATTCTAATTAAAAAAATCAATTTTTTTTATTTTTCTTAAACCACTTTAGATATTTTAATGAAATTTAGCACGTTTAGACAGTTAATCAAGACGCACCTTTTTGTGCAAAAATTATTAATTTTATTTACCAGTGGCGTGTGTGCGGGCCGATCTCCATACAATTTTATTTAAAAAAATGATGCGCCACTGTTTTTTTTTAAATTTCTTTTTTTTATGAAATCCTTGTTTAATTTAAAATAAAAAACATCTCTTTACTTTTTATCGTGCGACACACCGTTTGCGAGTAAAAATGCTGATTTAGATCAACACATAAGAAGATAACACATTTAATTCGTTTAAAAACAATAACAAAATAAAAACAATTAATAAATAAAGAAGTTGTTCAAAATGCAGCCCACCGACCTCAATACATTTTCCATACCGAGTTATTAAGGAGTTTATTGCAGCCAGTACCACAAAATTTTGATTTTGCATGTCATTACATGCTTCCTGAATTCTTAAGATTAATTCCTCTCTGTTAAATACGGGATTAGCGTAAACTTTATCCTTAATGTTTCCCCAAACGTAAAAATCTAGTAGATTAAGATCCGGTGACCTGGGTGGCCAGGGTATTGGTCCAATACCATTTTGATCATTAATATAATTCCTCCCTAGCCGGCCAATCCACCTTCGAGGGTAATTATTATTAAGCCAGTTTCTTACACCTATTCCAAAATGTGGGGGGGCTCCATCCAGTTGTATCCAACTTTCATGTCTCAAATTAATGGGTAAATCCTCAATGGAGTCCGGCAGACTATTATTTAAAAACTCCAGAAATAGTTGTGAGTTTAGCCTTGGAGGTAGGAAATGCAAACGACAAACATTATCACGAATAACGCCCAACCAAACATTAACGGAAAATTCATTTTGAAACGATCTTGGCCGAATTGCATGAGGATTCTGTTGTGCCCAAACATGAATGTTATGAAAATTTATCACTCCGCGTCTTGTAAAACAAGACTCATCCGTCCAAAGTATCTTGTGTAAACAGTCGGGATTTTCCTCTGTTGAGTTTAAAAGCCACTGACAAAATCTTACTCTCTTTTCAGCATCACCAGGGTGTAAACCCTGAACAGGCTGTAGGTGATATGCATGCCTGTGGTCAGCGTGTAAGGTTCGCAATATTTGAGATTTAGGAATTTATAGTTGTTGAGCTGCCTTGCGAGAGCTCAGCCTTGGATTATTATCAAAAGTGCGCAGTACACGATTTTCATTATTATTTCTCTGGTTTCGGTATTGTTCATTATTACCACGTAGACCAAAGTTCCTAAAATTTTGATGTGTTCTAATGAACACGCGAGCATCTGGAATTCTTCTATTTGGATACCGTCTTCGATATTCACGAACTGCCGCTTCCGCATTTCCATCACAAAATCCATAACAAAAATGAATATCAGCGTATTTATTACTTGAAAAACGCATTTTCCACAATACTTTTAACAACACTGTTAACAATAGCAAAATTAATAAGTTAACCAACGCAATAATTTGACTTACTTAAATAATTTACTGTCATTTCATTATTTATTTGAATTTCGGAATCCAGATTCTTGTGTCTTTTTTAGAACCCAACATAATAATTTAGTCTTTAATTAAATTTTGTATTTTCATATTTTTTGTTTAATAAAAAAAAATCGGCATTTATAAAAATTTTTTTTTTACTCACAAACAGTGTGTCGTACGATAAAAAGTAAAGAGATGTTTTTTATTTTTAATTAAACAAGGATTTCATAAAAAAAAGAAATTAAAAAAAAACAGTTTCGCATCATTTTTTTAATTAAAATTAATTAAAATTGTATGAAGATCGGCCCGCACACACGCCACTGGTAAATAAAATTAATAATTTTTGCACAAAAAGATGCGTCTTGATTAACTGTCTGAACGTGCCAAATTTCATTAAAATATCTAAAGTGGATTAAGAAAAATTAAAAAAATTGATTTTTTTAATTAGAATTTTGACACCCTGTATTTTTTTAACGAATCATTTTTCGAATATTTTTTATAATAGCAAACTTATTATTTTTTCGTTCTCCGTCGGCCATTTAATTTTCCGCCATCGAAACCGGACCACCCTGTATATACAACATATGCATCTTCGAAAACTGTCTAATCCTTTAGGTGAATACCTGTAAATGATACCGTTATTGTTGTATAACCTTTCGTAGGCATAATATTTTGGTTACACCTTTTTAATATTTCAAACAATACAAAAAGAAACTCTCTTTTAACATACACGATTGATTAAACGTGTGCAAATCATTTGACAATAAAACCCGGGAATCAGAACGGATGACTTTTGACTGACACGTGACAAACCAGCTCGATCCTATTGGGTGAATTGGACACGTCGCCGTTTGAATTTGAACAGCGCTTGGACAAGTCGGTTTTTGCATTTAAGTCCGATTGTCAACAACAAATATCGTATGGATAATATCGGTTTTTGCAAGAAAAGAATGCATAGTGTTATAGCTCTTTAAAAACCTAACAAAATGATGTATTAAAGAAATGTGACTTGTCGGGTTTGGCATTGGGAGGCCTGATATTTTGGCTTTAATTTATAAAAAAGTTGCTTGAAAAAATTTTAATGTTAAATGCCTTTTAGGAATATATCATTTTCTGAGTTGATTATTTTGTGCTTATTTTTTTCATATTTACGATTTTATAGAAAATTTAAAAACTGCAATAGGCATTTGAAAGAAAATCTTTATTAATTTCAGAATCCTTTTCTATTCAGAAGAGAAACGACTTTAGGCTCATCGGAAATCCGTAATACCGCGGTTGCGCAGGCATCAAAACGACACATTGGAAGATCAGGTCGCTCCAATTCCGCTCCAGACTCC
This sequence comes from Anthonomus grandis grandis, assembly GCF_022605725.1. Lineage (NCBI taxonomy): Eukaryota > Metazoa > Arthropoda > Insecta > Coleoptera > Curculionidae > Anthonomus > Anthonomus grandis. The sequence continues at coordinate 34,805,139 of NC_065552.1, forward strand.
TACGACTGGAGTCAAACTCGACAAAAATCCGGCGAATCAAATCTGGAATCTGTTAAAGAGGTTAATTTAGATCCCGATGGCGAGGAAGTCCCTGGTGAAGTTTACACTAGCTCCACCAGAGGCAGACCGCAATCAAGAAAAAATTTGGAAAAAGTATCTAAAAAACACGGAGAGTTAACTAGGAACTCGACGGTGGCAGACGAGGTGTCCCTTTGGCAAAACCAAGAAAGTACAATGAAAATTTCTAGTCAGTTTGTGAAGGACACTGGGAAAAGTGAGGAGGAATCGCAGTGCTTAAATAGCTCAAAATCAAGTGACGCACAATTATCCCAAAAGCGGTGATAGAGTCCATTTAGCTGCTTAGCTTTTAAGTAAACTTGTAACTTAAGGATCTGAAGAGGTGATAAGATATAAAAATGGCTGTTACTTTAATTATTAGTGCTTTAAAATATCATTTTTATTATAGGTATTATGGGTTCTTTGCAAGTACTCATAGACTCATGTTAATTTATTGTTTACAAATAGTTTAGCAAAAGTCTAAATGTCTTAGAATATTAAAAAGTTTTTTATTATTAGTTTGATATTATTAGTACTCTTGCAAAGAGAAGCACTTCTTTTATAAATTAACAAAAACATCATTTTCTGATGAAGTTTTTTGGTTCTGTCAAAAAATATTACTGGTTTCGATAAAATATTTCAATAATGAGGGCAGTGTGTTGCCGTACACAGTTTTTAGCTATTAGGTACAATTTAAAAATATTATATTTATATATTTTATATTTGGAATATTAGGGTTATCAAAAATCGAATTATTTAGTTGTATATATTTACTGTTTTAAAATTTAAAACGTCTTTTAATGTTAATTCGGTATTTATATAGTGGGTCATTAAAGAAATTCTAATTAATAATCTAATATTTTTTAAAGAACTTGAATGTGAAAATCTAAATTTTGAGATATAAGGTATAACAGATTAATATTTGTCTATTATTAAGAATTAATATTCCTGATAGTGAATAGTTATACTATGCAGCATTAATGTATCTATGGTTTCCCAACAATTTTTATTCCATCATATACATGTATATTTCTATAGTTCTAAAGAAATGCAAAATTTTAATATTTCTTTAAATGTTATCTTATGTTATATGATGTACTAGCTGAATGCCCGCGGCGTTGCTCGCGTGAAAATAAAAGAAAAGTCGAAGAAGGCCTCCAATAATAGTAAATGCAACCCAAAATACACAAAAATAAAATCCGAAGCCATGCAACCCACAATTGCCACGCCGTTTTTCTTGAGGTCACGGGGCGCGATTAACCTTCGTCTTCCCACGTTAGAAAAGTTACGTAAAGTCCCAAATGGGATACATTTGTACCCCATCATGAAAATGATACTACTGATACATTTACATGTTTTTAATTATACAAATAAGTTAATTTTCTTTGCACTTAACACACTTCACTTCTTTTACATGGTGTTCCGCGCATACGAAATTTTGACACTCCTTGCAAAGTTGTCTAGATTTGTGATCTCTATTTCGATCACAGAGATAACAGCGTCCACTTTTAAGTCTTTCATTTTGGTTTTCAACTGGAGGAGACGTCAAGTCTGGAACAACATTGCGCTTATACTGCCTTAGCGTCTTGCTCAAGCGTCCTGAGTTATTATATTTTCGTACAATATATTCTTTTACCAAAGATTCTCCTAACTGTTTAGTGCCGCAATATCCAATAATTATTGAGATTCCAATAATACAGAGTATTGCTTTACCATTTTATCTGTGGTGTCTACAGCACTCTTTGTATCATTATAATGAAGTAGAATATGAGGTTTATTCTTATATTTTTCATCTGCAACGGTATCATCATGATATTCCGTAGACCATAAAATAACTGCTTTGCCTTTGCTAGGTGTATAAGACACAATAGTATGTTCTTTTGTGAATGCAAACATACTAGAAAATTCAGGCCTAAATAATTTGGGTTGCAACTCGTTTGGAATGTATGACTTATTTTTTCTGAGGGTTCCACACAGGGTAAGTTTTTTTTCAGCAAGCTTATCTGCCAGTGGTAGATTTGTAAAAAAATTATCAGTGGTTACTCCATATCCAGTGCCAAGGGGTTCAACAAGATCCAGAACCACTCTCTCACCCTGATTTTTTTCTGGTTTGTTATTAATTTTACCAAGATAAACCTGTAATTTTATACTGTACGAATTTTTACTATCTGCCATTACCCAAATTTTAAGGCCATATTTATCGGGCTTACTTTTCATGTAAACTCGAAAAGGACATCTCCCTCTGAAGGAAACAAGTTGCTCATCTATAGTAACATGTGACCCAGGTGAATACGCAACAAACAAATTAAAAACTTCTCTAATTGGCGCCAATTTATCGTTTATCTTACGCTGAGGTCTAGTAGAATAGTCAAATCGAATAAATGCTGTAAGCAACTGAAATCGATTACGTGACATACTTGCCGGAATAATAGGCCTGACATATTCCTTATCTGTACACCATAACATTTTTTGGGGCTCCTTTTCGGGTTGCTTGAAGCGTTCCTTGGATCAGTAGGATTCCTAGGTACGCCTTGATTTCCGTAGAATCGGTAAGCTGCCAAATTCGTTGCAATTTATGTGGATATTTTTCATTCCATTGTCTTATTACCTATAACAAAATAATTCTTAATAAGTAACAGTAAAATAAAGAAAACTAATAATACTAATAAATAATATCAAATAAAATTTTAAATAAGGTCAATGAAAAAGGAAACTTACCTCTTCAGCTTTTCTATTGGTTTGAACTACTAATATATTCAAAATATTGTCTGACATGAACAGTAAAAAAGCTTCAATTTCAGTGATAAAATTTGAACTATACGGAGTAAGACCTTGTTTATTCTTTACTATATCTCTAGCTCCTCTGCGTATCTGAGTATAGGGAACTTTTGACCACTGGGTACCATCTTTAGATTTATAAAATAGATTTCCACCGTCCATAGACTCTTGCTGTTCCTGCTCCACAGATGTGCCTTGACTGTCACTATCGCATTCAATAAGATCCGGCCGCTCGTCACTTTCCCCCTCATCAGACAAAACTACGTCAAATTGCCCTATTTCATCATCGGAGTCTGCATATAATTTGCCGCTCTAATTCGGCATCACTAAGGCCTTTCGACATTTTTGATTAAATTTTAAAAAAGCGAATGACCACAAAACTCGCAAAACTAACTGCTAAAACAAAACACTTCAATGGCTTTGAAATAAATAAAATAGCAATTAAGTCTGCGCACACTGCAATGATCACTCTAATCAACTAATGGTCTATTTTTAGAAGCGACGCGCGCCGGATCGAAGTACGAAGCACCGCCAAGCCAGTAGGCGTGCATTCCCACGTGGGGTATAAATGTACCCCAGACTATTCAAACATAAACATAAACATTTAAACAAAAACCGAGAAAAAAATGTGGTTTAAAAGGCAGTAAATATTTACAAAGCTTTTATTAACAGAAAATAAAATTCTTCACAAAAAATAAGCTTTTTTGGGCAAATATGCATGAAAAAAGAGATGTATGGGGTACATTTGTACGATGATGAGTCAGTCAGTCAGGACAAACTCTTTTATATATATAGATCATTACTTACCAAAAATAGCAGTTCATTTTTTTTTCATTTTAAGCATATGGCTCTACGATAACATCTACAAAAATTGAAATAAATTAATTAATTAATTAAAATTAATAAAAATTGCTTTTAGATTAGAAACCGAATTACATGATACCTCGTTAGAAAGATATTTCAATTTCCTTTTAGAATATGTTATGATATATAGGGTGTTCCATTTAAAAAAAAATCATTTTTCACAATTAATATATCTAGCAGGTAAAATCACATTATATTTGAGCAACTCTGTATAACCTAGAATAAATTTTTATAGTGAAAACTAGTGTACAATACCTTCGTAAATTACGTTTATAATTTCAATTTTCTACGCATTCCAGTGCCGGAGTAATAAAACATTTTTTGGACCTACCAATGTTTTGGTCAAAAAAATAAAGAAAATAATTATTTTTTTTGAAAACCACTAGAGATAGGTATAGGAACAACGTATACAAAAACAATCAAGGTGATAGCGGATCGGAAAATAAAACAATCTACAGGGTATTCCATTTAAAATAACAAAGTTGCTAGTATTTTTTGGTATAAGCGGCAACTAAGCTGTATCGCTAAAAATATCTTTAAAGGTTAGATCACCAGTTAAAATCCATGATGCCAAATTTTCGAAAAAAAATTCCATATTCCATTCTCCGAAAACGTCTAAGATACCATCAACCATCAATCACCCTTTATATGATAATTGAGAGAGTTTTTGGTTAATATTTTAAAAAATATTGAGGGTATTAAATATTGCCGTTCAAGTTTTATAATATTTAACTTAAATAAAATAAGTATTAATATAAATACTTATTTATAGTACTTATAGTATATTATATAAGTACTATAAATAAATATTGTTATTGGTTTTTAAAGCTCCTTCAGCTTAGCATCATACATTGTACAATACAAGAATGACTTCAGCTAGAAAAAAATAAAAAAATCTAAATATCTAAAAAATAGGAATAATTTATAAATAGATCTATTAGTAATATTTATTTTAATTAAAGCTAGCAGCTATCCCAATAAACCATACATACTGTATATCGTCGTATCCCTGCGAAAAGTCACTAACACGCATTTATTAAGTTTTAAGATAAATCAATTTAAAGTTTTATTTCTATTTATTAAATCAGTCTTAATTTATTTTAAGGCAAGCTGTGTTCCAACGTTTTCCTATTTAAATGTACATTTGAATTTAACTCTCAAAATGCTACTTTTTTGCCAGAAAGTATAATAAAAACCAAATAAAAACCTAATTAGTGACTTTTAGCAATAAAAAAAACTAAAGTGAACCACTAATTAGTTTCTTTATTGGACCAGTTAGAAGTCAATAAAAAAGATACAAAATCACATAAATAAATTAAAATCACATGCAATCAATGCTTAGTCGACAATTTAGCCACTTTTTCCAACTTCTAACCTTCTTCTTCACTTTCGTCCTCATTTTGCTCAGGTTCCACAGTGTGGTCTTTTACGTTGGTGGCAGTTGGTAGTAACGGATACCATGGGTGAAGTTCTTCTGGTATAATATTTTTCTGACACACTTTTAATAGATCTTGCTTTTTAGGAACACTAATGGGAAGAATTTCTTTATAAGCTTTTTTAATATCTGCAATTTTATTTTAACGACCTCGCTTAGAAACATTTAAATTACTGTAGGATCCATTATGGCTATAATGAAACTTTATTATCCCTGGGCTTTGTTTTTCCTAGCGTAGACATTTGATTTGAAGCCATTTGACTATGTTGCCATCATCATCTTTAAGGCGATTTTTAATCATGCGCTTACTAAGGTTTTTGAGGTCAAGAATATCAGAAAATTTGAATTGACTTACATGATAGGGATTGTCTGTTTTTCTATTCCTATTCGATCTGGCCTTTTGCATTATGTTCATCCACTTCAATTCAGAATTCACACTAACATGCCTCTTTTCCCTTTCGATCGCACTATGCATACTGTCCACTTCCATAAAAGAGTGTCCGGACTCAATGTTCAATGACATCTATATGAGTGGTCTGTGTAAGGAAGAGAAGTAATACAGAGATGTGCTGATTCCTATTTGGCCTCCGCACGTATCCGAAAATAATGAGATTTCTTTAATATTCTCAGGAAGTTTTAAAATCCACTGCATCAGGGCAGTCTCGATTTCATTACTTCCTCTCTTTCCCTTTACGTCAGACCAGACAATGCAGTACGCCTCATTAGGTAGTCTGGATTCGTAAATACACAAGTTGTAGATACAGAGTTTCCTTGAGTAGTATAACAGCGATTCCTCACCCGACGGTATTTGAAGAACACTCTGTAAGTCGAACGTAGCAGAAAGGAATGTAGCATCTTCATTTTACAGCACCTTGTCTTATTCTTTAGCTAAATTAGCTTCATTTTTTCGAACAATATGATTATTGTAATCAAACTCAAGTTGATCAGTAAGTGTTGTTGTCTTTTTGGCCTCTGAAAATTTATTACACAAGGAACACTGGTCTTTTTTCGGCACAAAAAATGACGTGCAAAAGATTTTTGTGTACATTGAGTGAGTCACGGGTGTTCGATTATTTTCCACGCAAAATTGTTTGTATAAAAAAAAAACATTTTGCCGATGGATAACTTTGAGTCCAATAAAGCCTTTTTGTAGTTTTTCTGTAATAGTGTGACTCCATTACTGGAAACATATTAATATGCTGTTTTACAAAGGCAACATCTTCGTCTTTAGTTTTATTATACGGCGGTTTCTTGCCCCGCCTATCATCCGGTGCGAAAACCCCATCTTTACAACCTTCAAAGGCTTTATTTATTGGGCCATTACTTATGCTTAAAGTTTTTTGGAAAAATGTTTGACATACCCTGTGCTCTGTTTCATTTTTCATAAAATAGCATGCTCTACTACATTTGCGTTTTTTGGCTAATGGCACATTTGTTCCAGGTTAAATTTTTAAATAAAATCCTTTTGCCTCGTATAACTGGAGAGACTCTAAAAGTATTTGCAAATGTTATGCCTGTCTTCTTTACTAAAAATAGTGCTGCACTTATATTTACAAGTGTCGTAGTTAACTGGCTTGGCTAACTTGGCTGGTCTAGATTTTTTCTTTGTTTTATAAGGCTGACAATTAAACATCTTTTTTTTTTAATATTTTTTCGCCAATTAGCTGGATTAGCTTGTGTCCACCGACATTTTTTTTTCGGGGAGGTCTTTACGCCATCCAAACAATTTTCTTCTTCTTCTTCCCTTCTTTGTTTCCTTCCTTGTAAACTTTCCTGTTCCTCCTCACGGCTAGTCACATCAGGCTCATCAGCAGCTGGTACCCAATTCTTGTCTGCTACAGAGTCATCGTCTGATTCATCCTGCAATAGAAAGATGTTTTAATCATAAAATGTTGCAGTTTTATTTAAACAGACTTACAACATCGTCAAGTACAGCAATTGACAGTGAGCTTCTACGTTCTCTATTTGAATCTCCTAAAGGCCTAATTGTGCTGCTGCAGGAAGCTATTTCCTCAACAATTAATGGATTCTGCAATTATTGAAAAATATTCTTAATCTTAATCTCAATATTATTATTATTATCATTATTTTGCTTACAGAACACTTTACTTCAACGTAACGGGGGCGGGGGCTGAACATACACTTTTACTGTTCTCCGTGACATGTATAGGGATTTGATAGTTTTTTTCCTAAAATATAAACGAAACTATATGTATAATGTAGTCCTAAATTAATTTATTTAAGTGCACGCTACTAAAATTTCTATTATTTTACTTTTATTACAAGCAAATAAAAAATACCTAATTTTACAAAAATCAAATTTAACATTATGCGAAAAATCATCGACTGATTTTTTTTTTAAAAGCCATTAATATTTAAAAATAAAAGCTAAAAAATATTAAACCAAACAACCTTAAAGTACCGTGTTTCTTTTAGTCTTAAACATCTCAAATGTTGTCATATTTATATCATTTTACTATGCCAATAAAAAATACTAGCTAAAGCAATTGCGTTATATATGTGATGATATTTTGAAATGCCGCGATATTTGAACGCGCATAAATCTTTTATACGAAAAGTTATTAAGTTACTTAATGGTTTTTTGCATAAGGAATTTTTACTTTTATTCTTTTGGTGATTTTTAGCACATAAAAAAATAACTTATTAGTAAATTTATACAGCTAGTGACTTTATAAAATTAAAGATATAATAAAAATATAATGTGGAACGCAGTTAGTTAATTTTTCCTGTAAAATGTTACTTAGTGACTTTTCGCAGGGATACGACGATATATCAAGTATAACATCGCTTGAAGTTTAAAAGAATTTGTTTTTGGTACCTTCAAGAAATATGACATACTTTTTTATTTAATTACAAATTTTTCAAAAATATTTTCTCATTATATTCCTTTAAACGTAATTCAGGAGGTTGTTTGTAGAAACTCACAATAAGCGATCCAACAGTATCGTATAAACAACTATTTGGTTTTATGTAACCCCTATATGAAAACACTCTTTTAAAAACTCTTGTAAAAATTTTACGCCTAATGTAATGTTAAGCCATTTAATGGCGTAAAGTTTTTTTTGTTATTTAGATCTTCTTTAGTGACCCACTGTATAACTTCAGTCTTTCAAAACTCTATTAATTATTATTTTCTTTATATTATATAATCATTGTAATTCAATTGGGACCATAATATTAGGAATTCGTTTATCTTATTTTTATACATAGTTCTTAGCTTCTGAACCCGCATTAAAGAAATCAACCTTAGAATAGTAAAAAGTGTCATACAGTCAAAAGTCTCGCATACGTTTCATGTATCTTTAATTATTTTATTTTTAGCAAAAAGGTGAAATACGGGAAGACCTGTTGAGACTATTTTATACCTTGCTGCTTCAACCTCTTGAGCTGAATGAATTTGACCCTTGAAAACTTACACGGAAAAACGAGTTTTAGTGATACTTCAGATAAAAGGATATTAAAAAAAACGTTTCAACGCCACCAGGTTTTTTTTTTTTAAATTAAATTACTAATTAAAGTATATTCAGTAAATATTTTTTTTTTACATGTTGATATTATATGAGCCATTAAGTTCGCTTTCTCTGATAACCTTGAATCTCTCTCTCAGAATTTTTGAAACATTAAATCATAATGAAGGACTATCGTACAATAACAACAAAAGGATTTCCCGTGTTTCACCATTTTATGAAAAATCAAAATTTTATGTGTGACTCTTAAGTAACCCTGTATAATTATTGGTAATAATTACATAACTATTAGAATTCTATTAAAAACTTTATCACAATATAAAAATATAGCTGATGTAGCTTTGATAAACATGCCCAATTTTTGAGTAGACTAGAATATAAAGATATTGTTTACATTTTATTTTGATAAGGCAATTAAAAATAACAGAATATAGTCAAGACTTAGACAACTGCATTTATTGGTGATGGAAAAATCATAAATATAGTTTTATTATATCTAAGTGGAACGCAGAATACTTTTCAAATATAGTAACTAAATTTAGATTGTTAGAATATCTTTATGATAACTGAAAAGCAGAATAGCGATGTTTGTTATAAATCAAACGTTTTACATTTTCAAACATTATGAGTATAACTAATGACTTTATCGTAACAAATATTTGCCTAATCCTATAACATGAATATTCAACAAATAATTCAAAAAATGATCCAATTTTATAAAAAAGCAAATTCAACATCAAATAATGAATGTCTTTTTATAAGAATATGTAAGAATTCATATGAGTTAAAATGTACTTGAACTGGGTCTAATAATCTAAAGTATTCCATTTACATTAATATCTTTCATTAAAATCAATCGTATTGCTATTTTATATTGGAATGTCATTAAATAATTTAATATTTTAATTTTTATAGAAAAGGAAATAAGTGGTTATATTCTGTAGTAAAATTCCATCAAAATAAATGTAAACAATATAAATGACTTGTATAGCATTTCCAATTACTTTTTTAAAATGACCAAATTTAATATACGTAGTAGCTTTCGCAAATATTACTGTCTCTTGCATATTTCAGGTTCTATCTAAAATAGAGCATTTCTTATATTATATCTTAATAACTACCACGCTTTAAAGACTGCTTAAAATATAATAATATATTATATTTATAGAGTATAGTATTCAGATTCAATATATTTGCTTCCTATACTATTACAAAGTTAAAATGATCAACCTATTTATCAAGTAAAGTCCATTCAGCAAAATTTATCATTTTTACTAGCTATTAGCGTTTAATAAGACGGTAATTTATAAGTAAGTTCAGTCTTCTGATTAAACGTCGTTTGTTTGATGTTTTAATTATTAAGGCGTCTGGTAATTTTGCAATAAAATAATAAATGTCTTTACATCTGAAGTTTTTTTAACCTGAAAATGTTATTTCCAAAATGTGTTAAAATAGGTGCTAATAAAAACTGTTTTGTCATATCAAGTGTCACAAAAACGAACTTTTTAATAACATACTTGCTATTAAGTTGATTTTCGTATTCGCAGTACCAATTCAGAGCATTAGTGAAATTAAAGATCCATTAATAGACTTTCAAGCTGGTATTGACTAACCTTGACTAACGTCGTACTTATTGCTCGTAATCTGAAAATATTCTTCCATCGGAATAGCTCTAAGGTATTTCCGGATGGCTGTGTATACCATGGAGTGCAGGTGATATTTCTTAGAGCCCTATTGTGAAATAAATGAATCCAAGGACTAGAGTCAATTTCCATCTGAACAGAAGTGGGGCACAATACGTACATGTCCATAAAGTCAAAAAAATTTTTTGGAGTAAATCAATGCAGTCTATTTTTACTACCTAAGCTTATGCTAATATTGATACCCTACATTATATAACTCAGCATCCAATATACAGATAGTATTTTATATTTACAGATTCAATATCCTATTATAACAAAGCCAAAAATATATTTACGTAAATCCAGTTAATATAAAATGATAAAAAAAATTTAAAATCTTCAAAAAATGAAATCAGAGCATCATTTTGCTAAGCTAAGGACATTCTGGAGTTCAAGGAAAACGGAATTGCTGATCAAATAACACAGAAACATGCCAGAAACGTTTACTTGCAACTATAGAAATATGCTAGCAGTGGTCCGATTTCCTTACAGATAAACCACAAATGTTCCTGCTATCGTCCATATTGCTTTTTTAAACGTTTGTTTGACATCTTATATGGAATGGTTCTGCGACACTTTAGAATGTCGATTTTACATCTTTAGTATATTTGCCGTAGAAATTTGCAAACACAGATTTTTTAAATTTAATAGAATATCCAGAGAATCATTCAAGGAACTAAAGAATCATTTCAAAAATCATTCTAGGAGAAACTAATGCCATTATGAGAGATAGCATACCAGCAGAAAAAAAGCTTTTAATTTTAGGGTAATATGATTTTTATTTTTATTTTGTTATGTTCTGTAGCATATTTTTAGTATTTTATTTTTAACAGTTAGTAGCAAGGTAGCACCCTTAATATAAAAAACCAGAAAAGAAACTGGAAAACCGCTCTCAGAAAAAGTGCACGGTTATAGGCACATAATACAAAAAAAAACGAAATAAAGTTAAAATAGGCTCATATTATCTGAACTCTAGGAGTATGGGGAGTATGTTTATGTTGCCGGTTGTTGCAGTACAGAAAGCTTTCGTTGATTGTAATTTTGCGACTGTTAAAGTGACAATAATTCAAGCAGCCATCCAGAAGGCAGTGGCTGATTTTGCTGATGCGACTGTTGTTACTGTTGTCTTGCCAATAATAGTTGTTGCAATTCAGAAGGCCCTGACTGATTTTTGGGAATATTGATGGATTTTGTGGCCATTGTTCAGGTTGAAAACAATGGAAATGTATGAAGAAACCAGCAATTGAATAACTGTTTAATGTTATCATCATTTCCATTCTCGCGGCTAACTTTTATTGCATTGGGATTGATTTCGAAATGGGTACCAATGAAAACAAAAATAGTTTATCATCATTGCCTGCATTTTCTCCCTCTTTTAATGCTTTTTTGTCCTTTTCTTTTTGTCTGTGTGTATGTTTCTGCACTGTATCACATAATACTTGATCAACTTTTACACTGTTTTTTTTTTCTTATAAAGGGCTTCATTTTGCTGTCACCTTTTCATAGAATCTTCTCTATCTATAGCTGCATCCCGTGTAGCTACAATCTCCCTCTCGTGGGTGGTTGCAAATTCATCCTGGATACAATTCATCGAAGTTTCTGTTGCTCTTTTGGTTATTACGACTTGTCCATCTTGGTACCTGTTCATGATGTTTTTCAACTTTTTTTTGATCATAGAACCTAAAAATTGAAACAAACATTATTCTTTGCAGGTACCTAGCAACTGGTTGTTCATTTATGAATTTATGAATCTACAGCAATTTTTGAAAAAGTTTGTAAGGGCACATGTCGACTTTTACAATTTTAAATGCTGAAAAATAGTTGAGGGTTTTAAGGAAACTTCCAATTACCCGTACTGCCTAGGTGTTATTAATTGCAAACTCATTCAACTCATACAATGATACACCTAAAAGCGGTTCAATGTTCTATAACTATAATAACTAGTTTTCCATGGTACTATTTGCGATGTGTTATAGTAATTATTTATTCGCATACATCGATGTTGGCTCATATGGAAAATCTAGCGACTCTAGAGTCTTTAAAAACTTGGCACTCTTCGAAAAAATGGTAAATGAGACACTACACATTCCTACAGCAACACATATCGAAGGAGATGCTACTACAGACTATTTTTTTGTTATAGGAAGGATATATAATGGTAAAAAAAAATTAAATAACCGATTGTCAAGTTCGCAGCGCTACATTGAATGTACCTTTGGTATATTAGCTAATAAATGGAGAATTTCTCATAGACCAATTATTATTAAACTTTAATGTACCGGACGCCAACAAACTTCCTAAGAGTAATATTCTACTAAATGTTTTAGTAGCGGATGAGGCATTTGGGCTGGATACGTATCTTTGGGAAACCATTTTGCAAGAATGACGCTAAACAAAGTAGACCTAGCCATATTTAACTACAGATTATGCCGCGCTAGAAGAGTTACAGAAAATTCATTCGCGTTACTAAGCCAGATCTTCAGAATGTTTTATACGCCAATAGCTGTTGTTCCTGAAACATGTGATAATATTGTCATGGTTGCTTGTTGCATCCACAACATTTTACGAGATGCTTATCTAGAAAAGAGTAATCAACCTTACTACACTAAAAATATCGAAGCAGATTTACCGACTGAAAATGTAATTCCATTAGCACGTGCGGGCACATTTGCGAATGCAGCTGGTTTTCTTGTAAGAAACAAGTTTAGCGAATATTTCATAACTCAAGGACAAGTATCATGGCAGGACGAAAGAATAAATCGAAAAGAGTAAAGTGAACTGTATTATACTCGTATACTTGATTAATAATAAATATAAATGACACCTACCTGTTTTGTTTATTTCTGCTGCAATTCCTTTTCAAATTTTAATATTATCTCGATATGCAGAGAGACTGCAATCATAAATCGGTGGATTCTTAGCGACATATTCAATTAATTTTTTATCATCTTTGTTCGAAAACGGGGCCATTTTGAAACAGAAAATAGTTTTGTTCTTTTAAAATGCGTGCGTCCTCGACGAACAACGCAAGCGGACTGTTTCTAGAGCAGTCGGGTCGTACTCCCGCGTTAATCACCTCTGTTGCATTTGTCGCGGTCGGATGCTTTGAAAAGAAATCTATATAAATAGATTAAAGGGGTGCCCATACGACAGGTCACATTGCCGCAGCAATCGCATCGGTCGCACTGGCCGCGACGATCAAAAGGCTACCCTAAAGGCTCGTTTTCATGCGACATAATAATATCATGACAGTTAAAGTCATGACAATATGACATTTTTTGTGAGTGTTTTCATGTATTCAATGTCTTGACTTTTGCATTAAACTAAAAATGGCATCGACTGAAGTGATTGCGGCAGCTGCACGAGTGTTAAGTTTTATTATAAGTGAAAATAAAGAAAAAAAAGGAAAAGTGAAAAAAAAAATCTGGATAAGACAATGGATCCAACGAAGAAATAAATTGGGTGCATGTAACACCCTTATACGAGAACTTGCTGCAGAAGATCCTTCAAGCTTTTTGAATTTCATGCGCGTAGACCAGACTATGTTTAATATTCTACTTGGGAAGGTTCAAACTAGCATTCAAAAGAAGAATACTGTTATGCGAGACGCATTATCAGCTAAATTGAAGTTTCAAATAACTCTGAGGTACTTGGCTACAGGAGACTAATTATCTTCTTTACAGTATCTGTATCGAGCCCCGAAATGTTCAATAAGTATATTCCTACCTGATGTGTTGGACGCCATATATGCAGGATTGAAGGAATTTATAAAGGTAAGTAATTTATTAATGTAACCAAATGTTACATTAAAATACGTTAATATGAAAACAAAACATTTATTCTGTGATCCCTCATAATTTTTATTATAAACGCATAAAAAAAACACTAACTCATAAAAATGTTTATGTAACATAATTTGTATAAGCGCGATAAAACACGTTGCTTACACTATAATTGCTAAAGTGACCAATTCGAAAAGTATGTTTGTAGTGGAGAACTTAGTGGTGGCGCTATATGTGTAGAGTCTATTGCGACTGATTGATTGGTTACACCGCCTTCCCCAAAATTTTGTGCATATTGGGTTGTAGCTGAAGTATGCACGCTACTTGTGCTAAAGGATGAACTGGGACGAGAGGAATCTAATGAAGAATTCTGCTCTAAATATTGTAAGCGAGTTTGTGTAATCAGATTTTCGATTTTACTCTGCAATTTTAATGCTGCTGGTAACGGTAGCTTTTCCAGTTGCATACCGACGGAAGTCCCAAATGCTATAAATTCGTTGTTTGCGTGAGCATTTGAAATTTTTTCTACAGCATTATCGATTGATGATATTTGCTTTTTGCGACATCGAGATGTGAGTGGCCGTTTTGTGACTGCTCTTACTGGATTTGACTCTGAAGTATTGCTAGTTGATGGATTTAAGATACCGGTGGTGTTTGCATTATTTAGAGTAGCATTGTTGTCCATAGACGGATTCTCAATCGCTGTACGAGCAGCTTCATCCTCCTCCTCTTCTTCATCCTCGTCATCATCCGGTTGCTGTAAAAAAAATTATTTAGAATTGAAAATTAGAAAAATGATTTTTTTAGTTGAGCTTTACAATACCTAGTATAATAGTTGATTATTGTTTCAGATACCAAGGGACGAAAACGAATGGAAGAATATAGCACAAGGATTTGATAAGAAATGGAAGTTCCCAGGCTGCGTGGGAGCATTAGACGGCAAGCACGTGGTAATTCAATGCCCACCCAATACGACATCTTTGTATTTTAATTACAAGGGAACATTTAGCATTGTCCCGTTAGCACTAGTCAATCACGATTATTGTTTCACATTAATAGACATCGGGGGATATGGAAGTCAATCAGATGGCGCAATTTTCGATCATTGTGCATTTAAAACTGCACTTGAATCAAATGCACTAGAGATTCCACCAGAATGTGTTATCTTAGGAGATGATGCTTTTCCATTAAAACCGTATCTCATGACTCAATACCCTCGACGTCCAGACATGCCATACGAATAGAAGATCTTTAACTACCGACATTGCCGTGCGAGGCGCATTGTAGAGAATGCTTTTGGTATACTAGCCAGTCGATTTCGTATATACAGGAAACCAATATGTGTAGCTGAACGTAGTGCAGTTAAAATAGCAAAAGCTACTTGTGCCCTACACAACTGGATTCGAAAAACCATTGGACCCGCTAATGATAGCATAACTTGTGATGTAGAAGACTTTATGCAGGGTAAAATTATACAAGGAAGTTGGCATAAGGAACCTTCTGAGGGATTAGTTAATCTAAGGGCTACAAAAAATCGAAATTACCGCAACGAAGTCCGTGAAAAAAGAAATAATTATGCGACATATTTTGTTGGAGAAGGGGCTGAAGACTGGCAAGATCAAATGATTTTGTGAGTATTTCTCATTTTGTAATAAATGTATTAACTATAGAAAAAGTATTAATTCACTTACCAGGTTTGATTCCGAGAATATTTCTGTTGTTGGTCTTAGGAATCTATCAGCAACTTCAAACCAAAAAAAGCTTTGGGACATACACATCTCCCGTTCCACTTCCAGTTTTTCTACTGTTTTTAATTTTCCGTACTTCTGTATTGTATGTACCACGAATACTCCTTATTTTTTTGCGCAATGTCTCTAATTCCAGTTCTAGCTAATAAATGTTCTTCTGCTTTGCTTCTTGCGATTCTGTCTTTAAATTCACGATTAATCTTATTCCACAAACAAGGAACTCTCTCATATTCCTCCAAAAAGTGAACGATATTAAAAAAACCATTTCCTTTTTCCATTATTTAAACCTTGTAAACTTATTCTTTTTAACCTCACTTTCACACGCGAGACTCGTAAAATTGATGCCACGTAGTCACGACAATGCGAAATTGCAGTTTTCACAAGGTTTGTTACTTGGAACTAACATAAAATGTCACAAAAATATCAACATGATTTTGATATCGCGACACTAATGCCACGGCGTCAAATTGTTGTCACGACAACGTGACTTTGAAGTTTACATGTTTTAAAATGTCGTGACTTTTAGTGTCATGGCACTAAAGTCGCGACATTATCGCCACCTGAAAACTGACCTTAACCGGTGAAAACAACAACAAACGCCGACTCCGATCGTTCGTAACGTTACTACAGCTAGTGCTGCCAACGTAAATCTGGTGTGTTTTTGTTTCTAATCAATGAGTATAGAGTAACTATATCATTTCTATGGCGCTTAATTTAAATACATAATTTAGAGAGTTTTGCAAAATATCTCTACAGAAATAAACGAAATCGTGATGAAGTGGTTTTATTATATTATATTATATATTATATTTTTATTTTTAATTTTCAAACGACTATTAGTCAGAAACTGAATATTCGAAATTATTTATTTGCGGTATATTATATATATATATATATTTATTATTATTATTTGCGCTCGCGGGACTTTTTCTGGTTTTTATTTAATATACGTCAAAAACATTTGAGGTCAAACATGTTGATGTTTTATTTTATGACAGCCAAAACTTTGACACGCGTGCAAAAATTAATTAGTAAAATGTTTTTAATGAGAATCATATTAGCAATGTTTTACAAAAATCATGGCTAAAATGCACGATAAATATCCAAAACAGTTGGTCATAAATGGTACTTAAATGGTACGTTTCTGGTATATTTTGTATTATCTGCGACCTAGCTAAAGGAGCTATTAATAAAGACAAATCCGTTCATGGATTACAATTCTATGATATATTTCTGTAATTTTTATATTAAGGCCAATAAGTAAGATATAACAATAAGTAAGATACCAAAGTTCACTTGGGGCCATTAATGGAAGATACCAACTTTAGTTCGAGTAAACCATTGACTCTTTGAATGCCAGTGAAGTTAACCGACGCATATAATTTAGTAAATATATTGAAGGAAGACAGTAGAATTAACCACTTATTAGTAAAATGTGTACAAAAGGCGTAACGAGAGCTTTAATTAATTTCTACTATATGTTTTACTTTATGTAAGAATCCTTACCTTCCCGATGGTCCCAGTGTTGTGTGTACACCCCTAATGCACCCCTTGACGTAAAAAGTGTGTCCATGTCTAAATTCCCTTAAGTAGTGTAGTACAGCAGATAACATACGTCATATATGTATATCAACTACGTTAATATTCCGGCTCTATGTACTATGTGCAAAGTCTTAAAAAAAAGTTGTATCTTGAAATATAAGAACAATATTGTGTCTATATAACAATAAAAGAAATTTGCATTAGGTCCATCCTCTGTACAGGTAAATGTAAACAACGCTCCCTGTGAACCATTTTAAAATTAATAAAACATTGATATCGATTGTTGAATCCAGAGCGGCCCTGTAAAGTGCGCTTGTGCCCGTTTTATCGATTTGACAACCAGCTGTTTGATTACGAGGGATGCGTTTAAAGTAAGATAAAAATGAGACCTTTTGTAACATTATATTAAAAATATATGTAGGTTATGTGAGTAGATTATTTCGTACGAGCTTTTTAATCACTTCCTAAATTTTTCGAGTTGATTTTTTTTTATTAATAGTCGATTTTATATGTTCGTTCTTGATACGGTTTACCGGAAATATTGTGTTTTGAGGGTAATCTTTCGTGCACTGTCCGTATTTTGGTATAGATAAGATTTATTTATATAATTTTCCGTGAGTTGTTCAGTTTAAAGGTCGTTTCGCAGACATAATACTCTCAAATACGGAAAGTTCGAAATACGTAAACTTACGAGAATCTTAGACTTAGATTTGCCTTATTGTGCAGCAATATTAGGTTTAATGTTATATTTGTGGTAAATAAATACTAAGGTAAATCGGTAATTCGTTGTTTACTATGCTCCGGGAAATATTTAAATGACAGTCAAAAGGTACGTTTGTTTTAATAAGCCAGAAGATACCTAATATCGGTAAGTTATGATATGTAATTTCCGCACCCTTTTTAGTGCTTTTCAATATTAATTTCTTAAATTTTGCACCTACGCATATATGTATATTAACTATTCTATATTGAATTTTATTATAAATGTGTGCTTGATCAGGTGGGTGGATAAACAAAACATACACTGATAACGTTCCCTGCACCAATATATAGGATTTGAGATATTTTTGTTCATGACTTTAAAGAAGTATGTTAGAAAAACGTATAATTTAGTGCAAGTTAACAAAGTAAAGAAACCTGTACCTATCCAAGGTTTTTACTGCAAAATGGCCAATAAAGTAAATGCTGTTTATAAATTCCAGTATGTAACTATATTTCAAACTTTTTAAATGAATATTGTAAAAGCTTCATTTAAATGCTTAAAATGCCTTAATATGTTTAAGTTATTTCTGACCTTTTTTGTATTATAATAAGAGTTTTCCAAATAATACAGTGCATTTACTTAGCATAAGTAACACATAATAAATAAATAAACGTGTAATTTTGTGTTACATTAGATGTACATTTTTGGCTATACTTCAACTATAAATATCGGATAAAATGTCTGCGTAATATGCATTGAGGAATTTAATATTATGTTTTATTCAGGTTAAACAAGAAGATTTATTGCATGTTAATATTATACAATTATTATTTCATTAAAATTAAATCTTCTGCAACTTTTATACCGATACGCCTTGCTTTTGAAAAATAAAATGGGGTTTTTTCACGTTTTACTTAAAAACCTTAAGGTTATGTGAGAAAAATATAGATACAAAAACTATAGATTTTTTTATCACCTATAATTTTTATAAAAAGCATTTTTCTCTTATGCTATCATTTTCTGGAAAAAATTTTTTTTCCTAAACTCTACCTTTATCCCCCCACCCACCCCACACAACTTACCAGTAAGAAATTGTTTTCAAAAATCATTGTTTTCCAAAATAATACGCATGAATAATAGCTGGTTTCGTCATTAATACCTAATCTAATAAGACAGCTTGTTTATTTAAATTTGATATAATTATATATATGTATATTAATAAATATTTAATACAAAAAC
The DNA here is from genome assembly GCF_022605725.1 of Anthonomus grandis grandis. NCBI lineage: Eukaryota > Metazoa > Arthropoda > Insecta > Coleoptera > Curculionidae > Anthonomus > Anthonomus grandis. The sequence goes on from NC_065552.1 coordinate 34,824,457, forward strand.
AGTGCTACTAGATTGTATGTTATAAACAAAAAACGATGATTTTAAAAAAAAAAATTACTGGGCCAATATTTGGGGTGGGTGGGGGGGTAAGGGTTGTGTTAATGAAAAGTAATGTTTTTGCATAAAATATACAGGGTGCCTCCGATTAAGTCGGTACTATTGGTATCTTTGTTAATATTAAAATACAGGGTAGGATAAATTAGCAAACTAGTAGGATTTTTTTTGTTGATTAAAATGGTGAAAACAGAAAAAAAAATTGAACATCGCGTTTTTGAGAAAATGTGAAAAATATTCTTTTGTTAAATGTAATTCCCTGTATATTTTTACATAAATCAAAAGATTATAATTTTCTTAATAAAAAAGTTTATTTACATTAATAGCCTAAACCTAAAAATAACAAAGTTATAGCGATATATATAATTTTATCAAATTTAGGCAAGTTGGCCTTAAACTTTTTGAGAGCAAAACAAATAAATCATTGTTTGAATAATAAAATGACAGTAGCCGTAAAGATTTTATTAAATAAAGAAATACTGACAGTTACATGTTTGTGTGACAGAGCGCTAGAAGAGTAACGCCAGAGAAATCTATATTTGTCCTGAATACACCCAAGACGAATACAAAGTTATAAAAATTTTAAGAGAACACCTAAAAAAGGCTCGACAAAATCAACAAGCTGCAAAAATTAAAAACAAGACATTAGTTATTGAGGGTAAAACATATTCAGTAAAAGAATTACAAAGTAAAGAAACAGCTGGGCTTTTCCAAGAGGGTACTAAAGGCAACAAAGAGACACCATCAGGCTCAAATAAACGTAGAGCTTCTCCATCCCGCACCGGAATCCAGGAGAAGGAGAATCCTACCAAGAGGAAAACTCGTGCTCAAAATAGGGATTTTGATAAAAAAAATTAGTTTTGAAACTGTAATTTGTATATGGGTTTTGAACTCTAAATTTTATTATTTGTTTACTTCAAATTTTTTTGGTTTTAAGATCTGTGTAGGCTTTACGTTCGTAACTTGTTGCACTTTTAAGACTGTTGGAGGGAGAATTCTGCAAGGACATAATTATATTTTAGATTTAATTTTGTTTTTTGTATATTTTGGTTATTGTTTTAAAATCTGTGTTGGTTGTACGTTGTAAGTCCTTTAAGCGATTTTTAGCCTTTTTTATTCTATTTATTTATTTCTAAATTCTATCAGGTCTAAAGTGTTTTATTGGCATGAGATAAAAGCATTTCTTTCATTGACATGAATAATTATATCAGGGACTATACATATTTAAGAATTGACACATCAGAGATAGAAAACCCAAATGATTTGAATGACCATATTTTGCCAAATAGTAATTTTAATATTTTGCAATTGAATATTAGAAGTATAAATCAAAATTTTGATAATCTACAATGTCTGCTGGGCCAATTTTCATTTAATTTTGATGTCATTGTTCTCTCAGAAACACATTATGTCTTTGATGAAACAGTTTATCAGATGAATGGATATAATATAATATATAATAGAGGCATTTTAAATAAATGTGATGGAATAATTATTTTTGTAAAAGAACACGTATCACAAAAACATAAATTTGAATTCATTGGTCAAGTAAAATCAATAGAATTGGAAATAACTACCCCTTTAACAAATATGCTTTTAATAACTTGTATATATAAATCTCCCAGTATAAATAAGGATCAATTTAATAATGATTTTGCCCACTATCTCGAACAGAGAAAGAATATAAAAAACCATGTAATTACTGGTCATATAAATATAGATTTGTTATCAATGAAAAGGGAAAGTGAGGAATATAAAAATATAATAAATTCCTATCATTTTGTTTCGTATATTAATAAATTTACCAGACCGGAGTCAAAAACCTGTCTAGATCATTTTTTGGTTAAAGTTTGTAATGAGGATATTTCAAAAATTCCTACGTCTTTTATTTTGAAATATGATCTTACAGATCATTTTCCAATTATTTTGAATTTAAGCTTAAAGGATGAGGATGCAAATAATAATAGTCATTTAGTGAAAACAAAGAAATATATTAACTATGAGGCATTAAGAAATGACTTAGAAATGGAAGACTGGCAATTGATATATGGTACAAGAGACACGGAAGTGGCAACAAGGATGTTTATGCATATTTTAGTTGGGAAAATTGAAAAACATACAGAATTAATTAAAATAAGTAACAGGAAAAACGGAAAAAGTAAATAAATTACGAAAGGTTTACTAAGAAAAATAAATGAAAAAAATAGTTTATGTCTACAGTGTAAAAGAGAACCAAATAATGAAGAACTAAAGGAAAGATATAAAACATTCAATAATGAGATAAAAAAACTTATTAAGGGAGCAAAAAGGGACTTTGTACAAAATACAATTAGAGACAACAAAAATAAAACTAAAGCTCTCTGGAATTGCGTTAATGCCATATGTAGTAATAAAAAAAAGAACAAGGGAAATATTAGTAAAATTAAGCTTACAAATGGTGAAATACTGGAAGACAAACAAAACATAACAAACCAGTTTAATAAATATTTTAGTAAAATAGGGCAAACACTTGCAAATACTATAAAAATAACGAATACCTATGTTTATAAGTCTAACGAAAACCATCATATTCATCAATCGATGTTTTTAAGGGAAACGACGCCCACTGAGGTCATAGAGATCATTGACAGGTTAAAAAAAGGCAAATCGCCAGGTGTTGATGGCATTAAGGCCGAAACCCTAAAAGAAATAAAAATTGAAATAGCACATGTGCTAGCATATTTAATAAATATGTCCTTCAATACAGGTATCTTTCCCGAAATTTTAAAAATTGGTATGATCACACCTCTACACAAAACTGGCCTGGAAGAAGACCTTAACAACTACAGATTAACCTCTCTAATTTCCAGTATAGCTAAAATTTATGAAAAAATTTTTAAAAATCGGTTAGTGTCATTTCTAACAAAGAACTTCATTCTTTCAAACAAACAGTTTGGCTTTCGAGAAAAAATGTCAACAGAAGATGCAATTATACATTTAACAAATTATTTATATGAAAACTTAGATAAATCTAAACCATCACTCTGTATCTTTGTTGACCTCTCTAAAGCCTTCAATACTGTTAATCACAAAATCTTGTTAGATAAACTAAATTGTTACGGCATTAGAAGAATAGTTTATAAACTAGTTGAAAGTTATTTAAAAAATAGAAAACAACTTGTCAAGATCGATGAAGTACAAAGCTCCTTCGCAGACATAACCTGTGGGGTACCCCAAGGCACTGTACTTGGCCCATTATTATTTATATTATATGTAAATGACTTACTTAAGATTGATATTTTGGGGGAAATAGTAAGCTACGCTGATGACACTGCCATATGTTATTCAGGAAATTTATGGAATTCTTTAAAACAGAACGCTAAAGCTGATTTTAGAAAAATTTCCTCTTGGTTTCAATCAAACAGACTGTCTTTAAACGCCTCTAAAACAAAGTATTTGACATTTACATCTTACACTTATAACTTGCCTCTGATGGGTCCTCTTAATATAAACTCCCATTTTGAGATACCAGAAGCAAATTCCATAAAGTATTTAGGTATACCATTAGACCGGCACTTAAAATGGGATATACATGCAGGTGAACTTACAAATAAATTAAGAGGCTTGATATCTAAGTTTAAACGACTTAAGGATTTTATGGATATTAAACACTTAAAAACATTGTACATTGCTCTGGTACAATCACATTTAAATTATGGACTCAGCGGATGGGGTGGATTAAGAAATTGCCATATGTCCTCCATTGAAGTTGTTCAAAAATGGATTTTAAAAATAATCTATGATAAAGACAAACTGTTTCCATCTGATCAGCTACACAATCTTGCTGGTATATTTGACTTAAAACAATTATATGTTCAAAAGTTACTTTTAAATCTTCATAAAAGGAAAATCACAGTTGAACATGTGAATCATTAATATGCTACTCGAGCTCAAAATCAAAGCGCTGTAGTTCCACGAAATGAAAAAACTATTGGTCAGCGATATTTTAGATTCTATATCTCTAAGATTTATAATTTGGTTCCGGGGCATATAAAAGATAAAATAAATCAAAAAAATTTTAAATTTTATATGAAAGACTGGATACAGCGGACGGACAGAGAAACGTTTAAAAATATATTAAATCATAATATGTAACATACTATGATATATAAATATGCTTTTCTTTTAAACATAATCTTTAGCAAATCCATGTAAAATTGAAAAGAAAGCAAATAAAATCACACAAACCTGGACATGACATACTACCTCGATATAGACCTTAAAAATTACCGAATTGGACATACTCGATCTTGATCTATGTTTTGAATATTATATCGTAGTCATTAAATTTTAGATAAGATTAACTCTGTAAAACTTTTTAATTCATATTCACGTACAAGTAGTAATCTCGCTACTTCTGTGATCATTGTTTATTCACTATTCTCTTGATCGTTATTATAGACATTTTGTAATATTGTTAATTATTATTTTGAATAAACTACTATTATTATTATTATTATTATAGATTCCAGACTCGTAACTTGCCAAACCGTAGATACTTTTTAATTCTCTATAGAAACTTTGGAAGTAACGAAAACGTGTTTAAAAGAATTAGAAGAAGGAACCAATTTATAGTAAGCGAGGATGTTGAAATTTCTATTTTGGCATATTTTGAAGCTCATATGGAAAACTCAACTAGAGATTTAACAAGAGCTTACGGTGTGAGCTTAGTAACAATTTGGCAGGTCTTAAAGAAACACAAATTTGTGCCATATAAGTATCGACCAGTACAAACATTGTTGCCTGGCGATAACGAGAGAAGACTTGCTTTTTGCAACTGGTTACGTAATGCATATGAAGCTAATGATATTATTTTAAACCATATAATTTGGAGCGACGAAGCTAGTTTTTCAAACAAAGGTATGTTTAACCGTAAAAATGTACTTTATTGGTCCCAAGAAAATCTTTTCCTTAATGATCCCAGAAATCCTCAAAATCAATTCGTTTGGTGCGGATTAATAGGAAGCCAAGTAATAGGACCTGTGTTTTATGATGGCACTTTGAGTGGAAAAAGATATGTTGATCTCATATCATCTGGAGCGCTGGAAGATTATTTGGATAATGTTAACTTGGAGAGACGGCAACAAATCTATTTTCAACAGGATGGAGCACCTCCCCATCAACTAAATGATGTAAGAATATTACTTAATAGACTGTTTGACGATAAATGGATTGCGACACGCGGCCTGATTCGTTGGCCACCTAGGTCACCAGACCTAACCCCTTTAGATTTATATTTTTGGGGTTACATAAAAAATGAAGTGTATAAAAAAAAAACAGAACCATTGATGAACTTCAAACACATATTGGGCAAATAATTGGTTCAATAGATAGAAGATCAATCTTAAAAGCTACAAGACGTGTGCTTAAGTGTGCTCAGAAATGTATTGAACAAAATGGCGATGTTTTTGCTCATTTATTGTAAATTAGTAGTTTTACTTGATGTTATTTATTTCAAAGCCAACTTGCCTAAATTTGACAAAATTATTAATATCGCTATAACTTTGTTATTTTTAGATTTAGGCTATTAGTGTAAATATAAACTTTTTTATTAAAAAAATTATTTTTTTTTGATTTATGTAAAAATATACAGGGGATTCCATTTAACAAAAGGACATTTTTCACATTTTCTCGAAAACGCGATGTTTAATTTTTTTTCTGTTTTCACCATTTTAATCAACAGAAAAAATCCTACTAGTTTGCTAATTTAAGCGGCCCTGTATCTTAATATTAACAAAGATACCAATAGTGCCGACTTAATCGGAGGCACCCTGTATATTCAATATTTAATTTAATAACCCTTTGTGTTTAAATTTCCTATAATTTGATGTAAAAATATTTAGTATAAAAACAGCATTATTAGATATTGTATAAAATGGACGAAAAACAGTGATTTTTCAGAAGAATTTCATCAAATATTTAAGGTGTAGTAATCGAGTTTAAAAACCACATATGTACATTCGTGTCAATTTTTTTAAATGCCAACGTTTTCTTCCTTTTGTAAACAGAATTGTATATGATATACGTATATTCTACAGTTTAATAAATATACCTTGAACATATACGGTTGATAAATATACCAAAACCAAAAATACAATAATCTAATAATAAATTTTATAAGTCATATACGAGGCTTGTCAAATAAATGTAAATTTTGGTAAAGAGTAAAGTACGTTCATTTTTGACAATATTAAAAATTGTTATAAAAAGAAGTGAAAGAAAAAAAGTAAAGAAGAAAAAGAGTTATAAAAATCAATAACAAATAACATCCAAACAAAGCAATAACATCCTGCCACTTTCATTTTGTTTCTATTTACAATAAAAATACAAATGTAAGTGTAATTACGTGAAGTCTAGGATACATTGACAAACAAATGATTTCTTTATAGGAAAAAATTTTTGACAGTGAGGTTGAAAACAGTATTTATAAAATTTAGTAGAAATGCCTACATTAAACACTGATGATAATATTGAAATTGTGTTAATTACCGGTGACAATTATAAAAAGGTATCAAGAAGCTGTAGAAATTTTTAATAACCAACACCCAAGGAAAAATCTTCAATATAACACAATAAGGAAAATATTTTAAAAATTCAAGATTATGGAGGTGAAAGTAATAAATTTATAAAGAAATTAGCGTTGTCAATAATGAGTTAGAGGTTGAAATAATGCACTCAACAATCGAACATCCTAAAAAATCCTTCACCCATAGAAGCTTTAATTTATTTATACAATTAGGACCAGGAGATCGTAATAGATACTTTAAATTCTGCTATGATATCCAAGTCATGTTAGAAAATAACCAATTTATGTGAAGACCATAACCGATGTTAGGCGAATAACCAAAGCGTTTTGGTTTTTACCAATTTCCGATTGGTATTTACCAAAAAGGTTTAGATGCTGTTCGTTTTTAAAAAGTGACATCTACAACCAAAGTTGTCACTAACATTAACGGTAAATACCCAACTGTAAAGCAAAATAATAGACGAAGGTTTCTGTTTACTTCACAATCTTTATTTCAAGAATACCGACGCGTTTCGGTTGTTAAACCATTGTCAAGGGAAAACTATGTAAGTAGAATATAAAAGGTTGTTATTAAACTAATAAACTAATTGAAAACATAGTAAAACTTACATGATATTATTACAAAATATCCATAAAAAGGTTAAAAAGACGGCACACACATAACATGACAATTATCAACACACCGTATTTACAAACAATAACAGATTTTGATTTTTTGAAAAACTTTACATGGGTATTACATTATACACAGATATTTAATGCTATTACTAATAGGGACATCTAGGATTAAATGCGGTTAACAGAACATTTAAAAAAAACAGTAAATTTACAGGAATGTGGAAACTACTTAAATAAATTTACAATTTTGGCCGCCTCTCGGTAGTGGGCGTTAATAGGTTTGTTCAGACAATTAACTTGTGTATTTATTTCTAGTTTTGCTATTTCTAGATTTTCTAATATATTTAATTTTTTACTTTTATTTAGGTTGTGCAAAACTTTGAAATTGTCGTCTGTATTAAATGAATGACCTGTTTCTCTTAGGTGCAATCCAAAGGCAGATTTTTTATCAGTAGGCGACTTCTGAGAATGAGTTCTTTAATTCTTAATTTGAAATTTCTGCCGGTTTGACCAGCATATTTGGCTGGAAAAGAGTCGCATGATAAAAGATAAACGCCACTGCCTTCTAATGGGCTTACAAAGTCTTTTAATCTTGAACAAAGATTTCTTATATTTTGAAAGGACTTATACACAATTTTTATATTGTTGTCTAAGGACTTAAGTAAATTACCTATTCTTAAAGAAATCGGACCAATAAAGGATTTTTTTTTATATAATATTGTCATGTTATGTGTGTGCCGTTTTTTTAACCTTTTTATGGACATTTTGTAATAATATCATTAAGTTTTACTATGTTTTTAATTAATTTATTAGTTTAATAACAACCTTTTATATTCTTCTTACATAGTTTTCCCTTGACAATGGTTTAACAACCGAAACGCGTCGGGATTTTTGAAATAAAGATTGTGAAGTCAACAGTACCCTTCATCTATTATTTTGCTTTACATAATGGTACTTCACCCTGGATAAATTTATGATAATCTTAAATACCCAACTGCCTAGTAGTTTTTCATTTTTGATTAAATGGTAATTTGAAATGTCAAAACATTCTTAAAAAAATAATAAAAATAAAGTCTCAACTTATATACGTTGTACTCCATTAGCCGAAGTTCTGTTGAAGGCACTTTATTAGAAGGGACACATTTCTTCTTTAAAGCAAGAACTATTTCTTGCATTTCGGAATAAAGCGACTGCCCTAAATATTTTAAAACCAACACGAAATTTTCATTAAAAAAAATCGACAGCCAGTAAGCACATAAGTCTTATTCTTGGATTAGGAATATCAGCATTACAAATAGAGTTAGTCATCATGGATAATCAAATTAATGTAACAAAAAATACTTCCAAAACAACAAAACCTAGATTCTAAATAATGTCCAAATAAACGAAATTAGAAATTATAGGAACTACAAACACAAGAAATAAATACAAGAGATCAGGAAATATGATTATTTATAAAGGAATATTATGTAAGAAATGAGAATTCAGTACACAAAATAAAGTTGTTTTTTATTTACTATTTATAATCAATAAACCCTGGTTAACACGTTCACTGCCACCACGCTCTATAAGACCGAGAAAAAAGTGTTTCAACTAAAAAAAATTGGTCTTATAGACCGAGATAAAATGTTACGCACAGGTCAGCTCGGTCTTATAGACCGAGCTCGTTCAAACGCTCTCAAGCGCCGCTGGTCTTTTCTTTTAGGGAAGTAGACATAAAAATAGACCGAGCCGCCCTGTGGGAAAGGTTCGCACATACCAGTTTTGAATTTACGTTTTTTTTTTATCTAATAAATATATTTTAATATTAACTTATGTTTTCTTTTATATACAATTTATTTTATTGGCATATTTCGTTAAAAATGGCATAATGCAATCACTTAAATAGTTGTCAACAAAAATATATTTTGGCAAAGAAGGAACAAGTTAAAAAAAAACAAAATGGAAAAACATCGAAACTGCAAAAGATCATATTCTCTGGAAATTCGGAAGCGTTAAAGAAAAATTGTACAACAGATTAAAGACTGACTAAATCCTGTGAACTACGTTAAAGCATTCTAAACATAAATTTGGTTCATTAGGGCAAGATTGACAATAGGTTTTCACTTTTTTTAGGTTTCTTGCGAGCTTCCATCCATTTTCTAACTTTACCTTTTCGTAACATTTGGTACATGGTCGCCTCTTGTTGTACGGAAGAGTTCCAATTTCATGTCGTTTTCGGATTCTTTGTATGTCAGGTTCAACATTATTATCAGAAAAGGATTCATATAACTTGTAGGTTATCCATTTGCAAAACTCAACAATTGGCATATTTTCTGTCGTCACTTGTATGTATATTATCCAAGCGTGTACTAAAGCAGTATTCAAAATTATTTCAAACGCTAAGATTTTCCAGCGTTGTATTCTACAACCATTTGTGTCTTATGTTTGAAATTGCCCCTGCAATTTTGCGTGAGTACCATGGAGTCTGAATGTTTTGTGGACAATAAAAGGACATCGCGCTTGTCACACCATTTTAGAACAAATATGCCTTGTGCATTTTCTCTAATGACGTGTTCACCAATCTTCAGTTTTTTGTCAACGACCTCCTTAGGTAAACCCTTGCGGTTTTTTCTGAGTTATATATCTATATTTTTCTGTACCTTGTTTAATGCTGGTTGTACTTTATGTAACCGATCGTTAATATTGTTACCTTCATTGTTTAAAAAATGAACCATACGGAGAAGAAGTTCAAAACAATTAGGGCTCATGCATTCTGTGGGCATTTCAATTTTGAACATTTTTTCTTTGCTTCAGTAACATGAAATACTTGGCATTTTCACATATCATCTACATATGCGAAAAAATCGTCATCGATCAGTGAGAAATAAAAGTCTTCTGGATTTGATTGACGCATCAAGCAAATTCAAGAATTACACCTTCATTCTCAGCAAACCAGATAAGATTGGGCTAGTTCCCCATTGGCAATGTCCATATATCATCACCAATCTTATCTGGCATGGATACGTCGTGTTGTGTTAGGGATTCGGCATCTGGGAAGATGTTGATTATAACGCTCCAATCGTGTGTTTCGTGGAAACTTCTGATTGGTCGTATGCTTGCTTTCGAAGAATCGACGTAAATTTCTTCTTCAGATTCAGAATCGGAAGTACAAGCATTACTGTCAAAATCAGGATTATTTATCGAATCATTTGCCTGAAAAAGCTGTTCTAGTAACTCTAAAATACAAAAAAAAAAAACAATTTTACCTGAATCAAAATGCGATTCTTCAGCAAACAAGTCAATATTTGTAGCTATAGCCTCTAACTCAGCATTAGTTCGTGATCTCTTTCTTTTATAAGACATTATTTTTTCCGATTAAAATAAAATACAATATAAACTCGTAAATATTACACAACAATATGCACAGTGAACAGAGCGGGCAAACAAACTAATCCACGAACAATAATGAATAAAAAATACAAATAAGTCAAGACGGACCGCGGTATCAGACCGAGCGTCCCAAATCGAAGTCGAGATTCGTTTGCGCCGACTCGGTCTATGGGACCGTGAGGGAAAACAACAACTTTTGAAGGCTCTATGGGATATTTTTCAACATTTTCGCTAGAATTTCTTTAGTTATGCAGTACTATATTTAATGGCAACATTGGCCTGTAAGACAAAATTTCAAAAAATCCATATGGCCTGCTGGGCAAAACAAGCACATATAGCTCCGGCGGTGTACGTGTTAAACCAAAAGGTTTACACGAAAACAAGTTGTGACGTTAATGTAGTTGTTTGGCGTGTAAAAACCAAGGATAACCACGGTAATTACCAATAAATTGTGGTTATCCGCCGAAAATCGGTTATATTCTTTTTTGGATGAAGCAACATTTTCATCAAATAGAACAATCTATAAATTGCAAGCGTTATTATAGATATGTTTGATTAGGCGTGATTTTAGAGTCAATCCTTGTATCGTCTAAAGATTCCAGAATTGGTCAAGTTTCGACAAAGTCAAAAGCCTGTGTCAAGTGTCTCTGTAGATGGTCGATAGTGACAAACCTCTTACAAAATTCTGCTTGTTCGACTGCTTGTTATAAGTCCATCTTATTCGTCAACCATTTGATTATTATTTTTATAAGCATTTATATAAGTGTGAAAATAAGCTGATAGTTGGATATTTTTCTATGTTATTTCTGTTTTTTGCCTTGTACGATCACTTCCATCTATTAAACATTTATTAAGCAATAATCATACATGCTCCATTAGCGTCTCACCTGATTTGATTGACCTGGACTAGACCTTAGAAGTGTACAGATTTTTGTAGAAATCTGGAACATCAGAATCCAAGATTCAAAGTGGCAATGGACATTCGGCAATCAGTTTGCACCTTGCTTGGAAATTGATGTATTTATACCTGTGGGTCTAAGAGCATTAGGTCCGAACTATTATTCAGACACATCCTTTTTAATGAATACATTCTATATGGCCAATCAGTGAATATCATCATCAATGTGATTTATGCTTCGATTAAAAAGAATAAACTAGTAACATTTTCTGACTTACGACTTATAAGTTTGTTGTGTGGGTGTGTTTGTTCTACTCTTTCTTTAGTCCTATTTAATCAGGCTTTGGTAAAGTATAACCTCTATTTTATTACGTATCCTAGATGATATGATGCAACTAATAAAGGTAATATAACAGTACTTTTTTGCTTGATTAGAGCAAAGGAATGCAAATTATTGACTAATTCCAGGCAGTTCATGCAGTCGTTCTTTCTAAGTCATAAAAAATTATTAAAGTAATCGTAGAGAGATAGATGCTGCTTACTATTCAATATTTCAATAATCCTCAATCATACAAAAATATAAAAAGGGTTGTTATTTTTTTATTTTATTACAAAAACATAATAAAATAACATGATCTTTATAATGTTTAATAAATTTATTAATTATTAAACTTTCTTACGACTCGATATAATTTAAAGTTAATTTTCTGTCAAAGATGTTATCCGTATCGATTAAACTCGCAACGTCACGCGAAAGGGATGTCGCACTAATCGCACCTAATTAGTTCCAATGCTCGTTGCTATGGAAAAATTCAGCTCTCAGCTAGACGTAGATCCTGCACATATTATTTAGTTATTTCTAAAAATATTCATAGTTATATTGAAGTATACAGTGGCGAGGATTTCCGTTTATTAAGTGTTGTTTTAAGTTGTGTATGGTTACTGATATAGTTACTGATTTATGATGATTTGTCTACTAATCGGTTGATTGGTCGTCAAGAGCCTATTGAGTGGCCAGCCAGATCGCCCGATTTTACACCTCGGGATTTTTTTTTTATTAGGCCACTTGATTTCGATTTACGTCAAAGAATAATTGATGCATGTCGGATTATTGATGTTGCACCAAAATGTTCGTGAATAGGTTATTTTACTGTCTTAAAGTTATTGGTGTACATTTTAACAACTTTTGTAGTCAAATAATTAAATTTCTGTGTTAATGTTTAGTTATTTTAAATGGAAATAAAAATGCGAGAAATAAGGTTTCGAAAGGCTGCCATTTTGCTAGGGGTAGAAGTAATGACGTAATATTCTAGGACCATAAATTCAGTAGAAGCCTTCATGACTGTTAGTTTAATTATATTTTTCAAAATGGCCTCCCGCCGCCATTTTGAAGTTTTGCAAAATGAGCTAGGGATCAAAAAGTAGTATTTAAATTGCTTATTATGTATGCCAAATTTTAAATTTTTATATAAACCCCTTTAAAAGATAAGAGGGGTGGGCAATTAAGAGCCGCACTATATAATATCTTAGTAAGTGATATTTCTTTTGTTACATTTTTACTTTCATGAATTTATTGCATTTATTTTATTATTAACTAAAAACCCTTTGATCACATTTTTTTAGGTAAATATATCATTCACATGGAAGTCTGAATATACTTGATAGGGTCTGTTGACACTGATGTACTTTGAAATGGGATTAATTTCAAATTCTACTTTGTGATCATTTTTAATTATTTTACGAAAAATAAAATGTAATTATTATGGTGCAAATATTTTTTTTATTTTTTATACTTGAAAACAAAATATTATTAGATACATTTGTCTAGTCCAAGTTTATTTGCGGTATTTTGTTGGAAGTAATCTGCTAGTGACGGTATGCAGATGTAAGAGCCGGTGGCGGAGGTGGATTTTCACCAGCATTTTGCGGGTCGTCATTTTTGTTACCCTAAAACAAATTAAAAATATTTTTTTACACAAATTATTTTAGTTTAAATATAGTATATATTACTAAACTTAACCAAAATATATACAGTGATTTCATTTCAAAACAAACCACCCTTTACAAAAGTACCAAAAACCACCTTAAAAACCACCACAAAACCACCAAACAAAAAAAAAAAAAAAAAAAAAAAAAAAAAGCGAATTTATTGATATACAGGGAGCCGTTTAGTAAAGTTCCTCAATCACCTCCTCACCCCCATCTAACAACCTCCAGAATTACTCCTAACCAATTTTCCATGTCACTGTGTCAAAAATATTGATGCAAATTGATGTGATTTAACAGAAAAATTGCATGGTAATAACCTAAATTGCATGGTAATAACCAAAATTGCATGGTAGATGAACTTGGTGTTGAGATACTAAATGAAAATAATTTGTATTTCCAACAAGATGGAGCTCCCTCGCACTACGCTTTGATAGTTTAACGTTCCAAGGATGTAGATTGATAAACGTGGAGCAATCGAATGACCCGCACGATCGCCAGATTTACCACCACTAGATTTTTTTTTTGGGTGCATTTAAAAAGTAAAGTTTATAAAACCTTATCCGAAAATATTAATGATTTAAAGGATGGAATTACTCACAAACGTAGTAGAGATATTAATATGATATAATAATTTTGAAATGAAAGTACTGCAAAACAGCGAACATTTTTTAGTTCAAACTTTTAAGTAAGTCAGATAAGTAAAGATATTATCTTTCTTAAAAACTCCATATCTTATTTTAGGCCTTATTACTTGATTGATTACAATAATGTATTAATCAAAAAAGAATAACTATTAATCTAAAGTACTGTGACAATATAATTATATCAGTTACATAACTAAATTATATAGCACATAACGATAAAGAAGCAGTATATATATGTTCGAATGAATCTTGAATGAGATCAATTTGGTTTGCAACTTTATTGAATACTGAGAACACTCCTTACCCTACTGATGTAATTTTATTAAATGCCTTAGAGAAGTCGGTGAACTCCACATCCACTTGACCTACTTGCAAATTGCAAAACATCAGCAAGAAATTGCGTCAAACAAGCCAGATTAGTTACTGTCGATTGACCCCTTCCCTTAAAAAGTCGTGCTAATTTAACGTTAACAGAGGTTCAGTCTTTCTACTAAATGACAAAAACCTATATATTATAGATTTTGAAATATTCGTGTTTAATGAAAAATTTAATATTTAAGCCAAAACAACACTCCTTTCGCATTAATCTGCCAAGCACTCGAGAGCCGCGGCTCAGAACCCTGTTTGGTGAGCTGGATAGAGGCCATGCTCTCGAAACGTCATGTATCTGCCCAGCTCAACAACGAGATTGTCGAAACGTTGGCGGCTAGAGGCTGCCCGCAGGAAGGAGTATTGTCCCCTACCTTGTGGTGCCTTGTGGTCGACAGCCTGATAAATCTTTTAAACAATGCTGGCCTATACACACAGGCCTAGCTGATGATCTGGTAATCCTTTGCCCAAGGAGAGACGCCGTCTCAATGCGGAGCCCTATGATGAGAGCCCTGCGTATGGTGAACATATGGTGCCTCTCAGGGGGTCTCAAGATTAACCCCAAATAAGCAGAGCTACTACTATTCACGAGGAGACGTAACTTTGGCACGCCTCCTGCTATATCTCTATGTGGCGTGCAGCTGCATTACTCCAGGACAGTTCGATTTCTGGGAATCAAGTTAGATCCCAAACTCTCTTGGCACGATCATGCAGACACCAGAATGAAGAAGGCCACCTGCGCGCTGTGGGTCTGCAGGCGGGCTTTCGGCAATACCTGTGGTCTGTCTCCTAAGATCCTTCACTGGATCTACTCGCGCATTGTGAGACCTCTTCTCACATACAGGGCTATAGTTTGGTGGCCATGTACGGAGAAAGCGAAAATTCGTGCTCAATTGGACAGAGTCCAACGTCTTGCATGTCTCAGCATAATGGGTTCCATGCGGACGGCGCCAACGAGAGCGCTTGAGACTCTGCTGAGCCTTCCGTCTCTGGACCTCGTGCAATTCGAGGCAATGAGGACTGCGTACAGGCTATACGTCCTCGACGAACTACGTGCTGGCAAGACCGGTTGAAAACTATTGAAATAGCTAGCATTTATTTTAATTAAACAAAAGGATGAAAGGGGAAGGATGTTGTCGATTTTTATTGTTGCTTTACTGTCATACAGCGTAAACCTTCGGAATTCTATTTTATTTTAAATAAAAAGACCATCAGTCTATATGGACAAATAGAGATCTCATCTCAGTAAGAAGTGGGTCAGTATCACCAGTAAAGAAAATTAAAAACTCTAAAGAAATTAGAGGAAATAGTCAACTAGTTCAAGCAAATTTGGTATTAGAAGAAATAGTGGTGACTAGTATCCTCAAAAGTCTGGTTTCTATGACACCTACCCAAAAACTAGAAATATCTCATCAGGAATTTATTTAAAATGATAACTTAAGACCGAAGTTCATATAGCAGACAAAAAATTCACTACGTGAACTATTTAGAAAGAACTGGAGCTCACATAGCAGCAAGAAACCAGAAAATATCCAATCTGACAGCTATGATCTGCGTAAAACATATACATTTTTTAACTCATGAATTATGCATTATGGTATCCAGTATCTTAAGACTGGTGAACTTCAGCATGTTCATCATTCACTCAAAGGTAAACTCAATACGTGACAAGAATTCAATCTGTAGTTCATGATTATCGTTAGTGTTAATAAAACTTTAGAGACTACGTAAGTCCTGACTATGGTGCTGTTATTTATGATGACGATTTCTGACGTTGCTCAACCATACTTAAGTGAATTATAGGAAATTTTTTATAGAATTCAAGGAAAATTGAAGATTCTCTCTTCAAGCCTTAAACTACTAAAAATTGACCAAAAGCCAAAAAGAAAAATTTGAGATCATATGATCGCAACATAGCAGGTATGATTTAAGTATAACAGAGTATCCATAGATCCAGACGCAAAAATTCGGTTACGGACCATACAGGAATGTCCTCTCCTTCTGATGGGCTGCATGGCTCCAGTAACTGTGGACTGCGAGGGATTCGTGACGCACATTGCAAGCAGAGAGGAGTGGCAGCATTCCAACAGACCTGCATTGCTAAATAGGGGAACCATCTGGTACACAGATGGCTCCAGAATGAACAACAGAACTGGATCAGGGCTTTGTGGTGGGATCCCACATACCAGTAGGGCATACTCGCTGAAGGAGCACGACACTGTCTTCCAGGCCGAAGTATTCGCTGTATTAAAATACGGACAGAAAATCCTAAGCTGCGGCCACCGCAATACAGTCGTATCAATATGCTCGGACCGCAGAGCTGCCATTAAGGCTATCACGGCCGCAAAGGTAAGCTCCAAGCTTGTACTAGAGTGCATAAAAGTCCTAAAAACTGGTACCGGTTGACTGCAGGGTCCAGCTCGTCTGGATACCTAGCCACGCAGGCCATGCAGGTAATGAGGAAGCGGACTCTCTTGCCAGACTGGGATCCGCGAATGTGCCGATGGGGCCGGAACCCATAGTTGGTATCCCCAAATGCGTTGCGGTCGTGTCAATGAAGGGTCTGCTAAACAAATGGACCCACCGAAAATGGACTGAGTCCCCTGGTATGAGACAGGCCAAAGCGCATATAGGTGGGCCCTCTGCCTGTCTCACCAAAAATCTACTACGCCTAAAAAGACGCGAAATTCGGCTAGTGACAGGTCTGTTAGCCGGTCACTGGCACTTAAGAAGCCATTTCCATACTATCGGTATTGCGGACAACCCGGAATGCCGATGGTGCTGTGAGGAGGATGAAACCGTTGACCATGTAGTCGGGGAGTGCCCAGCACTCACGCGCGCCAGGTTCAAATACTTCGGTAACACTTTCAGTGTACCGAGCGACTTTAAGTCCTTCAGACCAGAGAGCCTTATCGGTTTCTCTAAGGCCGTTGGGCTCTGGTCAACCCCGGTGGGGCATGACGGGTCCATCAGAAGACCTATATGCGTAACTGCCTTGGCAGCCCACTGTTTCGACAATTCAATTCAAGTCAGGATTTCAGCCAGAACACAGAGAGTATTTTTAACAAAAAAACTGCATTTTCCATCAGAACCCAAATACATTTCTTTTTGATTGCTTCTATTGACTTGGTTCTTGATGACTTGAACTTTTCGTCCCAAAAACCAAAATTAAATTAATTCTCTTGTGAATTAAGAGCATATGCACTTCCAAAATATTTGCAAATACTGCATAATTGTATTAACCTACCTGCTCCCATGTGACATGCAGGAGGGTCTAGTATATCAAATAAATTTTATTTGTTCATGCGGCAAAAATTTACGGAATTATTCTTTGGATTATTCTAAGGATATTTTGTCCTTTTATAATTTTTAATAAGACGCTTTGTTTTGAAAATACGGGTTAAAAAGTATTTCAACCATCTAATTTTGGTAGTTTTTTAACGTAGTCAAATAAACGTCAAAATTTAGACGTGTATTTTATGTGTTTAATATTTGAAGATCGCTTTCAAAATCCGTTCATTAGAAAACCATTTTATATTTAAAAACAAATTAACAAAAAAAATTAATTTTGCAAAAAGATGTTGGGCGCCAAAAAGTGTAAATTGCTTCTAATGTAGACTTTTTGGCGCCCAACCATTTACAAATGTACTTCAATATTAAAATTATACTTTTGGGAAACGTTCCAAAAGACAGTCCATAAAACATTAATTTATTAATATTAAACTTAATTTATTTAAGTTTTAATTTAAATAACAGTATTAACCTTCTTATGTAAAAAAGGTTATTTTATATACTATTAATAAAAACCATCATATAAGAAAATCCACATGAGGTGTTTGAAGATATCTTTCAGCATCAGTTCTCGTTAAACGTTTGGGTTGGAATTATTATAGGTGACTTCCTAGTTAGACCGGTATTTCTGCCAGGAAGACTTACCGGCGAGGTGTACCGCAACCTTTTGGAACAAACGCTGCCTTAGTTTTTGGAGGATGTACCATTGGCTATAAGAAATGCAATGTGGTTTATGCACGATGGTGCATCAGCGCATTTTAGCAATTTAGCTAGTCAGTTTTTAACAGTAACATATGGAGAACGCTGTGTTGGTCGATTTGGACCACGCGTATGGCCTGCTCGATCTCCAGACTTAAACCTTCGGGATTATTTTATATGGGGACACTTAAAGTCATTACTTTAGACTACTCCAGTAGAAGATGTAAAACATTTGAGAAATCGGATATTTGCTAGATGTAAAGCAATCAAGATTAGATTCTTGCATCCGAGCAAGGGGTGCTTATTTAGAACAGTTCTTATAGATGAGAAACATTACATGTTATTTCTGGTAATAAATAATTGTTATTATCAAAATTTTTTTTCTCTCCGTATTTTCGAAATCAAGCGTCCTATCAAGGAATCATATAAGCATAAAATATCCTTATAATAGTCCAAGGAATAGTTTTTGCCGCATGTTTAGTAAACAACCTGTATATTTAGAATAGGTAACCTCAATTAACTGATTTGTCCCTTTAATTACTTCTCTAAATTTACTTAAATAGATATGATAGCCGGTTCTCTTCCAATGTCGGCATTATTTTTTTTATATTAAGATAACCCAATTATTTCCCTATATTTACATCGGGTACAGACCTGTCATCTAACATTCTTCAAGTCATAGTAGCCATGTCTGACCAAAGAGCTTTTCAGATATATTCTCATTAATTTCGAATTTTTCTCGTTTGGAATATGGTACGTTTTAAGCTATTTCTAAAGCAGAATAACGGATATGCTCACGTATCATAGACATCTCTGATCTGACGACTAAGCAGCATAAACTAGACAAGACTAAATCGACATTTCTCCTATTGCTGTTAGGTACCTTATTAAACTGATTTTAGCAGAAAATATCTATAGAATCAGCCCTAGTCCATATTTAGGATCGTTTTGAGACTTGAAACATTATTCTAATTAATTCCAACTCATACAATATATTAATTTACAAACTCTATTTAAAAATGCTATGACTTACAACACTTATGAGCCCAATATATTGTATAATATACCAAATATTCTGGTATAGAATAATTTGTTTTTCTTTTTTTACAATCCAAAAGGAAATTTAGGGTGAGTTTAAACTTTTGAAACTATGTGTATAATAAAAACTTAACTTACAATATACCTACTGCTCCATGAGTATATTATTAAAGCCTTTTCATACTCAAGGATCTAAGGCAATTATAACAGAGAGGTTATACGTTGGATGTTATATTACTTACCGCTGCTACAAGGGCTGTACTTGACATCACTACTAATATAGCGCTCAGAATTACAAAAAGATAAGTGAGCAGTTTCATAATTACTCTTCGCTTTTTTGTTCGCGTTGGTGTAAAACAGTATTGATTTTTCTGACATATGGGATAGTATTTATATGAAAATTGCACACTAATTATTTTACCGTGCCCTTGTAATTTTATAATTACGAGATATTTTAGCGTGTATTAAATTAGACTAAAGCTTAAATATTCAGTTTGGGAATTGACTGTTGGTATAATTGCTTCCCGTGACATCGGTTTCTATGTATCTTAAAAATAATTAAGCTATATGCCTAGGAAATCTGTAATGATGAGACAATCATTAAAAATAATTATAATAATTATCAGAGTAAATAAACACTATTTGTTGTAAACAGTATGTCTAATAATTATAAAAAAATTTTTTTGATATAAGAATATATTTAAATAGTCAGAAGCCTCATAACTACATGTCTAATAATTAAATACTATTTTTTTATGTAACTAACCTTCAAATGATTTTGCTAAATCAGTATGATATAACATATTTAGAAAGCAAAATAGATGAAGGTCAGATATAGAAAATTTAAGGTAATAATACTCATAATGACTTTTAAGCTACATCTTTAAAAGAAAAAAAAATAGACATATATTGTCATTAGGATGCTTAAAGAGTATAGAGGAAAATATTAAATGTGTATTAAACTTGTTAATCTTTTTACTTTTAACAAAATATTTAATAAAAAAAAATGTGTTGTAAAATAGCTTTTTTTCTTTTTTCCAGTTTGGAATTATGGAAAAAACAGCAATAGTGTTAACCGCGGTGCTATCGTCGTTAGCTGTGCTGATATTTTTAGCTGGCGCTATGGCTGCGTGCTACTTCTATCAAAAGAAACGTCGCGCAAAGCAGGAAGAAGAAGATGAAGCTGAAAATGGTAGCGCTTTAAACGAGGATAAAAAGTCCCGACTTAATGGGTTCCTTAACTTAAAAACGCCGCTAATATCGACGAAAACTTTGGGGTAAGTAATGTTAGTGAACTACTAAACATAGTGTCTCATAAATAATGATAAATAATTTAGTAGCACATTGCCAAGATACAGGGTGCTAAGTTTAATGTAATTTTTTTTTTTTGAATTTTTGCCATAAATTTCGCATTTATGCATTTATTCAAAAATCGCTAAATCTTAAGAAATTATTGCTTATTTCGAAGTAATTTAGAAGCAAGTATTATTTTGAACGTTAATTGCTCTCTTGTGTTTATTGTGTTTTCATAAACAATTGATTTCATGTATGCAAAATGCAAAAATCTAATGGCTTAAGGTCTGTACTACGTACAGCATAATTACGTGTTAAAAATATTGAAAATCATTATTTAGAACATTTATGGTATTAACATACAGTATACAGTACAATTCATAAAATATATTTTCTTCGCTAAGCAATATTTTATATTTGTTCTTTAAGTTTCACTCTTCTTATTAATTTCCTTCTTTTCTTCCTATTTTTCAGCTTCGCAAACACAATAAGGTAATTCTTAGTGTATAGATGTTATTGTGTTGTCTAGTTTGTGTATATATTATGACCAAATCATATTAGAACTAAGTATAAATATTTTTCTCTAGTTATTTTTAATTGACTTACTAGAAAAATTACTATAATTAAAATTACAACCCCATTTTATTTTTTTATAATATAAAGCAGAATGCAAATAATAAATTATAAATGCACACTATCAACAACATCTAAAAAATATTTTTCATTGTTAACGGCGTTTAATCTTGAATAATCTTAATGTAAATTTATTAAGCCGGAGCTTATTATTATTGCCCTCGTTTTATTTTATAACGCACTCGTATGATTAAATACAAGAAAATGAAATAAAGAATAAATCTTTATTTCATTAAATAAGTACTATTTTAAATATTTATTATTGCATATTTAAGGCATAAAATACGTGGACTCTCTTTTTTTTAATTATACATAATTTGCCAAGCATTATTTGTTTCCTTTTTTTTCTATAAATTAATTTTACTAACCTTTCTTTTCCTCTTTTTACTCTTGTAGCTTTGCAAATAAAAGAAGGTAATCCTGTAGATATAGTTTCTACACGGGTAGATATAGTAGGTAGTATATTAGTGTGTGTAAATAATTATTATTATTTTTTAGGATAAAAGTCAATAATTTATCTATATTATATATCTCAGATTAATTTGCTTATAATTTTTTCAAGCCAAAAGAAAATTTATAGGCTCTTTTAAAAGCATTTGAAAGTCATCCTGTTTTTTGATTTTTTGCTAAAAGTTACTGAAAATGTTTAGGATACAAATATCTCAACAACCGTAAGTGGAAATCAAAACTCGACCTTTTTTGGAGCAAATGGATTCATTGATTAATGAGTATATTGAATTTTTTATCCAATTTTCTTTTATTTCATTGCCGTAAAAATTTGAAATAAGCATTTATTAAAAATCTCAGATTCTACATTCATGGATTGAGATAAACCATAATTTTATAACAAACTTGCATAAGGAAATTTTAAATAATCTAAACAGCTTATGAATTAATTAAAAAAAAGTACTGATTTTACCATTTGTTAAGTCTGATTTAAAACAATTAAAAATAGTCAACTGATTTATTTACTAACTTACACCATTAAACACGATCACTTATTTTCCGTATGAACAGTTAATCCTATCACTGTGATTTAAACACAATTTGGTAGATATTAACTTAGACTTTAACTTAGCTAATGATATTCATGCCTCTAGGTCTATCAGGAAAAGAGATATAAGCATTTTTGTGTCATGACCATTGACTTGTCCAAGTTGTCAGGGAGACAGTGATACCGCAACACTTTTATATATTTTTTAATAATTTATATAATATACTCGCCGGCACAAAATTCCGCCACCCTGAAATATTGGCCAAGTTTGATGTTTTATAAATTTTTAATTTTTAAGCAGATTCTCACGATTTTGCCATCAGTTTTTAGATACATTTGTTGTGATTTTTTAAAATTATTTTGTAAAGTAGCATTTTTCGATTAGGCTATATTATACAGGAGTAAAACAAACTGTTGTTTTTTCTCGTAATTTCAAAAGACTCTGTAGGAAAATTAAGGTGGATAATTCTGTTTACATACTGTTCCTTGTAATCTTTGGTGTATTCTAAACATTTCGATTTTTGATTCATTCCATTATCTCATTTCTGCTGCGAGCTACAAATTTTTTATTAAAAACAATTATTGAAACTTAAGTTAGTCAAATTGAATTATCATCTTTAGATATCTTAAGCATATCATATTGATGATCAAAAAAATGGTTTGTTACGATTTGCTTGGG
This sequence comes from Anthonomus grandis grandis, assembly GCF_022605725.1. NCBI lineage: Eukaryota > Metazoa > Arthropoda > Insecta > Coleoptera > Curculionidae > Anthonomus > Anthonomus grandis. The sequence continues at coordinate 34,847,593 of NC_065552.1, forward strand.
GCAACTACTTTAAACAAGTGGTTCGAAAGTCCTAAAACCCATTTGTTAGCCTTAAGGTACTTGAAAATAGTCGATGGTGTTTATAAACTCTTTAATGTGAAATTCACGTTGACAAGGCATAATTACCTGAAAAGGGTATTAAGATTGTATTTGAAATAATTCGAAGTAATTTCTGACTTATTCCAGGCATTTATATAAATTAAAAAAAAACATGCTTAATATGCCAAAATACTTGGACAAATTAGGAATTATTTGAACAGTCTGGAAAAATAACATAAAACGACCTCAGATGCCCGAAAAAAAATTAAATATCGCTTTAAATGTTTTTTTTTTAAATAATTAATTATAGATGCGTTTTTTATCAAACTACAACTAGAAAACCTTGAAAAAAAATTAAAAAAGTTTCTTGAAATGCCTGAAACAAACCAAGAATCATTAAAAATCATTATTTAAATATATTGAGTATATGGACAAACTAAATGATTAAATAGAAAACAAATAATCATTGGAAAAAATTAATTAAGATTATTTTTTTTCCTAGGCATTCAAAGTAATTCCTGCCTTATTTCAGGCATTGTAAATAAATCTAAATAAATATTAAACGTTCTAAAATACCTGAAAAATTAAAAATTATTTAAAAAGCCTGGAGGAATAACATAAAACGACCTCAGACGCCTGGAAAAAAATATAACATTGCTTGAAATGTTTTTGAAATATGTAATAAAAAAAATGTATTCTATTGCAAAGAAAAAAATTAATCAAATAATTCTTTGAAAGTATTCAACTACTTCAACTATCTATATAGATGGAATATGTATTTTTTTTCAAGCAGTTGAGGACGTTTTTAATGTTTTAGTCAATCGAATTAATTTTTTATTTTTTTTCCAGTTAGTTTCATGTATTTTTTTTTAATTCAACTGCCTGGAAAAAATAAATGAATATTTTATTTTTAATTTTGTATATACGTAGTTACCACTAGGCCAGAAAATGTATACAAGAAATAAATGATTTTGCTTCATATAGCCTCTCTTGTAATAAAAATTAATATTTAAGGATAATTTTCTTGTTTATTTCAGGCACTTGGAATATCTATTTCCAAGTACCTGGAAAAAAATATTTTTTTTTTATCTCAGGATCAGCCAAATCAAAAATAGTTTGGGCAGTTTCCATTCTTTTCCTATTAGAGCATTTATTGGAATTCTATGAATACGTTTATCGTATCCGATTAAGTTATGCATTGCATTAAAAAAACAATTTACTAAATTTCTTTTTTGTTCTGTTAGGTTATTATTAGGATTATTTTATATCTTCAACTGCCTGGAAAAAGCAAATGAATATTTTAATTTCTATTTTGTATATACGTAGTTCCGCAAAATTATATTTATATTTATACAGTATATACAAGGCAATTGGATTAATACAGTTGTTCCTATTAGTTTTGTAATGATAAATAAGGCTTTTTAGGTACTTACCTTTAGGCAAAATCATACTTTTCAATTATTATTCTAGATAGGTGAATATTTTTTTTATTTTTAGGGAGGAATCAGTAGTAGGAATATATTAATAAATAGTTTCCCATTTTGGCAATTTTCTGCTTTCATTGGAATAATGAAACTTTTTAGGTACTTAAATCATTATTTTTCTGTAGACTGCTAAAGATATTTTAAGATTTTCCAAATGGTTTCCAAGCAGTTGATTTTTTATTTCAGATATTAGAACAATCAATTTCGATTTTTTTTTTAATTCTAGAGCTCAACAACCTGGACAAATACAATTATTATTTTTGTTAATTACAGGCAAATGAACAATTAATTTTCATTAATTCCAGGCCCCAATTGCCTGGAAAAATTCACTTCTTTATCCAATTGAGACAATTTTTACATCAATTACATTTATTTGTAATTACCACTAGGAGGCTAGAAAATCAGTTGCAGACAAGAAATAAATAATTAAGCTTCATATACACTCTCTTGTTATAAAAATCTATGCTAAAGGATAATTTACTTGTTTATTCCAGATACTTGGAAATAGATATTCCAAAATTATATATTTTTTTAATTACTAAAGATCAGCCATCAAAAATAGTTTGGGCAATTTCCATTCTTTTTCTATAAGAGCATTTATTGGAATTCTATGAATACGTTTGTCTCATCCAATTAAGTTATGCATTGCATTAAAGAGACAATTTACTAAATTTCTGTTTTGTCCTGTCACGGTATTATTAGGATTATTTTCAATAGAAAAATAGAAGATCTTTTTATGAGTTCCAGATTGATAAATGAGGCTTTTAAGGCACTTGCACCATAAAGTTAAGTAAGAATTTTTTTTAGTAAAATTCTTCTTTATTTATTCCTGAAAATAACTCTTCTTTATTTAAAGGCTATTTTTCAGGTTAGCGTAGCACTAGGATTCGTTCCCTCGATGGTCTCTTTTCAGTAGTTTCGCAAAAAGAAAAAAACAATTTTTTTATTGAAATTTTTAGTATAAAAAATTGGAATTTTTAATTATTTTTATAGTCGAAAAATGCTAGACCTCAAACTCAAATAAAAAGTTGATAATACTTAATTTGTCAGCCAGTTAAATGGACTTAAACGTTATAATGAGCTGTTTCCATTAGAACAATTTTCCAGTTAGTTTAATCAATGATGCGTCACCTAAACTAAGATGTTTTTTACGCAGTTAAAAATTTCCAGGTAGGACTAATTGTTAATTTAATCCAGGCAGTTGAAGTGCTTGTTTTCAACTGCCTAAAAAGAAATAATAAACATATTTTTGTTTTGTTTTATGGATTAGCCACTTTATTATATACATATATTGAAAATCATGGGTCTACCAATAGAAGTGATAGAAGTTTAGTGGGCCATGTACGCAAAATGGTATGTGTCAAAACGCGGATCAAGCGTCAGTTGTGTTACAAAGTATACTTTGACATTTCATCATGAATCGTTTAAGTCAAGGGCAACGTGAAAAGGTATTACGAAAATGCGCAATCGGTTAGAGCCTGTTATCGTGCTCTTAGAGAAGATTTTGGCCATCGTGGACGGCCTTCTGAGCTTGCAATAAGGCGTACAATTAACGTTTGAACGGAAGTACACTCTTCTGGATAATAAGCCACCAACGCGACAAAAAAGTGCAAGGACCGCTGAAAATATCGCCGCTGTAAGAGAAAGTGTTGACGCGAATAACAATGTGTCTGTTTTGCGCCGTTCTCAGCAATTAGACATTTCACCAATGTCTCTGTGGCGCATTTTGAAGAGAGACTTAGGCCTACATCCATATAAGATGGTTCTAACTCAAGAATTGAAGCCTGCTGACCATGGTTTGCGAAGAACGTTTACCAACTGGGCCCTGTTGCAGTTGGAACAAAATGCCGATTTTGGGAAATAAATCATCTTTCTGGATGAAGTTAATACGCAAAATTGGAACGCTTCTGGTGTCAGAACAATCTCCAGAAATTAGTACAGGTGCCATTACATCCGTTAAAAGTGACGTGTGGTGTGGTTTGCAGGTGTCGGCGGAATTATCGGTCCATACTTTTTTGAGGATGCAGAGAGGCGTACTGTGACAGTCAACGGAGAGCGCTACCGCGACATGATAACAAACTTTCTTTGGCCTGCAATTGATGGTGGAGACTTCAAACAGAATTAGTTTCAACAGGACGGAGCAACATCACACACCGACCGAGCCACAATTAATTTATTAAGAGAGCGTTTTGAAGATCGAATAATTTCGCGACATGGCAATATCAACTGGCCACCAAAGTCCTGTGATCTCACTCCCCTGGACTTTTTTCTTTGGGGATATGTGAAGTCGAAGGTGTATTCTAACAATCCTCAAACCATCAATGAGTTGAAAGTTAACATAACTCGGGTTATTCGCGAAGTGCAGCCCAACTTGTTAGAAAAAGTGATTGAAAATTGGGTTCATCGTCTAAACGTCTGCCGCCGTAGCCGAGGTGGACATCTTAATGATACATTTTAACAATTTAAACTTCTATCATTCTTATTGGTAGACCCTATATATATATATATATATATATATATATGTGTGTGTCGTACCCCATTAAGTTATGCATTACGTTAAGAAAAAATTACAAAATTTCTTTTTACAAGGTTTTTTATATAAAGAAATGATTTTTTTTTCTTATCGTGTCATGATTATACTTAATATTTCTCGTCTGGGCAAATTAATTTCGTCATTTTTAAAATATCAATGGTTTTTGTTTTTGGACAAACATCGGTTTAATATGAAGCAAATGTGTTAAAAAAAAGCTATGAAATAAAATGTTGGTACAGGGTATTATAATTATTTATTTAATTATTTTTTTTAGCTTTAGATCTTAAGATTCGCAACTGTTTGTTGATATCGTGGAATGAGACTTATTGGCATAAACTCGATAGGAGTTTTTATGTCGAATAAAGCAATATTTATATTAATTTTTTTGGTAAAGAAATCAGAAACTTGCGTGTTAATATTTTCGCTTTCTGTGTACTAAAGTCCAAATATTCGGATGTTTTTATTACGGGAAAACTCTTCCTGGTTATCGAGAGCCTTGCGCAGGCGATTGCTTTCTTCTTTTATTTTCGAGGCTTCGTCATTAAGGGCAGAAATATTTTCCTTAATTTGTCATTAAATATATCTCGAGCAGTTTTAAGGACCGTTCGAGAAATAGTCTTTTGAAAATCGTTGTTAAGCTTCTCATTTAATATTTCTATAATTAAATACCTTAGTTGATCCAGTTCTGCCTTCTTGAACAGCATTTTGATACATGTCATTTTCAGCACGTTTATTAGTTTTAGTTAAAATTGCTTTTACTATGTTAATATCTTACTATTGGGGTAATCTGTAATAGCACTCATTGCTCTTTAACATTAGTCATTCACAGAACAGGTAAAACCCTTATATTTATTACTACAAAAATTCACGGCCAGTGCTCTGCAGGTACGCTACTCTATCAGCTCCATCTCACCACCCTTATTTAAATTATTTCTATTTCTATTAAAGTCACACCCCTACTAAAACATTTTCTCTATCCCAAGTTTAAAGTCTTTCCGCTTAAAATCTTCCTTCCAGAGTCCTTCTATTATTTTCCGCCTTAATTAATTTTTCCCTTTTCTTGCTGCTGCTGCTTTTCTATTCAAAGGAGAAATATTAAAAAAAAGCAGGAAAATCCGCGGAACAAAAGGGTCCAGAACGCCTCTGCTCCCGCCAAAATTATCCAGTCGCAATCCGCCCTCGCCCCACCATCCCCCCCAACGCAAACGCATGGTCCATTTTGAGGCTCCGCTTCAGTTCTACTCGACGATGCACGTTTCGTGCGACGCGGGCGGTGCTCCCAATTTTTCCTGAAAACTCTCACCACACTTTAACCGAAACTGTCACAACCTTCGAAAACTTTCGACCTCCTGCTGTTTCACATCGAATTTTTCTACGTCTCTTCGCGAACTCTTTCCTCTTTGATTCTGTTGTCGTATCTAGTGTTGTATTTAAGAAATTTTATTTAAATTAGCGCCACAAGTTTCATTGTATTGTATGGTGTTAGTTTTGTGAAGTAGTTCACATTTGTGCATGATAATAAGTTTGTTTTTTGACAGCTACCTAAGGTAGCCAAATTTTCTACTATTTTAATTACGTATTTTATTAAAAAAAAATTATAGATACTTATATTTGACGAATTTAATATGTCCCTGATTTTATCTAGATCTCTGATATATATTGAAAATAATAGGCAATATAAAGTATGGATAACTAAATATTTTTGAATTCTATCACTGGATCTTTTTTACCAGATAATTTGCTTATTATTGCGGAAGATTTACAATTTATAACAATAAGTTACCATAATCAATATATACTTTACTCGATTTTTTTGTATTGTTAATCATTTGGAAAAAATTAGTGACCTGATACATAAATTCGTGATCAACTAGTACTAAGTTTTTACTAGCACCTCAAGCTTAAAAAGCAGCTTCAGCCAGAGCAAAAATTACTTAAATTTTCTGTTCTGGCCTATGTACACATCAGTATAGGCAGTAACATGACTTGCAAATTTTTGCATAAGTTAAGATATCTTTTAGCACACAAGACCTAAGTACCACAAAAACCGACACTTTCATCCCAGGCATACATAAATGCATTTTCTTTCTTACAAAATTCGTATAAACACATATATTCCTTTGGTTAAATTTTTTTTTCTAGTAGGCCACTAAACATGTCAATGTTGGGTTATTTTTCTAGGTCACAAGTAAAGCCATAGATTTTTCCCCTAATTAAAATACACGTACCCTTAAAACTGTTTTTAAACCTAAAATAATTTTCATATTTAAAATATTTAATCTATGAACACAAACTCAATTTTAAATAATATCTTTATATACATTTTCAAAAAACAAGAAATATACTTTTTCCCTTCTTTTCACTATATGTAACATGTATATCTATATACACTTTATATAGTAAACATATATATATTTTTTTAAATTCTAGTATATAACCTTTACTGAATTTCTTTCCTTCTGATATGCCTCTACTAAGTCTAACACCAGAAATCGAATCAAGTCAATCCATACGCCATTAAAAGTGCTGCAACTTGAGTGTTATCTCATACAGATTCTGCATTTTAAATTTAGTAGGGATTAGTCTGATATATGCCTTTTATATTCTCCTTATGATATAAGAGTTTTATTATAGTTTACATTAAGTGTTTCACCAAGGCACTTTGTTTTTGCTGTAACACTTGGCAGGTGCTCAAATATGCATGTTTGCGAAATAATTAAGTAATCTGCATAGGCTGTTGTGTAGTGGCAATCATTACTTAAGCACATACTTATACAGTATGGTGACTTTAACTGGAATAAATTCAGCTAAAACTAATCAAAATTTATCTCGCAAAATTCTTGAGATCCGTCAATTTTTGTTTTATTTTTTTTTTACATTTTAAGATAGTTTTTGCATTTTTTCACCTACATTATCTTCAGTGTTAATTCGATGCTGCACAAAATCAGTTCTTCCCAGGTCATTATCATGCAAGGAAAACACATCTTGATTATCTTCAAGAAGGCGTCGCAATTTACTACACTGGTCCATGGTTAAATTGGCAGAAGATTCCTCAAATAGGTTTTGTTAACATACAGGAAAAGGTCTGTTTGAATAACGACTTCTATCAGCATTTTTCATGACTGCCACTACTTCAGAGCATACGCCACTGTTCTTTCCTTGTTTCAGGTGTTGATCTTTTCCTCCAGTTGTAGCATTAACCACCACCTTTGAATTTCCTGGTATAGTAACATCCTTGAATAACTTAACGACTCTGGTATTTACTTTATCTTTATGTAGGTGGTGCATAAAAATCTCTTCATTTCTCGTCGTCAATATCCGGTTATATTCATCCATTTTAAACTGCTGAGCATTCATAACATCTAATCCTAATATGACATCATCCTTGATTTCTGCCACTAGTACTGGCTGTTGGAATGTTGTTAAGCCAATTGTAACTGTAGCTTCATGCAATCCAAGAATCAGGATCCTTTTTTTTATTTGCAGACTCCAGAATTAAATTGGGTGGTGGTGAAAGCCTACAGTGTGCTACGATGTTCGGCTTCACGATAGTATGACTTAATCCTGTATCCACTACCATCTCACATTCACGGCCGCATATTTTTCCCGGTACTACCAAGCTCTCTCCAGGATGTGGCAGCCAGTTTGGTCTTATACGTGGGTCTTGGTAGCACCCAGCCAGCTTGAAGTTGAAGTTTTCCTGGTTCCTTGGATCTCTTAAAGGCTTGGGGCATTGACGTTTAAGGTGCCCCTCCTCATTGCAATTCCAGCATTGCAATGGTCTTTTAGGTTTCCTCGCTAAATAATGATTCAATCTTCTTTAGGCGATCTTCGAGATCACTTTCCGGAGTTCTGATTTGTCTTATTCGTGTCTGCCTTCTAGTTGCTTAAAAAGTTGCCTCATACTCTAGTCCATGGGCCAAAGCTTCTGATATACTTTTATGATGAGCCATCCTTAGAGCGTGGTTAGTATCTGGATCTCGAACTCCGTCAATAAAACAATTTATAGAAATTTGTTCTTGGAACTCTGTTGGGGCTGAAGGGTAAGCCAGATTTACTAATCGAGCAACATCGGCCTCAAACTGTTGGAGCCCTTCCTCGGGTTGTTGTCTTCTAGATTTCAATTGAGCCTGGTACACTTGTTGTAGATGGGCTTCACCGTATCTCATCTCTAAGGTACGCACCAGTACGTCAAAATTGAGCTGATCCTCGGATGGCACCATTCTTAATATATCTGTAGCTTCTTCTCTAAGGCTTAGCTTAAGATTGATTGCCTTTTCTTCGTTATCCCAGCGATTTCCCCTAGCAGCGGCCTCAAATTGATTCAAATAGGTACTCCAAGCTTCTTTGCCGTTGAATTTTGGTGGCTTTACTTTCATCATTGTTTGCATTCCAGGATCGGGATGAAGAGGAGTCCGTTTTACTTTCATCTCTTGAAACGTTCTCCTTTTCTCCTCCTCTTCTCGTTCTTGGATCTTTTTTTGTACTTGCCCCAATTCTTCTTCTACTGTTGCTTCAAAGTTAGTCATTAATTGTTTCTGATTCTTCTTCAGATCTTCTTTAAGTTGTAAAACTCGATCCTCTTGTTTTCTGTCTCGTTCCTCCTGCTCCTTTTTAATATTATCTTTTAAATTAAGTAAGTCATCTTTCATGGTCCTTATCAGGGCTTCATTTTCCTTCTTCAGGTCAGATTTAATTGTCTTTAGTAAATCTTCCTGTTCTTTGTCTCGCTCTTCTTGTTTACGGTCTCGTTCTTCTTGTTCTACTTTTTGCTCTTCAAACTTCCTTAATAGCAGCTCCATCAATTTCTCGGTCTCCATTGTGGCCTGACTTCTTGTTAAAGGCATCCACTAAAATGAGCTTCCAAATATCCTTTACTTCTGACACCAATTGTAACGAAATTCGGGAACACACTTTTATTGTCAACGTCAAAAACACTAACCTAACTCGCCTTGACTGTCGTTTAATTGTTTCCAAGGTAAAAACTGACTAAACAATTAAAACTGAATAAATAGTCACGAATCGCGTCCTTTTTATAACCCAATGGAACAGTTTCGAAATATTTAGAATTATCTTCATTGTTTTTGCCCAAAGAGACCAATATAATTTTAGGACAATACAAATTCTAGAAAATTAGAACTACAGGGATTTACAATAATATAAACTAAATAACCTAAACGTAAGTAGAACCCAAAAGAAACCCTACGAATCAACTTTAACTACAGAATACTAATAAAATTGTACAAGAATTAGCAGAATAATTAACGTATTTACATTTTCATAATAATATATTATGAATAAACTATATAATAACTATATTTACTATTTGAAGAATTTTCTCGTACTCTAAAGATATCCAAATGTCTTCAAAATTATAGGATAGGGCCTATTTTTCTGTACGGAATACTCACTGGACCAATCATAGTTGCAGAAATCACTCTGGTGTTGAGAAACTCTCGTCCCTAATCCGTTTAAAAAATAATTATCCCACAAAATTCCAGGTGTCACTTTTATGAAATCCCAGGCAGCACAAACACACTGCATGCATATACCTAGAATACAACCTAGACGTATTCAAGACAAGTTGCCTCATTTACTACTCAATAAGACCATTATTTGAAAGTATAGTATATTGGGGTTATAATAAATATATGGTGATACCATTCCACCAACCTCTCTAAAAATTATTCCAAACTGTATTTTCTGAAATGAAAATTAACACCGTGAATGTAATGGACACTATAAACCATTGACATTGAGAAACAAACTACTGTGTAGCAAATACCATGTTTTAATATTTCTTCTCAATGGGTTTTAAAGTCCCATTAGATTTAACAGATAACAATACAAATACTTTAAACGCAATTTTAAATAAATATTGATCTTGAAAACCTTTAAAAACGTATTTCGAATTTCTTTGTATTTGTCAAAATTTCTATTATTGGTACTAATGGAAATATTGATGTACACTTAAAGTGTAGGTACCGTATAGATGAAAAATTTAACGAAAACTCTAAGACACACATTACCAACTGTCATTTTACGAAATTATTTAGCTAAGTGGGCTTAGTTAATTGACGATACCTTATAAATGCAAGAAATAATACAGAAGAATTACCAGTGGATCAAAAAGACGTATTTACAATAAGTAGTATATTTTTCTGCTCTAGTGGAACTATCTTCTTTTACTCTAAAGATATATTACTAAATGTTTTTAAAATTATTTTTTGTGCGTATTTTTCTCTACAAAATACTCACTCGACCAATTTTATTGTAGTTGCAACAATCACTCTTTTATGGGGAAACTCGTGTCTCTAATCCCTGTAAAAAATCACTTTTAGTATTACCACAAAAATCAAAAAAGTGTTACTTGAATGAAATCCATGAAATCCAGTCAGCACAAACACATTGCATGCTTATATCTAATTGTTATATTTACGGGACATTGCAGGTCACCATAAAACATATGACAGGAATACCTTTTAATTTTCTGTTGCATATACTGAGAATATTTAACTCATACACCTGCAATATTTTTCATCTTTCAAAATATATCTCAAGCATATCTAATGCTATTTATAGAGAATATCAATTTAAAAAGCATCAATCTGAATATCTCGCAAAATATAAGAGATGGAAAAATGCGCTTTGGACTAACTATTATAGAGGTTGGAAAAACTAGTACCACCATATTTTTGTTTAGAGGTTAGCGATCCCTAATCGCCTCCTACCCCAAAATCATATTTAAATAGAACAACTCTCTTTTGTCATATCCTAAATTATAGTCGACGATACCTTTCAAATGCAAGAAATGCAACGGAAAAAATACCAATGGATCAACAAGACGTATTCAGAATAAGTAGTATATTCTTCTATTCTAAAGATATAATACTGTTACTAAAGTGTTTTCAAAATTACAAAATTTTCTTGTGCCCATTTTTCTCTACAGAATACTCACTGAACAAATTGTAGTTGCAAAAATCCCTCTTTAACTCTGGTCCCTAATCCGTTTAAGAAATATTTACTCATAATATTGCAAAATATTCAAGGAAGTTACTTGAATGAAATCCCAGACAGCACAAACTATTTAATTGGCATATTTAATATTCATATATGAGGAATACCTTTTGAATTTTTATGATCTATGCTAGCCATTTCTGTTGCATATATTGGGGATATTTAATTCATACGCCTGAGTTGGAAAAACTCCTTTGCATAGAATCCTGCCTTTTTTTAATTAATTTAATGGAGATTTAATTTCTTATTCTTTTACTAAAGACAAATTTCGTCCATCGAGATTCTTTTGCAATACAAATCAAAAAAATACCAGTTACTTAGTATAAATTAAGAACATTTGTATATAAAGGTATTGAGAAACAAACTGCTGTGTAGCAAATACCATGTTTTATTATTTCTTCTAAAAAGGTTTTAAAGTGTCATTAGGTTAAAGAGAATAATAAAGCAAATTAAAGTGCAACTTTAAATAAACGTTGATTTTGTACAAATAATTAACAGACAATTATACAAACCTATATAATTGTCTAATATCAGTCGATTTTATTTTTATTTGTCAAAGTTTGTATTTTTGTAGCACTGATGGAAAGACTGGGGTATACTTACACACATTAGCAACTGTAATCCTACATACTTATTTGACTAAGTGTTAGCTAATAATACCTTTTAAAGGCAAAATATGAAACGGAAGAATCACCAATGGTTCAACAAGATATATTAGACTAGTTATAGATTATATTAGTATCATCAGTAACTTATATAAAATACGTAATTAAAATAAGTATAAAAAAAAAATTGGCAGCTAAATTACTACGAATGCATTTCATATCTATATAAATTATAGTTAAAAACTTATAAAGTTACACTAATATTTATATAAATAACAATCTATTATGTAAAGTTTTCAAAGCTAATAATGACTACCACTATGTCTACACTATCACCGATGGATTTTTTAGACGGCCTGAAGAACAACAAGACTCTGACGAGATTCTTATCACAATCTCTGTAAGTATAGGGTTAAATAGATTTTACTATGTTTTAACTTTTAGTAGTTCTATCTACCTATATATTTATAATAGTATTTAAAATATAATTCCTTACGAATTTAAAAATATTGGGTGTCTAACTAACGGTCTATTCACAAGTGTCTGTCACGTCTCAGTTCTCTAAGGGTGACCGCTGTTCATCAGTCAACAATTTTCTTTTGATTAACGATTTTTTTCAGTTTAATACTAGTCTTAATTGACGATAAACTCAAAAGAAGAAATAAGTAGATAATGGGTTATTGATAAATAAAATTAAACTCGTCCAGGCAGTCAGGGTTATATTTTATTTAAAGTTTTCGAAGAAATGTAAAATTGCATTGGTTCAGTTGCCTGAAATCAGAAAACTGAGGTTGTTATGATATAAATAATAGTCCGACAAGACTAGCCGGTTAACAGGGACTATTTCTAGGGAGTTGAGTTTGTTCGACAGTCTTGATTTAAAAGTTCTAAACAACAAGAACAACTCCCTAGATCTGATAGGTTCCATAAACCCTGTGGAATTTAAATGATAAAAAAAAACCTATCAGGTCGGCTTCGTGGGTTCTCTGTATGGTCAGTTGTCTCAGTCACACTCACTCACTCAGTATTAAAACACCTTTATTTATTTAAATAGGATGATTATTAAGGTTATCATCTTATTTGGTCAGAGACAATGAGTCAATTAAAGTTGTAAGGCAAACAAAATCTACATGGTAAGTAAATACAGTTAAATATACATGATGGTATTAAAAATGTAAACAAAAATAAATAAAAGATATATTTATTTTTACTTGGTATTTGGTACCTGAATTCGTCAGTGATCACTTCGGAAGCATTACATAATAATACATAACGTTGAAGTATTTTAATTTACATAATTATAAGATAAATATAGTTACTTAAGTTTTAAAAGATTAAAATAAGAATGTGACAATAAATTCATGTTAAATCATACAAAGAAATCAAAAGAATATAGTTAAGGTCAATTGAAAAGAAAAAAAAAGACTAGTAAGCTTACAAGTCAAGTCCCATGGTGTTCTTCTTTCGTGGCCGAGAGCCCGCGATGGGCTATTTCTCACCACATAGGGCTTAAGGCATGATGTGGGTTGACGGGGCTAAGGGAGGCAAAATTATCTGCTTTTAGGCTTCAGGGCGAAATCCTCATCACTGCTGGGTCATGGCTGGCGGTTTACAACTTCATTTTTAAGGAGCGCTAAGAGAGATTTCTCAATGGAAACACGAAACACCATATAAAATGTCACCAACGGTGAAAACTACTTTCGAGGTTTCGAGAGGCATCAAAACACTAAAACTCGCGGAACTGCTTAAGTAGTAGACCAAAAGACCGAAGATTGAGGAACTTCGCTCGTTACTTTATGGGTTTAGCCGCTATGGGCCAACCAAAACCCATACATAAATCATTAATAAGCAAACCATAGAGTGCCTAGTAGAAAGTACAAATACGGACCAAATCGTAATAATTCGACACGTCCGCTTTAGTAAACCGGTTGACCAATTCAATTGCCGTGAAATCTTCTCCATGCACCGCATATTGTAAACAATAACAAAGAATTAAAATGGTGATAATATTGATAGTGGTTCAGTGAAAAATATTGGCGAATTCCATTAAGAGTCGAAGGAAATTGTAATTATAGTGGGTGTCTCAGTCAGCAGTCTCGTACTTATAAAGTTTTGAAAGAAAAATTTAGAACAAAGTCATTTTTAAATATTTTAATCAAATGAATAAAAGTTAGGATTCTCCAGATCCCGTCTAAAGCGTAATTAATCTTGCAACAAGATATCCAATTTCCTGGAATGAAAAGAAAATTTTTTCCAGACAGTCAATGATATTTATCCTTTAAAGTTGCTAATGAAATCAGAATAATGACGTATTCAATTGCCTGGAATAAAACAAAAATTCTTCCAGGCAATCAGGATTGTTTTTTATTTAAAGTCTCTAAAGAAATTTGGAAATGCACCGGTCCAGTTCCGTGAAATAAAGACTAAACTCGTCCAGGTAGTCAAAGTTATTTTTCTTTCAAAGTTTCTATTAGTAAATCAGAAGACTGACGTGCCCAATCGTTTGAAATAAAAAGAAAATTCTTCCAGGCAGTCAGGATTATTTTTTGTTTAAATTTTTTGAAGAAATTTAAAACTGCATTGGTTCAGTTGCCTGAAATCAGAAAATTATTGAGGTATCCAATTACCTGGAATAAAAAGAAAATTCCTTGAGGCAGTCAGGCTTATTTTTTATTTAAAGTTTTCGAAGAAATTTAAAATTGTACGGGTTCAATTGCCTAAAATAAAGACTAAACTCGTCCAGGTAGTCAAAGGTATTTTTCCTTTAAAGTTGCTAAGAAAATCAAAAAATTGATGCGTCCAATTGCCTGAAATTAAAAGAAGATTCTTCCAGGCAGTCAAGGTTATTTTTACTTAAAGTTTTTGAAGAAATTTAAAATTGCATTGATTCAGTTGCCTGAAATAAAAATTAAACTCGTTCAGATAGTCAAAGTTATTTTTCCTTTAAAGTTTCTAAGAAAATCAGAAGATTGGCGTGTCCAATTGCCTGGAATAAATTGAAAAAAATTCTTCCAGACAGTCAGAGTTATTTTTTATTTAAAGTTTTTGAAGAAATTTAAAATTGCATTGGATCAGTTTCGGGAAATGAAGACTCAATTCATCCAGGTTAGGGTTTCCAGACTGGGATCCTGGGGTCCCGTTTCTGTCTCAAGTTTGTTTTTAGACTTTTTAGTTAGGTAGTAGGTACCTAGGTATGTAATATGTAATACGTAATGTACAAATGTACTGAAAATGTTTTTAGTTCTGAATTTTTAAATAATTTGTTTTCAGTTAACTGCATTTTTATTTGCTCGGGATACTGTTATTACTGTTAAATATTTTATTTAAAATATAATTAGTCCCGGAGGATTTTTATCCCCGGATTTTAAAACGGGATCCCGATCCCGAAAACTGGAATTTCTAATCCAGGTAGTCAAAGTTATTTTTCCTTTAAAGTTGCTAAGGAAATCAGAAAATTGACGTGTCCAATTGCCTGGAATAAAAAGAAAATTCTTCCAGGCAGTCAGGATAATTTTTTATTTAAAATTTTTGAAGAAATTTAAAAATGCACTGGTTTAGTTGCCTGAAATAAATATTAAACTCGTCCAGGTAGTCAAAGTTATATTTTCTTTAAAGTTTCTGAGGAAATCAAAAGACTGATGTATCCAATTGCCTGGAATAAAAAGAAAATTATTCCAGGCAGTCAGAGTCATTTTTTATTTAAATGTTTTGAAGAAATTAAAAAATGCACTGGTCACGTGAAATAACGACTAAACTTGTCCAGGCAGTCAAAGTTATTTTTCCTTTAAAGTTGCTAAAGAAATCAAAATATTGACGTATTTAGTTGTCTCGAATAAAAGAAAATTCTTCCAGGCAGTCAGGGTTATTTTTTATTTAAAGTTCCTGAAGAAACTTGAAAATGTACCGATTCAACTGCCTGAAATAAAGACTAAACTCGTCCAGGTAGTCAAAGTTATGTTTCCTTTAAAATTTCTGAATAAATCAGAAGACTAACGTGTCCAATTGCCTGGAATAAAAAAAAAATTATTCCAGGCAGACAGGATATTTTTTTATTTAAAATTTTTGAAAAAATTTAAAATTGCATTGGTCCAGTTACCTTCAATAAAAATTAAACTCGTCCAGGTAGTCGAAGTTATTTTTCCTTTAAAGTTGCTAAGGAAATCAAAACATTGACGTATCCAACTGCCTGGAATAAAAAAAAAAATTTCTCCAGGTAATCAGGGTTATCTTTTATTTAAATTTTTTGAAAAAATTTAAAATTGCATTGGTTCAGTTGCCTTAAATAAAGATTAAGCTCGTCCATGATAGTCAAAGTTATTTTTCTTTTAAAGTTTTTAAAGAAATTTAAAATTGTACAGGTTCAGTTGCCTGAAATAAAGACTAAACTCGTTCAGGTAGTCAAAGTTATTTTTCCTTTAAAGTTGCTAAGTAAATCAGAAAATTGATGTGTCCAATTGCCTGTAATAAAAAGAAAATTTTTCCAGGCAGACAGGGTTATTTTTTATTTAAAGTTCTTGAAGAAATTAAATAATGCACTGGTCTAGTTGCCCAAAATAAAGACTAAACTCGTACAAGCAATCGAAGTTATTTTTCAATTAAAGCTTATACATATAACAGACTTTATAAGTGACAAATTAGTCTAAGAGCAGTGGAGAGAGCATAGAGAACGGCTATGTCAGAGGGGCATCTCCAAACAAAATTCTTGATAATAATTTAATTTTAAAGATAAATTTGCAACAACTGATGGCCTATTTAAGTGAGCCAATTTTTAGTAATAGAACTGATAATAAATACATTGGTAGAAGCTAAGTCAGACAACAAGAAGCTAAGAAAAACACCTTGTCGGTTAGATGCAAAAAAGGGTGTTTGCAGTTATTCCAACTACATCATTAAGGATCTTGATGATTTTTTAAGTAAAATCTCATTCTAAAAAAAAGCAATTTGTTGATGAAAGTGTTACAATGTTGGCAACACCGCTAATGCAACCTGTTTTCCATATTTCCAAAATGACACAAGCAAGCATACCGTGCGACATCTTTGGAGAGGCATGGAAGGTTAGTGAATCTTACGGAATAAATTCTGCCCAGTATATAAGAGGTCGCGTCGCCGCTAGGGGGCCAGTTGACAGTTTAGTTCGCAATATTGGCGCAATATTTAAATCGGTAGTCGTAAGTGATCGTGCTTAGCTGTGTAAATAGGTAGTAAGTTGGACGGGCTTTAGTCCAGTGACTTTAAGTCCTATGTGAAAGTTGTTTTATGTTAATTCACATTTTACTTTTTCCATATGTTAAGATCAATTGCAACTTCTGTAAGTAATATGAAATATAGGTTCGTAAATTATTGTTTTTTTTAAATATCATTAGCATAGCTTTTTAATAATAAAAAACTTGCTAAATTTGCTGTATTTAGCATAAAGTAGTCCGCAAAGGGGATGTTATAAAAAGTATTGGTGTATAATAATGCGTATTATATTTTTTTCAAAATTCAAGGGTACGCTAGTGCAATGAACCGTTTTTTGCTATTCTATAGTGATTAACAATTTTGTTGTAAAAATAAGTAAAACTCATTAAATGCAGTTAATAGTTTATTATTTTTTGCGTCACAAACTTTATACATTTTTCCAAAATTTCTCGGACATGCTTTAGCGCCTCGAAGTCCAGTCCAATCAATTCTACTTCCATCAATTCTTATCTCCTCAGTTATGTTCTTTTTTATCTCGTTCAATGTGCGGGGTTTGTTAAAATATACTATAAACTTTAGGTACATCTATAAAAAATAATCTACAGCTGTTAATTCAGAAGAATGTGCTGGCCAAGCAAGATCTCTATTTCGAGAGAAACTAAGCTCTTATTGCTCCCTAAAAACTGCATAACTACCCTAGTGGTACGACTAGTTCCTTCATCCTGTTAAAACTATAATTCGTCATGTTCAACTCTCAATCTACGTAATTCGAAAGTAAGAAATGTTTCAAAGTTATGATTATAGTTCGATTGTTCTTTTGCGGTAATAAAAAAACGGTCCCAAAAATTCAACAATGTTTTTAACATATAAAGGTTTTTCATGCAACTGTTCTTCTGCATACGAATATCTAAAGCTTCAAAACCCGATAAACAAAAATGAGCTTCATCCGACATAATTAAATTATTGGTCAACAATATACAAATTTCCTACAAAATGCAAGTCTACTAGATGGAACTTGTGGAAATAAGTGTTGCGCAATCTGCATACGATAGCAAACATATCAGTCATAAACAGAACTCCCCCATCCATTCACGTGTGGGGCAGTAAAGCGTTAAAATATGTCACATTCCAGTGCCGTACCCTGTATATGTATTTACAAATGTTTCCTCACCAAATTCTGTCATCATATTGCTTTGGAAGCCGTGTCGCTATTTCCACTTAATATTTTTAGAAATTCAAAAGAAAAGTTTGGCAAAAGAGTCAATAATTAGTAAGTAACTTGTAAATTGCTAAATCTCAAAACAGTTTTACCACTTATCAAATACTGGGCATTTAATATATTTTCTTAATATCATGAAGTAACCTAGTCTGGTTTCCTGACAATAACTGGCAAATTGGGATCAAGCCGTATCTGATTAGAACACATTTGAACCTACTGATAAGTCAACTCAACGTTAAAGTTGGGATCTCCGAGTTGCAAATTATCAGGAACCTGCGCAGACAAAAGTACGCGTTCTAGCAAAACTAATCCAGGATTCCCACTGCCTGTCAGCTGTTCTAGCAATAAGAAATTTCAGTTTGGAAATTAGTTTTACACCACTGAAAGAAGTCTATTCCGTACGTATACTATAGTAACGGCGTTATGTGAATCTAACCTTAGCTACCGTAACACACCGCACAAGAAAGAGAGAGAGAGAATGAAAACGATCGTTATCGGTGAGAGGAGAGTGCAGGGGTGTAAGCGAACTTACGTGTGACTAGTTTTTCTCAATTTGTTTATTATTTATTTTCACATTAAAGTCCTTTACAGCCCTATTATTATGTCAATTACCAAACTTTTATCCTAACCCGTACTACTGACCCAGTTTTGCGTATGTTCCACTTGATGAAAATCGATACAAAGGTTCGAGGTCATTTCAAGTTTTAGCGTTGCGATATACTTAGTACTGATTCTCAGTCATATACACATGCCTTGTCATATGTCACTCGGTTAAATGACGTTTTTAGTAAAATTCTTGCATAAACTACAAAAAAAACCCTGGAAGGACAAAAGCTTTCTTATAATCACCGATATTATAGGTGTATAAAAAAGGTTTTAAACGAAAATAGATAAAAAGATTTATCTCAACCATAAGGGTTTTTCAGTAAAGAAAGTTTCGAGAACGGATACAACGTGACTACCAAATTTTACTTTATTATAACAGCATTTAAAGGATTTTAAGAAGTAATCACTTGGCGGTGTTAATAAATGTTGATGATACTTCTTTAAGACATAATTAAGTTAAAAAGAGCCCCAAAATTAAGCCATTTAGACGAAAAACCCGAAAAGGTCTTCACAGGTGTGCCTTTCACTTGCCCCCAAAGTAAAAAAGAAGAAACCTTCATTCAAGCAGACCTTTTTCTATATCGGAAAGTTAGTTAGAAACTCTTTAAACCATAATCTAATAAATAACACTGATATTAACGTCCCTTTTATAAAATTTATTTACTTTCATATCTCCAAAATGTTAACTGGCTATATACCAAACATCAAAATTTGTTTTAAATCACTTGCCATGCATTTAGTCAATACCAAACAAAAAATTCCCTATACTGATCTTAGTGGAGAGTAACGCCTTAGCTCCACCTATATTGATAAATAATACGTAAAGTTAAAACTAGAAAATAAGAACTTCTTAATCATTTTAACAGATGTTTTTTCGGTTTAAATATATAGCTTAGTAAGCATTTTCTATTTCAAATAACAGCCAAATTATTCATAAATTTAAAAACAACAACCATCACAAAACTAGCTTATCTGAAAAAGTTTAAATTGAAAACGAAATAAAACAAAATTTGCAATGTTCAAATTTAATCTCATCCAGCAGTAATATTAATAACTCAATTTACATAAAAAAACTTTTTATGATTAATGCGTCCCTCCTAAAAACTTTATTGATCCGGCAATAAAGAACGATGCATAACATTTTCTATTAATACCCCTTTTATAATTTAGTTTGTTTTACTAATGTTCTTTATAAAAAAAAGTTTAAAGTGTGTCAAGGTTTTGTAGTTGAAATGTAGTTATAATATTAAATTAAATAAATTGATCACACTAATCGAAACTTACTTCGACCTACTCGACACTTATTAGGCGAAGTAGGTCTTGATTGGTAGATGAATTTTCAAACAAAAGGCATTTATGTAACGGTGGTGTACGAGTTTTTGTTGTTTCGTCTGAAATAATCTAAATATTTAGTTTTAATAATTTTCACGTTTTTTGTAGACTTCTGAGATGATAGTTTACGGCCAATAACAGCATAATCTTTCTTACGCTGAATACCTTTTATAATATGACTTTTCCTATAGTCAAATCGACGGTTCAACATTGGCTGTAAATGTTGAACCGTTTGTGTACTTTATTTGCAATTCGCAATATTTCAAAATCGAGCCATTATGTTAAGTTATTTTTCTTAAGGAAATCTTTTAGGTACAGTGTGTTCTAGCTTTGCATTGAGAGCAGCAGAATTGGATTTCCTTATCCATCGGCTTGGTAATGTAGCTGATTAAAACAAGACCAGGTTTAAAATTAAAAAAAAAATGCGATAAAACAAATCAATACGACCTTCATGCCCGAAAATGAAAAATTTTAAGATTTAGAGGTCGATATCTCGGCTTCTATGGGTCGCATCATGACAATTTCAACGGTTTTGCCTTAGTTTTTTCATTCTGAATTCAACAAGACCATCCGCAAGGTCGTACCTCATATATTAGCTGAGATATCGCACTTTTGGTGCCCATTTTTAACCTCAAAAACGAGGTCGAAAAATGACTTTTTTCAAATTTTCAAAGCGCTCTCATTCAGTTAGTTCTGCTCGAATCCCATTATAACCCGGTGTTTTCGTGGTGTGGGTGATGAGAGGAAGCCTATGGTATAGTTGGTTCGATTTCCAAAAAAATCAATTTTTGGTGAAAAAAATCGATACAGGAGGGTATACCCGAAAAATGAAAAATCTCAAACTTTGGAGGTCGATATCTCGGCTTCTATGGGTCGTATCATGAAAATTCCAACGGTTTTGTCTTAGTTTTGTCATTCTGAATTCAACGAGACCATCTGCGAGGTCGTATTTCATATATTAGCTGAGATATCGTACTTTTGGTGCCCACTTTTGGCCTCAAAAACGAGGTCGAAAAATGACTTTTTCCAAATTTTCAAAGTGCTCTCATTCAGTTAGTTCTGCCCGAATCCCATTATAACCCAGTATTTTCGTGATGTGGGTGATGAGAGGAAGCCGCTGGTATAGTTAGTTCGATTTCCGAAAAATCAATTTTTGGTGAAGAAAATCGATACAGGGGGGTATACCCGAAAAATGAAAAATCCCAAACTTTGGAGGTCGATATCTCGGCTTCTATGGGTCGTATCATGACAATTCCAACGGTTTTGTCTTAGTTTTGTCATTCTGAATTTAATGAGACCATCCGCGAGGTCGTACCTAATATATTAGCTGAGATATCGTTCTTTTGGTGCCCATTTTTGGCCTCAAAAACGAGGTCGAAAAATGACTTTTTTCAAATTTTCAAAGTGCTCTCATTCAGTTAGTTCTGCTCGAATCCCATTATAACCCGGTGTTTTCGTGATGTGGGTGATGAGAGGAAGCCGATGGTATAGTTAGTTCGATTTCCGAAAAATCAATTTTTGGTGAAGAAAATCGATACAGGGGGGTATACCCGAAAAACGAAAAATCCCAAACTTTGGAGGTCGATATCTCCGCTTCTATGGGTCGTATCATGACAATTTCAATGGTTTTGTCTTAGTTTTTTCATTCTGAATCCAATGAGACCATCCGTGAGGTCGTGCCTCATATAGTAGCTGAGATATCGTACTTTTGGTGCCCATTTTTGGCCTCAAAAACGAGGTTGAAAAATGACTTTTTCCAAATTTTCAAAGTGCTCTCATTCAGTTAGTTCTGCTCGAATCCCATTATAACCCGGTGTTTTCGTGATGTGGGTGATTAGAGGACGCCGCTAGTATAGTTAGTTCGATTTCCAAAAAAATCAATTTTTGGTGAAAAAAAATCGATACGGGGGGGTATACCCGAAAAATGAAAAATCCCAAACTTTGGAGGTCGATATCTTGGCTTCTATGGGTCGTATCATGAAAATTCCAACGGTTTTGTCTTAGTTTTGTCATTCTGAGTTTAATGAGACCATCCGCGAGGTCGTGCCTCATATAGTAACTGAGATATCGTACTTTTGGTGCCCATTTTTGGCCTCAAAAACGAGGTCGAAAAGTGACTTTTTCCAAATTTTCAAAGTGCTCTCATTCAGTTAGTTCTGCTCGAATCCCATTATAACCCGGTGTTTTCGTGATGTGGGTGATTAGAGGAAGCCGCTGGTATAGTTAGTTCGATTTCCAAAAAAAATCAATTTTTGGTGAAAAAAATCGATACGGGGGGGTATACCCGAAAAATGAAAAATCCCGAACTTTGGAGGTCGATATCTTGGCTTCTATGGGTCGTATCATGAAAATTCCAACGGTTTTATCTTAGTTTTGTCATTCTGAATTTAATGAGACCATCCGCGAGGTCGTGCCTCATATAGTAACTGAGATATCGTACTTTTGGTGCCCATTTTTGGCCTCAAAAACGAGGTTGAAAAATGACTTTTTCCAAATTTTCAAAGTGCTCTCATTCAGTTAGTTCTGCTCGAATCCCATTATAACCCGGTGTTTTCGTGATGTGGGTGATTAGAGGAAGCCGCTGGTATAGTTAGTTCGATTTCCAAAAAAATCAATTTTTGGTGAAAAAAATTGATACGGGGGGGTATACCCGAAAAATGAAAAATTCCGAACTTTGAAGGTCGATATCTCGGCTTCTATGGGTCGTATCATGAGAACTCCAACGGTTTTGTCTTAGTTTTGTCATTATGAATTCAATGAGACCATCCGCGAGGTCGTGCCTCATATAGTAACTGAGATATCGTACTTTTGGTGCCCATTTTTGGCCTCAAAAACGAGGTCAAAAAGTGACTTTTTCCAAATTTTCAAAGTGCTCTCATTCAGTTAGTTCTGCTCGAATCCTATTATAACCCGGTATTTTCGTGATGTGGCTGATGAGAGAAAGCCGCTGGTATAGTTAGTTCGATTTCTAGAAAAAATTAGTTTTTGGTGAAAAAAATCGATACGGGGGGGTATACCCGAAAAATGAAAAATCCCAAACTTTGGAGGTCGATATCTCGGCTTCTATGGGTCGTATCATGAAAATTCTAACGGTTTTGTCTTAGTTTTATCATTCTGAATTTAACGAGGCCACCTGCGAGGTCGTACTTCATATATTAGCTGAGATATCGCACTTTTGGTGCCCATTTTTGGCCTCAAAAACGAGATCGAAAAATGACTTTTTCCAAATTTTCAAAGTGCATCATTTCCTTTATTCTGCTCGAATCCCGTTATAACGTGGTGTTTTCGTAAGAAAGGTGATAAGAGCAAGCCGCTAGTACAGTTCGATTTCGAAAAAAAAAACAAATTTTTGGTGAAAAAATTTGATACCCGAAAAATGAGAGATCCCAAATTTTGAAGGTCGATATCTCGGCTTCTATGGGCACTATCGAAAAAATTTTAACGGTTTTAGTTTAGTTTCGTCCTTCCAAATCCAACGAAATTATTCGCAAGGCTATAGCTTTCATAATAGCTGAGATATCGCATTTTTAGTGTTCATTTTTCGGCACAAAAACGAGGTCGAAAAATAACTTTTTCCGAATTTTCAAGGTGCTCAATTTTAAGGTGATTTAATACCTTCCCTTATTTACGATCCGTTAAAAATGAACGAGACATATATTTTTTTAAATAAAAACTTTATTGGTATCGTGGGACCTTACTGACTCTTACAGTGTGTATTCTCACAAAACGGTAGCTGCACGTACGAGCGTCAGGTACCAACTAAATTCGTCACCAATTTACGAAACTACTAAAGCGCCAAGGCGATGTTGCCAATTTTTACAATTTGACGCCTAAATATGTGTGTTTGGGTTTAGCCAGGACCTTGTCGTACCAGTTTAAAAGGTTAAAAAATTAAAGAAATATCCTAGGAAGTTTTTTTTGTAGCATTTCTCCACTATAATTTAGAATGGTTTGTTGTACTAGTCCAATAGTAAATTATATGCTAACTTTTCCCTTTTTTTACTAGGTTACTATTTTGTTTCTTTAAAAAAGTTTCTATTTTTTAACGGCGCGGCGGTAGGATTTTTTATTTGTTAGAATTGGTACATAAATAGTATATGGGCACAAAGATAAAAGCTAGTAGATTCAGAGGTCGCTAAAACTGAATATTGTTAGCACGTAACTTACTAGGGTATTCCTTGGCCAGGCACAAATGCAAAGTTATTGCTTTTATATGAAGAATCCATCTGTAATACAAAAAAAAAATCTAGAGCAATCGAGACAAAGAAGGCCAGTTAAATGCTTCTAAATTGCCAGCTTGAAGAGCGTCCAATCTAAAAAAACCAGTTAAGAGAAAAATCCTCCTGGAATTTATCCCGCGCCTCCCCAGTTTGACTTCCCCACTAAAAAAGGGTGCGTGTTGCATGCTTCTATCGTGGCTTGCTCCTCCCCTTCACCCCCCTTTCCTTCGCGCCCTCTTTTGAGCCCCGTTAGCCCAGAAAAGTCGCGCCACAAGTGGTAGTGTGCCATGGTGCCGTAGACAGTTGCGGACGACTGTCCACGGGACAAACAACGTTCGCTGTTGCGTCTGCTTTTCCTTTAGTCCTTTTACCGATTGTTTAACAGTTTATCATTTGTTGTCGCTTTCTCTCTTTTAATAACTCCGAGTGTTTATTGTCCCAGTGTATTAGAGTGCGAAAGAGTGCTCCAGAATGTTCGGCGATGTAATATTTTAGCAGTGTAATTTCGTTAATGGTTTGTTTTTTCTCGGATAAGCATTTTTATATAGTTTTTATAATATTTTATTGTTTGTGTTATTAAGAAAGTCTATTCACGCCTCTTTAGTGACTAGAATTTTATATTAACCTATAGTATTACATATGTTTTCTTGTCAAAATATCACACAAATATACACACAAATAATCATATGAAGATTTAAACTCTCTTTATTACACAGAATTATTAATTCAGAGTTGGGAAAATAAAAACATGCTAGCACTCATAATTAATGAATATAACAAAACGGATCTATGTTGGGCCAACAAACTTAAGAAACCACATTGGGATTCGAATAACTAAAGCCAGGTCTACTATTTAATCATTCATCAGTTAATAGAAATGACGATTTTAATAAGGAATAGAGCGAAATTTCATCAAAACGCACTAAAAACTAAAATGTGTTTTAAACATAAGACACTTTGTTAAATAGGCTACAGCACGATCTGGAATTGAATTTTTAAAGTGACATATCACATTTTATATGGACCAGACCAGATTTTACGGACAGAAATAAAAATTTATTATTGTTGACTCAAGCTTGGCACATGTTCAAAAAACTAATAGATATGTTCACGAAAATTTAATCATAAAGTTTATACTCTGTAAAATGATCGAAAAACCTACTTACACATTATATAAATTATGTTATCCTATAACAAAAACACAATTAAAAACCAACATTTCTCATTTGAATCCTAGTAGTGCGCCCCGATTGGTGGTGACGTCATATTCTCTATCGATTAACTCCCGCCAAGCTGTCTATTGTTGTTTTTACCTGCCTAACTCTCTTTCAAAATGTTTGTTTCAGTTTTAGCAATTATTGTCGTATTCAGAGAGTTAAGTAGTACGTATGTCGTTTTATTTTCTGTTTTTGATTAAATAAAGACATTAATGAACAACAGGCGAATGGAGCCAAGACAAGCCTATTAAAAGGTTATATAGGATGTTCAGTTGGGGGATTCCACTATCTATAACTCAAAAACCGTTAACCTCAGCCAATTAGGAAAGAAATTATTGATGTAACTGTTCTCCTGAGAGATGAGCTGGACTATCCAGTTTTGGAACAGCACGGATTCCTTTCACTCTAGCTTACTTAATAATGTGCATAATTATGGCATTAGTGTAAACCTTGGATGGGGATTTGGCCATGCAGTGGGATAATTCTGGATGCAAGTCAGTTATATGCCAGTGAAAGATGTTTATTTTAGATGCCCTCGTAGCTTTAAAGGTGCGTTTAATTACAGAAGGTTTGACTCTGTTCTTGGATCATTCAAGATAAATCCTTTCCAAGCATAAGCAGGTGAATCGTAAATGTTTTTGATAGATAGCAAGGTTGAATTGGATTGACACATTTATTAAACAACATGAACACTTAAAACCTTTTTTTTATTTAACATATCACGCATCAAACTCTTCGAAATTGGACAATATTGTTGATATCTTCTGCACCACTCTGGTTTAATTTCAGTAGCATCAATCCCCAACTTCAACAGTCAATATCATTGGATCAACATCCTTTCTTCTACTTCTGAGTAGTTTGGGGTTAGTACAGAGGGTTTCCTCATTAGCAGCTGCCCTAGACCACAATTTATTATCAACTGAAGTAGATCCAGCTTGTTCTGTCCAGAGATCAGTTATGCCACCTGTTTCCTATAAATATTAAAACACTTAAATTAAATATTTGAAAAATGACCCAATAACAGGTGCTTACTAGCAATTTTTCTTGCCCATTACCATCCTTGGCATGGTGGGGTACACACAGTAATTTTGAGAGCAGACCCAAGAAGCAAAAAAAAATTAGGTGGCACTGTAATTACTCAGTAAGATATTGTAACCTTTGCTAAGTAATGTCGTTAAAACATTCAAGTTACCAGACATATCCCACACTAGGCTCGTGACATTTTCCTATTTTATCAGGTCAGTTCTCCATAAAATCGCCGAAATATCTTTGCTAGCTTTGCTGCATAGGCGTGAGGCAACTTCAGTCTGGTAGTAACCCCATAGCTTCAGGAAATCGGTTTTTGTTCCAAATTGAGCCAGCATATCACCATATACATCTGAAAAATATTAGACTTTATTAGTCCAAGCTCATTCGTGGAGCAGTACTCACTTTCCAGTAAATCACATCACAATCTCCTTTAGAAGGCACAAACTGACCACAAGATACTCCAGGGTATCCAGTTAAAACAAGTGATTGCTCCTTTCTGCTTTTTCCACATGAGCTAGACTGTCCAGCTCTGGAACACCTCGGATTTACTCTGGCATACTTAATATTGTGCATAATTGTGGCATTAGTAGGCTCCATAGTAGGATAATTCTGGTTGGGAAGCAGAGATATAGGGTAAACTATGCGAATATGCCAATATAAGCTCTTCATTTTGGATGAGGTCATAGGTTTAAGGGTGCATTTAACTACAGAAGGTTTGACCAATTTTTTGGATGTATCTAAGGTGACTCCTCTTTAAGCGTAAGCTAAGGAGTCGGAAATAGTTTTGCTGGATAGGATTGATAATAAGTCAATAATTGGTGCGGGTCACTGCTCTATAAAATCACCGGGATATCTTTTCTGAATTGGCTTGAGGCAGCTTTAATCTGGTAGTAACCCCACAGCCTCAGAAAATCGTTTCCCATTTTTTGTATTAACCATCCAGGCCTCATGGTCTAAATACATTTAGAATATTGCTGCTCCTGTGCATTAGCTAATGCTTAAAAAAGAATGATGCTGGAAAAATTACTGCTTTGGTATTTCTGAATTACTACAAGGCTTTTGATACCACCATTCATAAGCTTTTACTAGCCCTTTTCTTACATAGGATTCTCCAAAAAATCGGTACGTGTAAAAATTGTTTAGATGGAAGGTTGCAGTTATTTGTAACATGATCGGGGCAATCTGAATACAGTATAATTTGTACTGGGGTAGTACGAGGATGGATGCTTGTAAAGCAACCCATAAAAGGTGATATGGAGCATTTAGTGAAGACTTCTAAAAAACATAATTTGAGTGTAGATCCAAAAAATTAGCAGTGCTCTACTTTGAAAAAGAAGGACAATTTTTCTAGAGAAAATCGTTTAACTTATTAAATTTATTTACAAAAAAGATGCTTTTTAAAAGGCTACTTGGCACAACGATATTTAACTCCATTTTAAATTGTTCATTGAAATTATAAATAACTGTTAATAAATGTGAATATTTATAATTTTTAAGTTAGTTTCTGTTACTCGCACATTTGCAGTGAAAAGAATAATTATTATGCATAACTTAATTGGATGCAATTTCTTTTGAATAATTTTAAATATCTCTAAACGCTGTAAGAAAATAAATGTACTTAAGCATATATGTAAATGATAATATGAGTTTGTTAAACGACAAATATTAACCAAATATAAAAACTCCTTAGACATTTATACAGTTACAAAAGGATACACAAAAATAAATTGTTTTATAGCTCCCAGTTGCACATCTTAAATTTTTTCTTTATTACAATTATGATTTTTTTTTAACAAGTTAGTTTAATATAGAGCCACTGTGAACTTAAATAATCCAGTTGATTTGAAAAATACATTTAGTCAAAAAAAATTGTATGTAGCTATCCTGTTAAATCTACTTAATATCAAAGTATTTCATAGATAGACAGAAGCACTTTGCATAAAATAGGCAAATTACACATAGCTTAGTAATATTCTTTACCAGAAAATAGCTATGCCTAAACAGTCATAATATTCAGCAAGTAACGTGTCTTTTAACTGAAAATTGAAACTAATCAAGTATTGCGGACATTCTGGACTATATAAATAATTTAAGTGTAAATCCAAATAAATTAGCAGGGCTCTACTTTAGAAAAAGAGAAGGAAAACAAAGGGGAAGCTCCTTACGGGCACTACATTCTTAAAATGTTTAAATTAGGTAAAATTTCTATAGTCCGTACACTACTGCCTTTACTATTCTAGCTCCTAAATAAAATGTTGCTATGTTCAATAATGTATTTTTTTGCTTCATTGCTGCTTTATTCCTTTTATACGAAAGCCAGCAGGAAGAATAAAAGTTAACAGTTTGTCATATATAGAAGGCTTTGAAACAAAGTCTTTTACAATTTCAGTCTATTAATGATAACTCGTAAAATTGCACCACGACCTTTATAAGCAACAAGTTTATCGATCAAGGATTATCAGAAAAAATTAATAGATTTGGCAACGTTGGTATACTTTTAACTTTTCAAGCAATTCATTATCTGTCAGTAATGTCAAAGGGTTTTTGACGTTGTTGACACATACAAGGAGAATATGATTACAAAAAAGCATTTGACATTATTCACAGATGACTATCATTGGAGCCTCAAAAGAGAATATGATCATTTCTAAGTAATTCGCTTGCCTTGATACATTATAATGAAAACTAACATTAAAGTGGTTTTTACGGCAATAAAACCTGATTTTTATCTAACGAAAGAAAATCATTTATTTTTATGATTTATAGTCTCAGGTACGCGGATAAAAATCTTGCTGTGATTATTTTTGGATGCAATTACATGCAGGAACAAAACACCATTTATTTCTACCTAGTTTTGAAGTTTGAAGGACAAAATAACAATCCCAACTAGACACAATGGCGGGACAATGTTGACATAAAATATAGGAGCTGACGTCAAACGGGCTAGCCTCACCGTCATTTTTAGCCTTAAATTAATTTAATTTTTATTTTTTATTTATTTAAGCAGAAATAATGTTTTTAATATACAAATAATGCTGCATGATGAGCTAAAATGGTATCTTTTTATGGCCATATTTTTCACTTTATTCCTGATGATGAGATGCTCTAAAATGTTTCGAAAACTTTTCATATTACGTTAAATATAATTTTAAATGTGTATTTAAAGTAGGCATGCCTGACTAACATTGTGTGTTTAATTATAATATAAAAAAAAATCATTTAAAAACTTCAATTTGTTTACATATAAAATTCCTAGAATATTTTTGACAAGAAAACATATTACTTATAGAATTTTTCTTTTAACAGCAAAGTCAATTTTTATCATTCTAACCATTAAATGACAATCAAAATATTATAATACTTTATTATTTAAATATTTTTGTTAAATACTTTTGTAAATAATAAAAACATCAATGATAAAACAATGAAATAGTGATAAGTGACATCAAATAAACTTCAAGTTCAACGGTAATTGAATTCAAACCATGGTTAACCATGTGGCAAGCGTTTTCAAGATCTATCGAAATTTTGGTGGCATTCTTCGAGTATTATTCAGCCAGGTAACTAAAGAAAATAATTTTAAAATAATTAAGTCTAAATTCGAAATTCCTAAGTTGGTTCTAAAGCAATATCGTTAGTATTTATAGTCGAAAATTGTTTTATTTAAAAAAAGCAGGAATTTACAACGTCAGCTAGAAGTTAGAAAAAATGAAACGGCTCCTTGTATATCTAGGTTGATGTATGTTTTTTTTTTTTTTTTTTTTTTTAAGAAATTATTAAGAGTGGCACTGTATAGCTTCACCTTACATTTAAAACTCCACAGCCAACAACATTTGGAGCTTATGTTATATTTGGTTGAGGAATTAGAACATATTTCCATTCAACTTTCGGATGATTTTGAAGGATCTATATTGCGTTGAACATTTAAACTCCTTCCGTGCATCTGACTATGGGGAAAAAGGCAGCATACCAAAATTGAACATTTTCTTTTGCAGTTTTTGGTATGTGTTCTTGAATCCTACAATATTGTTAGAGTTGCAATATTGCTTCAAGAAGAAGGTTACTGAAACAATTCAACAAGTCAAGAACTATGTCCAATATGTATGATTCCGACGATTTGCAATATTTAGGTCTTTTTATAGCATACAAAAGTTCTGACTTAATGACAATAGAAGATATTTAAGTATGTATTAAGTAATGTACTTTAGATAAAAATGGCCGTTCTCGGTCCTGGAAACCCTAAGGTAAAAGGCCTCTAAACCGAATTAGTAAATGAGCAAGTTGATTCATTAAAAATTAATTTATTTAAATAATTTTTTCTTCAATCCAAATGAAACATACAAAATATAATGTCAAACATATGAATAGTCCCTAAAATACCTTTATTAAATCTTTAAACGATTCCCTAACTATATTAGTATTTTCCGAAGAACACTAAAATCAAAGTTTTAAACCGGATGGCCTAGAATAATAAAACACTCTTTAATTTCTCAAATTTTAAAGTAACAAACATGAAATTTGGCATTTACGTCCGCTAAATGATATTTATTCAACAGCTTTCTAATACTTCCGGTTCAGTCATTTGCACTAAATTCCTACATAATTTATTTATAACACATCTTTTATCCGACAATTTGATTTTATCTTACACTTTTATACGGCAACAAGTCTTTTACCTAATAATAGCCAATATCATTATAATTTAATTCCAAAGGACTTTTAAATCGTGAAATGGAAGTTCCGCTTTGCGCCTCTTTTGTGCGTCGCAGCCCCGATATGCCAGGGGAGCACAAAACGGTCTGGAAATAGTTTCATAGCAACACTCGATATCGCTTCCATCTGTTTACCGGGAACATAGCATGAAAGCAAAACTTTGTAGAGGACGGAGCTAACTCTAAATAAATTGTATTATGGTACTTTTATTAAGTGATCGTCAATTGCGACAAGCAAAGCTAAGCAAAGTGGATTTTCAGTAAGCCGTATTATGAATACAATCGTTTATGCGGGGTGACAATTTAAAAATTTACAATGGCTTTATTCGAGGACCCTTAGGGCATTGAAAGACTAGGGAATTAGTAAACAATAATTTTGTTTAAGTTTAAAATGTGCTTAGAGGCAAGACAGTATTTTGTTTATAAACATATATCAGGCTAAGCGGTATGGTACCGTTAATTTTATAACTTTATCTTAACAAGCTAATAAGAACATTTATTTACCGACCTATTTTTATTTAACAACTCATGATCTTGATCACTTTGAATATTAACTAGAACATTAACTTATAAAGGGTGTTTTTTTGAGAGGTATACAAATTTGAAGTGAAATAAAACAATTAAAAAAAAATTATTGACATGGTATTGGTTTTATTTAAAAGATATTTTTAAAAATGATTTCGGGCATATGAGCGCCAAGGCTGGTTCGAATGTAGCGTAATCTTGAAGTCCGATTTTCGACCACTTTTTCAAGCATCTGGACTCGTATCTCGGCAATAACGCGGCGAATGTTTGCTTCCAAGTGATCCAACGTCTGTGGTTTATCTTTGAAGACATGTGACTTCACATATCCCCAAAGAAAGTAATCCAGGGGTGTGAGATCACACAATCGTGGAGGCCAGTTCACATGTCCATTGCGTGAAATTATGCGATCACGGAATGTTTGCGGCAATAAATTGATAGTGTCACGCGCTGTGTGGCATGTTGCACCATCTTATTGAAACCAAAGCTCTGCCACATCAAGTCGGTTCAACTGAGGAACAAAAAAGTCAGCAATCATGGCTCTATAACGTTCTCCATTGACTGTAACATTCTGGTCGTTATCATCTTTAAAAAAATATGGGCCAATGATTTCTCCTGACCATAAAGCGCACCAAACTGTGACTTTTAATGGATGTAAGGGCGTTTCAACAAAAGCTTCTAGATTTTTTCCACTCCAAATTCGGCAATTTTGCTTATTGACGAAGCCGTTTAACCAAAAATGAGCCTCATCCCTGAACAAAATTTTGGATTGAAAAAATGGGTCAAGCTGAATACTGTTTTTCGCCCATTCACCGAACGTACGGCGCGCATAATGGTCACGCGGTTTCAGTTCTTGCACAAGTTGAATCTTGTAAGCTCGCAAGCTAAGATCTTGCTGCAAAATCTTTCACAAAGTGGATGGGCACAGCCCCAATTGTTGTGCACGATGGCGAATCGACTCTTCGGGTCCTCTTCAACACTATGCTCCATAGCAGCAATAACTTCTTTTGTGCGCACTGTATGGCGTTTTTGTGGATGCGTGTTATCAGTTAGAGTATGCGTGGTACAAAAACGATCCATGGTTTTTCGAATAACTTGCTCGGATGGCCGATTATGTCGACCGTAAAATAGACGCAGCGTACGGTTTCGCGAATTGAACTATGATTTTCAAAATATATTTGCACAATTTGAAAGCGTTGTTCTGGAGTAAGTCTATTCATTGTGCAATGGCAAACTGTTCTGACCACGAATACACCACCAACTGTCAAATTGACAATCACCAAAAACAGTTTTGACAACTTAAAATCCAAACCTCTAAAAAAAACACCCTTTAAATGCAATGACGCCTTCATGAAGTAATGGCGTTTAAGAAATAATAATGAAAATAGTAGTGTTTTATTAACTATACTGAAAATGAATTTACAAGCAGGAACCTGTATGGCCTATTATAGCCTTGGTACTTTTAGTGATTTTCTAGTTTTATTATTAATATTTTACGCTCTTTTCATTTAATTCTTACATGACGCATTCCAAGATGTTTGAAGATGTTCCGCCTCTTTGAGTCATGAAGCCAAACAGAGTTAGTTGTTATAAGTTTTGGTCCTTAGCATTGACATCATATCCGTCCTTCATTCGATTGCTGAGAGCCTGAATGTAAATGCGTACTTGATTATGAATGAGATCTCTTTTTCTAAGCAAATTACTAACGTTGTTCTCTCCGGCAACATCAGTTATTAATGGACAATCAAATGTTCGAACTTACTTATTCCCTGCTTCTAATTAGGAAAACGGATGAGCAACAATAGCAATACCTTTAAAGGGACGTTATACTGCCGCATCAAAGCCTTCTGCTTTATCTGTAGCCCATTACTTGTCGCACATACAACGCATTTTCTGCATCAGTCCCTTACGTCTGCCAAATAATTCAGTAAAATTTTTCCCTCACTTTTCCCAGGGTTTTTGTTGCTTTAAAGTATCCTCCTGACACACCGGCATGGAATTCCTCTAGCAACTCCGAAATCCGACATTTAGGCACAACTTTTCCATTATGGTCAATAATTGTTTGCAAAATTAAAGGGTTTCATTGTCTCCAATATATGACTTTAAATTGGGAAAATACTTGCCTATTTCTTCTAAAGCAGGAATGTACTGTATTTATTTACACTAAGCTGACAACTGACTTTCTGGATGTAGTAAGTTATGGATGGCCTTGTGTCGCGGACTTTTTCCTGGTTCTCTACACGTTTTCGTTGTTTTCTGTTATTTTCAGAACATCAGTTTCTTCATGTCCTTGATTAAAAGATGTTCTTACAAGTCACTCGTTCATATAATTAGAACAGGTTGTCTCAAGGTTAGATTGTGGTAGCTATTTCAAATTCTTAAGGAACACGATGACTGTACATCTAGATTTTCCTAAATCTTAAGCAGCATATTGTACGAAAATGTATTAAGAGGAAATGTTCAAGAGATCTTGTTGCATTTTATGGGTCAAAATTATATCGACTCTTTTGATGTTAATTATTATCAGGCTATGCGGTATATTACTGTTTATTTTATAACTTTATCTTAACGAGCTAATAAATACACCTATTTTCCGACCTACTTTTATTTAAAAACTCATGATCCTGATCACTTTGAATATTAACTAGAATATTTTATCATGTTGGAAAAATCAATATTTTGACACTTTTTAATAGGAAAGTGGTATAGCTGACTATACTGCAACATAGCTACATTAACTCACTGTACCTTGCTGTTCATTTTATTAGTTTAAGTTTAATTTTATTTAATTTTTTTTATTTCATAACCTTATCTTAAATAACTGTATAGTTTTTTCTAAACTACTTTTATTTAAAAATTCATGGCCTTAATCTAATTTAACCCTTGACTACGGACATCAACTTTTATTACACAACTACGGATACGGAGTCTACCTGACTCTGCCTGTGTAATAACGTGCTTCAATTTTAAAAATTTAATTTTTTTTTTGGTAACTAAAATAAATATTCTTAAGGAGCAAAAGAAAAAAACCTGCAAGTCAATTGATGACCCGACTTTTTATGTTCAATCTCGCTTATGCATACAGTGTATACAACATTTCTTTAAACATTACAGACAAATAGGCCGCTTACATAATATACATGTAAACGCAGTCTTTTTTATTAATTTAGAAGGACATATATAGCAATACTTTCGAGTTTGAAGTATTCATTTCAGGCATCTCGCTAGGGATTTGTAAAATGCGACGAATCAAAAGTTTTATTTCTTTAGATAACTGTGGTTTTTGTACTCTTATGCGTAAATGATTTTTTATCAACTGATTTGCTAATTTTTTAAGAAAATCAAAACGACTCGTGTCATTATTTGGATATGATGAGTAAATTATAAAGGCGTTTACACTACAAATATCCAACAACTTATAAAATATTGCCATAGGCCACCTCCTAGTACGTCGACTGCAGCTATATTTAGCGCATTTCTCGTCCATAGCATCAACCCCACCTTTTGTAAATAAAAGCTTATAATCTCAGGTTTTCCAGATTCAGGATCAGTAGATTTCGAATGATGCATGGACGATACCAGGATGACTGCTTTATTTTTTTTTAGTTACATACGAAACCATGGTCATATTTTTTTTTAATCCATAAAGGGTGTCACCTACTTTTTGGTTTCTTTTCGGTTGTAATTCTAGAGGAATCTCCTTTTTATTTTTCTTCAGAGTTTCTACAAATGTAAGTCCATTTTTTAGCAAATATTCTGCAAGTTCTATAGACGAAAACCAGTTGTCAGCGGTAAGATTTCTATTTAAATTAAATAAGGGCTTAGGTAATCTTACAATTGATTGAGAAGCTTTGCTAAGCTTTTTTTCACTCACTGTTAATCCGTGGCCATCAGTACCTTTCCTTGCATATATATATGCATTATAAAGTTATTGAGTTCTGGCATCTGTCAATGCCATAATTTTTAGCCCATATTTTTCAGGTTTCGATGGTATATACATTTTAAACTTGCATTTTCCTCGAAATCCTACAAGCATTTCGTCCACGCAAGCTGTAGCTCCGATTATATATGAGCTTTTGGCATTTTTCACAAACATGTTAAAAATCTCACTAATTGCTGCTGCTAGGTTGTTTTGCTTTCTTTCCTCTCGGGTTTCGGCATTATCAAATCGTAGAGCAACTAATAAAATCGCAAAACGTTCCATTGACATTACCGCTCGAAAAATATCTCGACCTGTAGCGAAAATACTTCAGATGTCTTCATTATTCGACTTAAAAATTGCTGTATATAGTAGTAAGCCTATAAAAGCGTTTAGCTCATCAATTATAAGTTTAGAAAGTTGGGTGCGAACATTCCTCACAGGTTCCAGCGTACTCTATTTAAAACGGTTTTTTCCATAGATATATTTTTGAGTTGATTTTAGTTCTTGTCGACTACTATCATTTGCTTTAGGTCCACTTTTTATTAGTTCTGCTTCATCATCACTTTTTTCAGAGTCACTGTCACTAGGGGCTTTGTTATTTCTAGACATGCTATTTTCGTTGGGCACATTCCTATTCATGATCACATCTCTAAACACAGAACACTATCCTCCTCAATGTCACTAATATCAGAATCGACTTCGTTGTACCATGACATAACTTTCTTCTCAAAATCGGAATCAACAACATTTGCTTGCTTCCATATTTCGGGCACAGAACTTGCCATAATGTAGAGATTTATTATAACGTTAGTACGTACACTGAGTCTGACAGACTCCGAAACACGAAAAAGCCAAGAAAGAAAAATTTGGCAGTACTATCACTTTCAGACGTGGTAGAGAACTTAAAAAGCGCGAAAGGTACCCGAAACGGCAGCAACGAACGCCGATTATGGTGGGAGTAGCAGTGTAATGCGCATAGCGCGGAGTCCAAGAGACTCATGGTCCGTTTTTAAGGGTTAGTTTAAGTTTAATTTTATTTCACTTCTTTTTTTTTAAATTTCATAACTTTATCTTAACCAACTGTATAGTTTCTTCCGATTTACTTTTATTTAAAAACTCGCGCTCTTAATCACTTTGAATAATAATTAAAATATCTTATCAAGTTTGAAAAATCAATATTTTGACACTTTTTAATAAGAAAGTGGTATAGCTGACTATACTGCAACATAGCTACAAGAGCCCACTATATCTTGCTGTTTATTTTATTAGTTTAAGTTTAATTTTATGTCACTTTTTTTTATTTCATACCTTTATCTTAATAGTTTTTCCAACCTACTTTTATTTAAAAATTCATGGCCTTAATCACTTGGAATATTATTTAAAATATTTTATTATGTTCGCGAAATCAAACACTTTTTAATAGGAAAGTGCTACACAGGGTGTTTCAGAACGGAAATAAACTTCTCGGGGTTACTCAGTGCAACAGTAGAAAACATTTGAGTGTAGGGACCTATGTCCGGAAAAGTGTCACTACGGCCCTAAGAAGCGTTAAAATTTAGAAAGACGATGAGTTGTTTGAATAGGATTTAATGCATTTAATTTTTGCCTTTTGTACCTGATATCATCACAATAATTGTCTAAAAAGCTGAATATTCCGATTTAAACATCGCACCTGATTTTGGCGGACTTTATACTCGTTTTGAATTATTCCAAATGCTTCGTCCAATGTCCAAGTCTTGCTGTGTTTCTACTGGAGTTTCGTAGACCAAAGACTTTATTTCCCTACATGAAAAATCTATCAACTTTAATCAGGTGACCTAGAAAGTCAAGTAACTGCGCCAACTCTGGCAATACAACGGTGCCCAAACCGCTGAGCCAAGTCCTTACGTACTTGTACAGAAAATCAGCAACAATGCCTACTCATCCGTTGACAGACCAACGTTGCTGATGTTGGAAATCATCAGCTATAAAATTTTTAAACACTGACATTGATATTTTTGAACAATTGATGTATTGGTATTATGTACAAAGGCAAAAATTAAATGCAATAAATCCTATTTAAATAATTCATAGCCTTTCCAAATTTGAACCCGTCTTAGGGCCGTAGTGTCACTTTGCCGAACATAGGTCCCTATACTCAAATGTTTTCTACTGTTGTACTGAGTAACCCCTAGAAGTTTAATCCCATAGCTCTGAAACACCCTGTATACTGCAACATAGCCATATGAATCCACTGTACACTGCTATTTATTCCATTAATTTAACTTAAAGACTTAAAATCAGCGATGCGGCTCCTTATATACTCGGCAGAAAGCTGTTCAAACGTTAATCAAAACAAATATCTTATAGAGAAAAAAATGAATACTCCAAGTCTCAGTCTCAAAATGTCTTTTTAATTATTCAGGTGACATGTTTCGCTAATGAAGCATCATCAGACCTACAATAAACAGAAAAACACACGTAACTGCAATAAAACCTTACACTAAAACCAAATCAAATATTAAAAATTAGATAAAATTACCTTATAGCTAGGTGACCTGCTAAGTACTGACAAATAGTATATATATTTTGTAATAAAAAACAATAACACGGCACAAAAATTCAACAAAAAATATGAAAAAGGGAAAAACGTGACAGGTGTAGGATTTGAACCCACGCTCTAAAGTCGATCTCGGTGAAACATCAGACCGTTAACCACTCGGCCAGCCCTGCCTATGAATATTAGAGTCAAAGGTATATATGCCTATCGTGAGCAGAAACAAGAGGTTAGATAAGATTATTAAAGATAAGTCTCGGCTCAAAGGTGAAAACATCATTAACGCATGTCAAATTTGGACTCTTTTTGGCTTTGGTGATTTCCATTTTCTCCAAGAGATCCAACTTTCTACTCTTAGGGCACTCGTGAACAATGGAAACATTTTTAGGGACGGAAAAACTATGACCCGTTGATAATAAATGGTTAGCAAATGCTGACTTAGTTTCTGTGGTGTTGGTGTCCCTGAACTTATTAACGAGGCTTAGGTGTTCCTGTACCCTTGTGGATACTCTCCTTCCTGATTGTCCTACATAAACGGAAGGGCAATCCTTACAATTAAGACAATATACACCCGATTTAGATAGAGGATCAGGATTAGATTAGAGGAGGATGTTGCAAGTTGTTGAGAAATGCCGCCGAAATAACTAAGGCATCTAAAATTATTATTGTTGGTGATGTTGTTCGGTGGGTGAACGATGTGATAGGACAGTTTATATTTATTATAAAATTTGTAATATAATTTGTTCAAGCTGTGAAGTGAGAAATTATTGTTTACAGCAATTATTTTTATAATATTATGTTCTTTTTGAAAAGCGTCTTTGGACAGAAGTAATTTAAATAAACGGTAGAACATTGAATTAAAGGCTGCATATTTGTGTTGATAAGGGGAATTGGAATTAAATTGGATTATATTATCTGTTGCAGAAGGTTTGCGATATACTTCAAAAGAAATACTGTTATTATTTCGGTATAAAAGAAGATCTAAAAAGGGTAATTTTCTGTTTGTCTCTCTTTCCAGCGTAAAAGAGATTTGATTATGAAGGGAGTTAATAAATGACAAGAAATCTAATAAATCATTCTCGTCACCAACCCACAACACGCACACATCATCCACGTACCTCTTATAAGCTCTCAAAAAGTCCGCAAAACGACTTTTTATGATTTTCTCCTAAAAGTGACTCATGAAGACCTCGCTCAAAAATGAAGAACCCATGGCGAGACCAGTTTTTTGCCTAAAGAATTGATCATTAAATTTGAAGAAATTTTGTTCCAAAACCAATGATAAAAGGTGGATAAGATTATCTACCACCAGTTTTGGCAAAGTACTATTATTGTTTAGCAGGATCTCAACCAGTGTTAAACAATCTGACGAGGGTATGCTAGGGAACAAGTTCTTTACATCTAAGGAAAGCAAAATGGCATTGTTTGGAACATCTATTTGCTTTAGATAATTAGCAAATTCAATTGAGTTTTTAATGGAGAATTCGTTCCGAAAACCAGTTACTTCTCTTAAAGTATTGTTAAGCCAAGAGGATAATTTAGAGCAAGGAGAGTTTACGAAGGAAACTACTGGTCTTATCGGGTTTCTTTCCTTATGAATCTTAGGTAAGCCATAGAGCACAGGAGTACGTGGGTTCATAGCGTATAGGTTAGATTTAGTGGTATTAAAGTATTCCAGAGTTATAAGACATCGATCTAGAGAATTCTTAAGTTTTGAGAAAAAACTAATCGTTGGATCCCTAGTAATAGCCACGAAGTCGTCAGTCGATAGAAATTTCGTCACTTTAGCCACATAGTCGAGTCTATTCATGACTACCAAACAAGAGCCTTTGTCTGCTCTGGAAATTAGAAGATCGTGCGTTTCAATTTTGTTTTTAACAGAATTAAGGTGTTGTTTGTTGTAATTATTAGGGACAGAGTTATGTCTCTCAGAGTTAAGAAAATTAATTATTTTTGATCGTAAAATGTTTTTGTTAGGAACATTAACAGACTGAATGATGTTCTCAGCCTCCACTGCCAGGACCTCTTTAGTGTTTCGATTTATTTGTTGCGAAAAATTAAATTTTAAATTTAAATTTAAGATATTTTCCTCCTCGGGGGTAAAAGAAACTTTAGATAAATTAAGAAAACGTTTGTGAAACAAGTTACTATTGCTCTTACCCAGCTCCCGCTTCTGCTCTAAATGGTCAGGACTCTTTAGTCTTTGTGAAATTCTTAAGTTGTACAATTTCTTACTAAGCCTACGGTATGTATTGGCACCAAAATCTTCTACATCTTCTCTCAATTTAGAATCCAAGGATAGAAACTCCGCAAAGGACAACGTTAACGTCAATGTAAAATATAATTACTTGAGTTTAGAGTTGACTCTGTTAAGTGTTTTGTAATGTTGTTTTATTTCCTCCTTAATCCATATCCGTCTTCCTATGTTCAAAGCTCTCTGTGAAGATGAAGTGTGTGAGCCGCATCTGATGTTAACGAACTTCGGCGTTAAACCTGATTTTAGGCAACTTTGTAGGAACCAAATTTTCAGTAAAAGGTTCTTTCTTGCAATTAGGTGGGATCTGTACAGTCGGAAAGTTTGGCTTGACTAGCATTTTCAAATTGAAAGAACTCGTCCATTATCTCAAAGAGATCTACGTAACTAGAGAAAAAAATAAAAACTCCAAGTCTCAGTCTCAAAATGTCTTTTTAATTATTCAGGTGACATGTTTCGCTAATGAAGCATCATCAGACCTACAATAAACAGAAAAACACACGTAACTACAATAAAACCTTATACTAAAACAAAATCAAATATTAAAAATTAGATAAAATTACCTTATAGCTATGTGACCTGCTAAGTACTGATAAATATAATTTAAATATAAATAAATATAACGGTCTGATGTTTCACCGAGATCGACTTTAGAGCGTGGGTTCAAATCCTACACCTGTCACGTTTTTCCCTTTTTTTATATTTTTTGTTGAATTTTTGTGCCGTGTTATTGTTTTTCATTACAAAATATGTGGGTATTTTCATATTTAAATTATATTTGTCAGTACTTAGCAGGTCACCTAGCTATAAGGTAATTTTATCTAATTTTTAATATTTGATTTTGTTTTAGTATAAGGTTTTATTGTAGTTACGTGTGTTTTTCTGTTTATTGTAGGTCTGATGATGCTTTATTAGCGAAACATGTCACCTAAATAATTAAAAAGACATTTTGAGACTGAGACTTGGAGTTTTCATTTTTTTCTCTAGTTACGTAGGTCTCTTTGAGATAATGGACGAGTTCTTTCAAATATCTTATAGGTTCTTATACCACAAATTAATTTTTAATAGTCCTTCGCAGTGTAATATATTAAAAGGATCTAGAATTGGCCTTTTATACCGACATAGCATATAATATAATCTACTACAAGGAACTACTCGAAACACCCATTTTCAAACTTCAATTTAAAACAATATTACATATTTTTTTGTGATTATAATAAGCAACTAATTCGATGATTTATTAGGCATTGATCTACTAAAACTAAATGCTTAATTAACATTAAAATAATTTGAACTAATGAACTTAAAGTACAACAGGTTATAAGCATGATTCATTCCGATATATCTAAGACTGAAGGTGGACATTATGTGTTTAAACTCATGCCATTTAATAATAAATATCTGCTTTGAAAAAAGTTATTATAAAAATGCCATGTGGTCAAACGCTACACTGCTCTAATCGATAGAAATATCTGTTTCTGTGTATTTACCTCAGATGTCTCTGGAAGTGCCAAATAATCAATGTTTAGAGCGTCTGGCTTTCTCTCTGTATATGATAGGGTCTAGATTTTGGACTGTTTCGCCATTTTTTTTTCAGTATTTTGAATATTTTGCTACTCGGCTTTATTATTTATAGATTCTTTTACTGATCATGAATGTCAATGTGCTGAATATGTTTACGACTATTTCGTATTACGCAAATTCGGTCTGCGGGAAGATATCGATTGACCCACATTTTTCCAACAGGTTTTTTTTCCATTTGGGTAATCTTCAAGATATTAGGGTTTACTATTAATTTCTTAAAAGAATTTATTAATAAATTGCTTATTAAAAAAAAATTTCTAATAAATTTTCCTGGGTGGGATGATATTAACAAAAAAATTAAATATTGAAATGAACCTCAAATAAAAATGCAATTTATGATAAGACTGCCTTCAAGTTTGGCTCTCGTGGTTTAATTTTTTATGAAGTAAAAAAAAAATTTGGTTAAGATCATGCCGAGAACCTTAACTCCTTAAAACCTGAACTCGGAACCTTACGACGACATGATATCTTACATAATGCGTTACTAAAGCAATGCTTAAATAACTGTGATTAATTATTGATTATTTTTTGTTTCTATTTTTTTTGAATACTAGAAAATTGACACTTGTCCCTCGAACTAAAGTATATGCGAAAGGTCTACTTGTTGAATATGCATTTCCATAATTAAAAAAAAATTATTGTAAGCAAGCAAATTAAACTTAAACAATTTAACAATAATTTACTTTTTAAATAACTATAGGAAAACATAAATATAATTGAAAAAATGTAGGATATAAAATTAATGCAATTTTATATTTATTTAAACAGGAAATTAAAAGGGTTATTAAATAAATTGAAAATATATTAGAAGATGTTCCTTTAAATGTGATGTAGAATATATGTCTCCTATATGATTGTGCCTCACCAGTTTTTGGATGGGAAATTCAAAAACATCTAAATAATGGGTTTCCAACTGGATGGATAGGGCACAATGGACCCTCTTCTTGACCTCCTTGCTTGATAAATTTAAAATTCTTTTTATTTATAAATAATTAATTACATATTATTCCATTAAATAGCTGGTTTTATATTAACTCTATTTTAATTAAGTGAAAAATTATTAATCGGTGTTTCTTTCTTTTTCATGTTCCATTGACCCACGTGGACTAACAGAGCTCAGCTAGAGTAAGTATCGTTTTGTATAATCTATATACTTTAGTATATTAGGTAAACTTCTAATTAAAATATTTTTTTAGTTTTAATAGACATGCTCAAATAGCTTATAAAATATCTCATTTCAATATCTCAATTCATTGAATTAAATATATATTTAACAGTTACCCACTAAATGAATTAATAATGTAAACACAACAATGTAATAAAAGATTAATAGTTCATTTGTATGTAAATAAATACGTAGTGTATATAAATATTTGTTGAATGGTTTATGGCATGGAGAAACTTGGGTCGAAACGCAACACGCATAGTTAAGACGCATCGATCCTTCCTTCATTCTTCTACGCCCATGCGTCGATGCACAGTCTTTTGAACAATGGACAAAATTCAAAATTTACGGTACTGATTTATTATAAATTTTATAGCGTTACGTTTAGGGAAATACCTATAAAGGACCATACAGGTATTTTTTTATTTTTTTTATTTATATATTCCCCAAGAATAAAATACCAGAAAAAGAAAAATACATACAAAAATACAGTTTTGAATTATTTTTTTAATAATAAGTTATTGTTCTTTTAAGGTGGTTGTTCTTTTAGTGAAGTAATTGCTCTTTTTTAGTTATTAGTGGAACTATAAACAACATTTTAAAATATAAATAAAAATTTAATTAGCGGCAGTCCGGAAAAAAAAATTATAAAAACTGGGATTTTTTTTTAATTCGTTTTATTTAAGGATAAGAAAAAAACTGTGAAAAACTGTTTCGTAATTTTTTTCTTGTAAACTCTTCAAAATGTTTACAATCGAAAAATGTATATCGCATTTTGTGGAAATTTGCGTTTTTTTTGTATTTGTTTCAAAGTTGTTACTAAGTTTTGAAGAATTTATACCTAACATATATAAAAAAGCCACCCTCTAACAACCCTCCCTTTTTTTTTTGAAGTACCATGACTACAATATTTTTTTAATTATTTTAAAGGCAGG
This sequence comes from Anthonomus grandis grandis, assembly GCF_022605725.1. Taxonomy (NCBI): domain Eukaryota; kingdom Metazoa; phylum Arthropoda; class Insecta; order Coleoptera; family Curculionidae; genus Anthonomus; species Anthonomus grandis. The sequence continues at coordinate 34,891,705 of NC_065552.1, forward strand.
AACGTATGTCGTAAGAAAACACATGTAAGTGTAACCTTAAAGATTATTTGCATATAATTAAATTTATTACAGGGTTATTCACGACATACGAAATAATAAAGCTAGACTACAGGGTAAAAAAAAATTAAAAAATGGGAATATAAGAGGCAGTTCCAGAACAATCTTTTAAAATTAGTTCCTTGGTATACAAGGTGTTTTAAAGTGCAGAAACATATCAAAGTTATGTTTTTAAACGGAACACTCTGTATATTATTTGATTTTTAATTCCTATGCAAAAATTAAAGAAATTTGACGTATCATACGTTATATCTTGTTTTTAAAACAAAAATTATTTTAAATCGACTTTTTTGTCTTAAAGAGGCTGAATCTATTCAATTTAGAAAAAAACGGTTTTCAGTTCCCTATCTTATCTTTTCAAGACCTTTACAATGGTGTGTACATTTCATTATTTTATTTGCCAATATAACTGTCAAAAATTTTTGACACCTGAATTAAATGAAATGTAGGTCGATGAAAAGCTCTTACAAAGTTAACCCATTTATGGCCAGTGATGCGTATACGCAACACTGCACTAATGATTTATTTACAAAAAAATAGTGCTTTTTTTGCCTGAAATATGGGCTGGTACCATTAATACAAGGTTGAATAAAAGTGACAGAATTAAATTTGAACCATTTTTTTCATTTGCTTTCTTGTTTTAAAAAGCCGGATTTTTTCTTATATGGCCGCACATTTTTAAAAATCATATACTCCTATCTAATGTTTTATATTTTCAAAGTTTTGTACTTTTTTACCACTAATTACATTCCAAATTACACCATAAAATTGAAAACCGGGGCCTAGTTGAACCAGGGTTTTCCTAATTAGGTCATAAGTTATGCTGTTGCGTTCTCGCATCACCGGCCGAATAACTGAAATTGCCTGTCGCAGGTGTGTCTAGACAAGTCTAGCAATTAGTACCCATTATCATTTAGAACCTCTTACTTCTGCTAAAAGACATAATAGAAAATCAAAAAAAGAAGTGTCAATCCCACAACCAGCTGTAATTTCAAGATATAATAAATACATGGGAGGAGTAGATTTGCATGATAATGGCGTGGCAAATTATAGAATCGGGTGATGGGTAAGAAATAGTGGTGGTTAAAAATACAATAGACAGTACTCTTTTCAATTCCTGGAAACTCTACAACACGGTGAATCACAATAAAATATCACAACTGAATTTTAAATCATTCATCGCCGTACGCTTATTAAAAACAAAGAATTTTGTCGCTAGACCACTTTCATTAGAACCACCCAGTGAAGTAAGGGTTGATCACTCTGGACATGTAATCAGTAGGACTGACTCCCGAAGAAAATGTCGTGTATGTAGAAGTCAAACAATTTATATTTGTGAGCGTTGCACTATTTATTTACACGTTGACTGTTTTCGGCAATATCACTTAACACTATAGGCCGTTGATGCGTTTACGCAACACCACTTATTTCAGAAAGTAGTAGATTTATTTCTTTTTTGATTTCACATATGTGTTTCTCTAATGTGTTTTCATAATTAAAATATATAATTTCAAAATTTTAAGTTTTGTTTCTATCCTTGGCCGTAAATCGGTTGAAACAGCAAAGCGAAAACCATTGTTTTTCAACTGTTTTTGTTTGAATTTAAAAACTTAGTTAAAGGAGAGGAAAATAAGAAAATTCTTGAATGCACAAAAAAAACAAATACAACTCGAATTTCTAAATAAAATAGGATTAATTCTTGATTAAGCCAAAACCTGGGTATGGATCCACAAATGATCGTAATACTGCCAGAACAGTTTTTAAGAATTTTGAACTTTCTTCTGAAATTACAGGTATTGATTCAAATCTAGTTAGGCAATCTTCATTAATTTGAAGGGTTCTTTCATCAGGTCCGAAAATCAAGATACCAATTTTTAAATCATTATTGGATAATTCCCGAAAATTATATATAGACTTGTATCTGTGGTACTATATGCCAAGTACCGCCCACAAAATTTTGTGTAATAAGTGCGATATTATTGGAATCCTATGATTACCTGTGGGTCATTATATAATCTTTTCTATTATATTATACTTAAGTATTTTTTTCGTTGGATTACTACAGATACATACATACTTACATTGTTAGTATTATAGTATTTTTACTATTATAAATATTTTACATTATTTGCAAATATAAATAAGCATAATTAAGATATTTATACTTTGTATATCACCCTATCCACATATAATTTTAACTTTGGTGTATTTGATTTAAAAAATATTTTACGCCAGTTTCACATCATATAAAATAGCATAGGTATTTAAATAGAATACGTATATTTTGTATTTCAACCT